>NC_140943.1:8517305-9007305 GCF_014529385.1 Adiantum capillus-veneris | reverse complement strand
TTCGGGGATAAGGAGAAAGAGGTTGAAGAGATGCTTTAGAGGAATGGGTGCAGAAGGGGAATTTGGTATGCTTTAACATGCAGACTTTTATCGAGACATGTTTAACACCAGATGGCAGCCCTGGCAGTGATGTATGGTAGCCTGCTATGGATCCCCAACCAGGTATTTCCTTCAACATGGGTGAAAGTGTCTTTTTTGATAATCCTAAGAGAAACGCTTCTGTTTGGGGAGCCTGGAAGTATGAGCAAGAAAAGAGGTGTATGTTGGTCACACAATTAATTGCCAAAGAAGAAGACGCTAAGGCGAAGCAGAAAGAACAAGCAGGTAAGAAAAGGGGTGAAGAGAAGCCTTCAGTAAAAACAGAGACGCACATGTCTTACACGGACCCCAGAACAGGTGAGTCCCTTCGCACCCTATGGTCAGTGTTCTACAGATCAACAGTGGAGGACGACCTTGTGTGCTTCAATTTTGCCACATTTAGAGAAATTTATGAAGCCGATGATGAGTAGGGCATGACAGATTCCTGGAGCATGACTCCGAGCGTCTAGCGTGCATGCAAGGATTGGGAGGACTTTTTAGCTAAGGAGCATGTTTATGTGGAGCCGAAAAGACCCCTTCACTCAGTTATTTCAAGCATTGTCGGTAAGCTAGGGCCACTGGCTGATATTGAGAAGGAGCATAGAGTTGAAAATTGAGAATGTGAATGGATCTTGGCATCCCCTCGAGAGAAAAGGGGGCCCGAAGAGCTAAACCTGATTGTGGACGAACAAGAGCCCACGAAGGATGAGGAGCTACAGCCAGATGCTCAATTTCAACAGGAAAAGGAAGCGACAATCATTAAAGAATTGAACGAGCAACGGGTATAGATGGATGTACGTGCTGAGCAGCAGGAGAAACAGGTGGTTGTGGGTGTGGATGCACTGCAGCATGCAAAGGAAGAGCGTTTAGATGTTACTCCACCGAGGTCATTGCTTCAAAAGATAGAGAAATAGCCAGTTCATTAAGAGACAGATGAGGTGACAGAAGGTTCTCAAGCTAGCGGCCTTAAAACAACCTGTTCATAAGGAGGTAGATGAGGTGATGGAAGGTGCTTAAGTGGCCTTAAAATTCCTTCAAGAGAAAGGGGGTAAGGACACTGCGAAAGAGATGTGTGCTGCAATGTGCTCCATAGTTACAACAATGTTTCAATCTAATGAGGGGCTGAAGCAGCGGCTTGATAAGCAGTTATCTCATAATGAGGGGCTGAAGCAGCGGGGGCTGGATGAGCAGTTATCTGATAATGAGGGGATGCAGCAGTGGTTTGATGAGCAGACATCTGATACTAATAGCACACTGAAAGGCATTAATAAATCTATAACAGAATTGCATGGTGTGTGTCGATGATTGCAGAGAGATTGTCTAGATCAAGATTTTGGAGTGTGTTTGAAAGGTTAACTCCAGGTGCAAGGGTGGTTCATACAATCACCAACAAAGTGCTCCCTTATCAGTCAAATGCTCATGGTCAGCTGAAGAGACTTGGCCAAATTGTGCAGTCAGCTGAAGTTGTATGGGAAACAGATGCGTCTGCATATGAAGCCCAAATTTGCTGAGATTCACATACTTGCGAAGGTAGTGTAGAATGGAAGTGAAGATGATGAGACAACAAGTCCAGAAGTCGGTAAGGTCAAGACCACAACGGTGGATGAAGATGTCAACCAACCCTTCCACACCATTGCCATCGCAGAGGTCACTCGAAGTCTGAATCTTTATGTAGTTTCTTCAGAGTATTCTCACCCCAATGTCTTGAGCAACACACCATCCTCTAAGGTCTTGTACAAGTTTGTCCAACTAGAGAGGGGGATTAGTGTTGCCATGACTTATTACAATGTGAGTTTAGACTCGATTTAAGGTGCTGCTATTATATCACCTTCTTTTATGGAGTTACATGAGCCTAAAAATCTAATAAGTAGGGTGTTTCACTTCTCTGGTCTTCTTGTGGCTGTGAGAAAATTACACAAGGAGGGTCGTGTATGGATTCTTGATATATACACAAGGTGGGTCTTGTATGGCTTCTTGACATATAATACTCCTTGTGCCTAAAAGTCTTTATTCTCTCTTCTTAATCGAGAACGTCTCTCTAATTGACCCTTATCTAAATGTTGATGATATCAAGGGATTGGTAACATCATTGGTATAGTTAGTCTTTTTGTGGACTAAGGTCCACAGATATGGTCCGCATGTGCATGCTTTCAGAGAGCTCCATAGAGCTATATATATATATATATATATATATATATATATATATATATATATATATATATATATATATATATATATATATATATATATATATATATATATATATATATAATACATGTATGTATGTATGTATGTACACACACACACACACACACATGTAGATATGTATATAGGAGTCACAAATATGAATTTATAGTACCTTGAGTAGGAGATCTTCTTTGATAGAGTTGTCGACTTTGCACTCCCCTGCAATTTGCGTCATGATGACCTGTTTGATCTTGGCGAAGCTGACAGTTAAGAACTAAATTTGATATTTATGGTCCATGAAGTAAATTGCTCATATTTCTTGATTTAAAGCTTAGATTTTGATGCCGCTTGACCCTAGGGGTTTTATAAAGCATGGCCTAGCTGTTATTGATTTTACATCATATCATGTAGAGGGCAACAAGGAATGGCGATTCCTTGTCTATCTCTTGAGATAGCAGGTTAATTATATGTATGCATTGTATAGTGCAGTGAGTATGCTTTGGTGCAAAGTGCAACTCAAAATAAGCTAGATATGGTCATTTTTTGAACTGAAGCACTGTAAATTCATTAGAGTTGAGTTTGAACTTTTTTGTTTCTTTGAGCTCTTAGCATTCCCAAGTCCTTTCATATGTATTAGGCAACAGTCTCATCAAGTTATGTGCATAACAAGGAATCACGATTTCTTGTCATACTCATGATGTGGTAGTTTGAATCCATGTATATGTAAAGCATGTTATGATGATGTCGATGAGTAGGGTATGGTGCAAAAGGATGCTAGACGCATGTAGTTATCAACTGATTACTCTTGTTAATTCTTTTTGTGATGTTTGGTCTCTCCTGGTTGTAGTGGATGCTAAGATGGATTTATGAGTATAATTGATGGTCCCCGCCAATCTCCCGATGATGTGCGAAAGCTGTGAGAACTTTCAGGTGGCTAGAATAGTCTGAGATGAAGGCAATGACACTTGTACAACATATTTCAGACCATGGATGATCTTGATATAGCTTGTGAAAAATTGACAGCCATCCATAGGCATTTATGTGATCCTTAATGGACCCATAAGGTCATATTGAAGCACCTTTGCCGTTTTGAAGAGATTAAGCTCGATTTAGCCCATTTCAGAGTGTTGTTGACTTGTACCGGCACCTGTAAGTTAGTGGTTAGCATCCCCACCCTAATAGCCACATGTTAGTGTTGTTTGAGGTGTATCCATGCCAATTTGCAACTGTGTGCATTCATTTGAAGTAGTTAGCAGTGTGGAAGAGCTTGTAGCCACACTTTTAGGCTTACTTTGGGCTTCATTTGAGGTTCTCTTGTACTCAAAGCTTCCACACATGCTCCTTAGAGTGCAAGTAAGGTAGCCAAAGCATCAGGTTTCCTTTGTGTATTCAAAGCTAAGGAATCACGATTCCTTAACCTGTGCATGATGATACAGTTTGATGATCCTCACATATTCTACAATATATGTAAAGGCCATTTGAAAGGATGAAGCTCATTTTCTCTGTGTATGACCAATCCTGGAGTTGGCAACTCTGACTTGTGCTAAAACCTTGTTTTGACCATGTTTTTGAAGTTTATTCTAGGCCAAAGCATGGCTATACTTGGTCTTAATGTGGCCAACAAAGCCCTAATGTTATAATGATATAGTACGTTGACTAATAAGGAACCGTGATTCCTTAACTAATACATAGTGACATGTTCTGAAGTGACTAGTGTGTTCTGTACAACCTATAGACTATGTTTGGCATGAGTGGTTGCAAATTATGTGCATATTGGCTATGATATGCATGCTTTTAGGCTTAGGATTTCTCGTTGGACAGATTTCTGCTTTTCTTTCTTTTAGGATCCCCCCCCCCCCCCCCCCCCCACCTGTGCTAAGTCATGGGGCTCAATAGATGTTAGCTTACACGTCTGTGCATGGGTATTAAACCAGTGACTATGCAAGGCCCTATAATGTGGCCCTATTATGCGTGAAGTATAATGCATGGGTAAGAACTTTACTATGCAAGTAAAGAGGGTCTTGGAGAAATATGGTCCAAGGGCATGTGCTGGTGAGGCTTAGAATCTCCGAACTCTTCCTTCTTGGAGCGGTATACGGTTGAACTTGAATAGATTGAAAGCAAGCAGCCGAACTTGTGTAGCAAGATTTTGCTTTAATTTGCCTTGAGTTGTTGGGGCATGTTGATTTATTTGGAGTTGGTTGGGAGATGCCTCTTCTTGTGTGGTTGGTTGTGTGGTTGTGTCGTTGTTGGCTCCTCCTCCTTTTGTGCGTCTTGAAGTACCGGTTCTTGTGGGATGGCATTTTCTTCTTGAGAGGTAGATGGTGCTGCTTGAAGTGCCTTCTTGTGAACCATTGGAGCCTGTAGGGTGCTTTGCATCTCCTTTGGTACCCATTTACCTTTTTGTTGCATGATAGCTCTTTGTGTAGCCATGTCAGTGTTTGTAGGGTTTGGACATGTGTCCTCATTTGATGTATCTTTCATCTTGAGACAGTTCATGGCCTTTGGTAGACACATTTGTCATGTTGGTTGTTCCTTTGCTAGTTGGCCTAAGTCCTTTGGAGAGGGTTTCTTGGAGAATGTTGTGATTCCTTTGGAAGCCATAATTGTGTTTCCCCTTTGTAGTATCCTTGAGCTCTGATGAGGTCTTGTGGTACAATCCACTCTTTGTAAGCTTTGGACTCCAAACTCTCTCCTTGTATCTATACAAAGGTTTTGCTTCCATTGGTGGTCATTTGGCATACTTTCTCCTTTGGCATCCAAATCTTCATTATTGTGCCGTTTGTTGGGTGTTGACCAATCTCCATATCGATGTTTTGTCTCCCATCACTTTGATTTGATTTTTCTTTGTACTTGGCTTGCTTCTTGGTTGTCTTCTTGCTTGTCTAGTTGGCTTGGAAGGTTGTAAGCTATGGATTTAGTTTTTTGTAATCATAGTTCTCTGTTTTTGTCATGTGTGCATCTAACCCTATCTGCACGTGGACAATCTGTGTTTTACTTCTATGGTTTAGGACAGCCTAGGACTCAGCCTGGCACCCTTGTGAGCCCTCGCACGGGACATGCATGACTTGACTGGGATATCTCAAGAATGGTTCTGATCAGCTTAGAATTATCTCCCACGATATCCCTACGACAACTTGCCGAACCATTTTTGGTTACATGAGTATCTTATGCCTTTTGGTTTAACATTCAATCGAATCATGGACAACTATTTTGATCTCATTCACAGTTTATAGGAGTTTTCTTTGATAATATTCTTCTATTTTTCAAGACAGAAGCAGAAAATAAGGAGCATCTGGCTATTTCTTTCAAGGAGTTATGAGCAAACCATTTACAGTCACTGAAAAGAGAGAGAAAGAGAGAGAAGAGGAGAGTCGACACTGCACTAGGGACAGGAAGATGGGTGAGTCCCCACCTTGAAAAAGTTATCTACTCACATGGAATAATTCTTATACAAGCACATAAACCAAGGGTGGGGCTCTATACCCACGCCTAATTCATTTTGCACCATACCCTACTCATCGACATCATCATAACATGCTTTACATATACATGGATTCAAACTACCACATCATGAGTAGGACAAGAAATTGTGATTCCTTGTCATGCACATACATACACATGAAAACTTGACGGGAGTGTTGCCTAATACATATGAAAGGCCTTGGGAATGACAAGAGCTCAAAGAAACAAAAAAGTCCACTTAAACTCAACTCTAATGAATTCACAGTGCTTCAGTTCAAAAAATGACCATATCTAGCTTATTTTGAGTTTCAATTTGCACCAAAGCATACTCACTGCACTATACATGCTATATACAATGCATACATATAATTAGCCTGCTACCTCAAGAGATAGACAAGGAATCGTGATTCCTTGATGCCCTCTACATGATATGATGTGAAATCAATAACAGCTAGGCCATGCTTTATGAAACGCCTAAGGTCAAGCGGCATCAAAATCTAAGCTTTAAATCAAGAGAGATGAGAAATTTACTTCATGGACCATAAATATCAAATCTAGTTCTTAACTGTCAGCTTTGCCAAGATCAAACAAGTCGTCGTGACGCAAATTGCAGGGGAGTTCAAAGTCAATAACTCTATCAAAGGAGATCTCCTACTCAAGGTACTATAAATTCATATTCGTGACTCCTATATACATACCTACATGTGTGTGTGTGTGTGTGTGTATGTACATACATACATGTATTATATATATATACATGTGTGTGTGTATACATATGTATATATATACATATATATATATATAGCTCTGTGGAGATCTCTGAAAGCATGGAAATGCAGACCATATTCGTGGACCTTAGCCCACAAAAAGGCTAACTATACCAATGATGTTACCAATCCCTTGATATCATCAACATTCAAATAAGGGTCAATTAGAGAGATGTTCTCGATTAAGAAGAAGGACTATACTATATGTCAAGAAGCCATACAAGACCCACCCACCTTGTGTAGTTAGAGAGAGACATTCTTGATTAAGAAGAGAGAGTAAAGACTCTTAGGCACAAGGACTATATATCAAGAAGCCATACACGATCCTCCTTGTGTAATTTTATCACAGCCACAAGAGGACCACAAAAGTGAAGCACCCTACTTATTAGCTTTTTAGGCTCATGTAACTCCATAAAAGAAGGTGATATAATAGCACCACCTTGAATCAAGTCTAAACTCACATTGTAATAAGTCATGGTAGCACTAATACCCCTCTCTAGTTGACTAACTTGTACAAGAGCTTAGAGGATGGTGTGTTGCTCAAGACATTGGGGTGACAGTACTCTGAAGCAACTGCACAAAGATTTAGACTTCCAGTGACCTCTGCGATGGCAATGGTGTGGAAGGGTTGGTCAACATCTTCATCCACCATCGTGGTCTTGACCTTATCAACTTATGGACTTGTTGTCTCATCAATTTCACTTCCATTCTGCACTACCTTCGCAAGTATGTGAATCTTAGCAAAGTTGGGCTTCATATACACACACATCTGTTTCCCATAAAACTTTGGCTGACTGTACAATTGGCCAACTCTCTCCAGCTGACCATGAGAATCTGACTGATAAGGGAGCACTTTGTTGGTGATTGGATGAACCACCCTTGCACCTGGAGTTAATCTTTCAAACACACTCCAAAGGCTTGATCTGGACGATCTCTATGCAATCATCGACACCACACCATGCAATTCTTTTATAGATCTATTAATGCCTTGCAATGTGTTATTAGTATCAGATGATTGCTCATTGAACCACTGCTGCAGCCCCTCATTATTAGATAAGTGCACATTGAGCCATTGCTTCAGCCCCTCATTATGAAATAACTGCTTATCGAGCCGCTACTTCAGCCCCTGATTAGATTGAAACATTGATGTAACTATTGAGAACATCGCATCACACATCTCTTTTGCAGTGGCCTTACCCCCTTTCTCTTGAAGGAATTTTAAGGCCACTTGAGCACCTTCCATTACCTCATCTGCCTCCTTATGAACAGGTTGTTTTAAGGCCGTTTGAGAACCTTCTGTCACCTCATTTTCCTCTTTATGAACAGGCTGTTTTGCTATTTTTTGAAGCAATGATCTCAGTGGAGTAACATCTAAATGCTCTCTTGTATGCTGCAGTGCATACACAACCACAACCACCCGTTTCTCCTGCTGCTCAACACCTACAACCATCTGTACATGCTGCTTGTTCAATTCTTTAATGATTGTGGCTTCCTTTTCCTATTGAAATTGAGCATCTAGTTTTAGCTCCTCATCCTTTGTGGGCTCTTGTTCGTCCACAATCAGGTTTAGCTCTTCGGGCCCCCTTTTCTCTCGAGGGGATGCCAAGATGCATTCAGATTCTAAATTTTCAACTCTATGCTCCTCAATATCGGCCAGTAGCCCCAGCTTACCCGCAATGCTTGAAATAACTGAGTGAAGGGGTCTTTTCGGCTCCACATAAACATGCTCCTTAGTTAAAAAGTCCTCCCAATCCTTGCATGTATGCCAGAGGCGCGGAGTCGTGCTCCAGGAATCTGGCATGCCCTCCTCATCATCGGCTTCATAAATTTCTCTAAATGCGGCAAAATTGAAGCACACAAGGTCATCCTCCACTACTGATCTACAAAACACTGACCATGGGGTGTGAAGGGACTCATGTGTTTTGAGATCAGTGTAAGATATATGCGGCTCTGTCTCACTGAAGGCTTCTCTTCACCCCTTTTCTTACCTACTTGTTCTTTCTGCTTTGCCTTAGTGTCTTCTTCTGCGGCTATTAATTGTGTGACCAACATATGCCTCTTTTCTTGCTCACGCTTCCAGGCTCCCTAGATAGAAGAGTTTCTCTCAGGATCATCAAAAAAGACACTTTCACCCATGTTGAAGGAAATACCTAGTTGGGGATCCACAGCAGGACACCATATATCACTGCCAGGGCTGCCATCTGGTGTTGAACATGTCTCCGTAAAATTCTGCATGTTAAAGCATACCAAATTATTCTTCTGCACCCATTCCTTGAAAGCATGCTCTTCAACCTCTTTCTCCTTGTCCCTGAACACTCTGCGGTCGGTGACACACAACATCTTTGGCCGCTTCTTTGATCCTTCCCCGCCCCCGCCCTTGTTGTGCACCTTCTTCTTTTGTGGAATCTTCTATATGAAACTTCGTTGCTTTTCCTATGAGACTTGTGTTGTAGATTCTACGAGCTTCTCCGTCTTTACCATCGGTACTCTCTTGTGAATCTTTCCAACAATAAAAGAGCACAAGGCCAAGGGTTCAAGAATCACAATTGTATGAAATTCGTCTGTCTTATTAAATATGAAGGAGCAGTACTATACATACAATCGACAAGAAAGGTCTTGAAGAAATCAAGACCAAGTAAGGCTCTGCAAAATACTGAGTAGTCGTGCAAGCAGCACCAGTAGTACAAGCAACTATACACAAACAAGAAACTCACATTCAGGAGCCAAACGTGTCCAAAACTAGAATTTAATCTATTGTATCATGCAACGGTTCAAGGATTGTTTGTAGGAATATAATCTATCCATGAGTATCCACACATTAAAAACTGCAAACTTGTAAACAAGATCAAAATGTGCCAAATGGCAAAATGAGCTTAGAGTAGTACAACAAATCTAGTGTATACACTCCTCTGAATTGGTAGCAGCATGCAATCATTACCTCTCCGACTTGTGATACTCTTTCAATATCTCAATTAAGCGTTTGTCCCTCACGTCAGGATATTCTCATTTAGGTAAGGATACCAAACTCAAGGTAAGGAACCTTTATTCACTAGGCATGCAACCCGCAATTCACCTATCCAAAAGATCTATCTTGATAGCCAAGATATTGAAACCGCGGTCCATTGAGTGACATACATAAAGAATATCAGTCAAAGCTATAAGAACCTTTTACCTATTATTAGTAAAGAGATTAGATATACCCCTTACTCAAGTCTAGAGTAAGAAAGCCTATGTCCATTCTTACTTAGATAGCCTAATAGGTTAAACCAAACCCCACAATCCAAAGTTCACCAACAAGGATATCTTAGTATCGTGAAGACAAAAATAGTAATCATAATCTTCAAAAATTCACAAAACTAACCAATTGACACTCCAATCCCCTTCTAGTTATATGCTAGACCAACCCTCATGAACCAGTAAGTAGATTTGCTAGTTTGACAGCCAATCCACCAAGATAACCCTGTAAAAGAGATGTAGATACATATGCCAGTAGAAAATTATGTATATATAAGAGTGACAAATATGTCAAACCTTATAGCCCAGTGAGTTAGTCCAAGTCCCCAAAAAATTTGTAGATACATATGCCAGTAAATTATGTATATGAGAGTGACAAAGGTGTCATATCAAGTTTTTCATAGCCCAGTGAGTAGTCCAAGTCCCGAAAAGAGCAAACGTTTCCTTATTGTAGTCCAAATACCATGATCCATTATACCTACCACACCTTCAAACCTTACCTACTCTTGCCCAAAAAATACCCAAGACAACTCTCCAATTTGAAGTGATATCTAGATTCATATATGAGCCCTTACCACCACTAGTATATTGTTAAACATTTTAAGAGGTCAATAATGTAGTTAGGGCATTCATTATTCTACCCAGTCGAAGGACACCAGACAACACCCAGATAGGCAATATAAAGTGGAGGAAGCCCACCTATTGTGATAGAAGGAAGCCACATTCAAATCTATAAGAAAAAACCCTAAATGGCCCCTCTTTTACCTTAGATGCACCCACAATATGTCAGAAAAGTTTATGCAATAGACCAACACATCGGATCCATAAGTAGAGCAAGAACCAGAAAAGAAGCCAAAGGATGCACCAAAATAACCTCTGCAAACAACTAGGTAGTCAGCTGATGTAGCAACATGTTCCACCATGGCTAATTTTTCCACATGCATGTAGCATTACCACTTGACTTTATCTCTCTCTCTCTCTCTCTCTCTCTCTCTCTCTCTCTCTCTCTCTCTCTCTCTCTCTCTCTCTCTCTCTCTCTCTCTCTCTCTCTCTCTCTCTCTCTCTCTCTCTCTCTTCCTCATAGCTCCCTTAAATACTAGAACATGTAGCATTACCACTTGACTTTATATATATATATATATATATATATATATCTTCCTCATAGCTCCCTTAAATACTAGAACATAGCCTTAAACATACGAGCTAACAATGCTAAGCGTATGATGCATCTACCATTATTGAGGCATAGGCTCATGTATGTTTCAAAAGAACCATGTTCCGAGATGTTCCATAAGATACCCCAACTGTCAATCATACACCATCCAACCCAAGACTATGATGTACTTTGTAAGTGAAATTGTTCCCACTTTGCCTTTTGCTCTGACACATAGACTTTTAACAGATCTAAAACAGTAGAATTAGCCTCTTTAGACTGTCCATCTGTCTGTGGATGAAACGATGATGAAAACTTAAGAGTAGTGCCCATATTTTCAAATATGCCTCTCCAAAAAAGACTTGTCATCCGTGGATCACGGTCATGAAAATCAACTGTGGCATACCATGGTACTTGAAAACACTGTACATAAACAATCGTGCCATCTGATCTGGTTTTATCTTCTTCCTGACAGGAATGAAATGAGCCTGTTTGTTGAATCAGCAAATAATTGTCCAGATTCCATCATTCCCTGTCTGTGTCCTTGGAAGATCAAAGATAAAATCCATAGCTATGCTTTCCCATGGTTTATCTGGAATAGGCAATGGCTGTAAAAGCCCTAGTGCTTTTTGCCTGTCAAACTTGAACTTCTAGAAAATCAAACATTGCCGCACAAAAGCATCCACATCTCTTCTCAAAGTAGGCCAATAGAAAAATGTCTCAACCGCTTTCACTGATGCATCAATTCTGCGACGCCAGGCATATGACGGACAATGACTTCCAGTCATAACTTTTTGCCTCAATGGCCTTGCTACACATAGCTTGCCATGCATCATCAGAAATCCATCTCTGAGAAGATAATGTTCATGAGGTTGTCCAGCTATCAACTGATCACAGATCCTGGCAAAATCTTCATCATCAACATTGTTCATATCATCAAGCTCATGATCATAAGGAATTGACATGGCTGAAATCTGTGGCTTTCTTGACAAAGCATCAACCACAACATTCTTTTTGCCTTCCACATGCACAATCTGAAAGTGCAACATTGACAAAAAGTTTTCCCATCACATATGCTTTTCTGACAACTTTACCTATGTCAAGAAGTAACGCAATGTTTGATAATCTGTCTCGACAACAAAATCTTCCCCTAGAAGGTAGTATTTCCAACTGGTAAGCGCATGTCTCACGGCCAACAATTCTTTCTCATAGATCTGCATAGTCCGTTCTAGCCCTTGCAAGATTCTGCTTTCATAAGCCACTACCCGGCCATCTTGCATTACACTGCACCAATGCTATTGCCACAGGCATCACACTAGATAATAAATGACTTCCTAAGATCTGGCAAGATGATCACTGGTCCTAAAGTCATCTTTTCCTTAAGAAGATTAAATGATGAAATCTCTTTGTGTGTCCATCTGAAAGAGACATCTTTCTTCTATAACGCATGTAAAGGTGAAGCAATCTCTACGAAGTTGCATATAAACCTCCTGTAGTAAGAACACAAACCCAGGAAGCTGCAAACATCATGGAAAATCTTAATATCTGGCCATGTTTTTATTGCTTCAACCTTAGCAGGATCCATTCTGACACCATCTTTAGACACTATATGCCCAAGGAACTGAATTTCCTCTAAGAATTCACTCTTCTTTCCATATCTGTGAATGTGTAGCTCATTAAAAACTGCTGTCAAGTGTTCTCTATGCTCCTTTTCTATCTTTGAATAGACTATCATGTCATCAAAGAAAGTTCTAACAAATTGTCTATGTGGACGAAAGATCCTGTCCATCATCCGATTCAACCTTGCAAGAGCATTTGTAAGGCCAAAGAGCATTACTAAGAACTCATAAAGGCCAATGAGCTTTGCAGAGCTTGGGGTAAAGTTAGGGACCAACATGTGCTCATTTTCTTTGATCCCGATGCCAAAGAAAACTTTATTTCCCCAGAGCTGGCTACTACTTTGGGCATTAGAGCAGATGAGATGGGGTACACAGCAAAGGAAGTATTGGCATGTCCTAGCCATTCAGAGTCAGTGACACCCATTCTTGGAAAATTGCATTTGCATATACAGTTCTATGTGGATGTAGAAGAATTTTATATCATGCCGCTCAAGGGCTGTGATGTCTTGATTGGCATACCTTGGATGTACAGGGTGCATGGTGTGTTGGATGCCTATAAAAAGACACTTACCTTGGAACACATGGGAAAGACTCATGTGCTGGATGTCAAGCTTAAAGGAGAGTCTATACCTATTGTATCTACTTCTGCTATCACTTCGGTAATAAAGAATCACCTTTCTGCGTACTTGATTTTTGCATGTGATGTCAATGAGTCAAATTTATTTGTGCTAGAGAGAGACAGATCAGAATTTTTATCACATTTCAGTAATTTTTTTTCTGACTCATTACCTTTGCAATTACCACCAAAGAGGTTTGAGGATCATACGAGAGATTTGTTGCCAGGCACTAGCCCACCGAATAGACCTCCGTACAGGGTTAGTGCAGCCCAACAGAAAGAGATTATGAGCCAGGTGAATGAGCTTTTAGAAAAGGCACTGATTCAGCCAAGTTCTTCTCCCTTTTTCTCTCTTGTCCTCTTAATGCAGAAGAAGGATGGTTCTTGGCATGTGTATAGATTACCGTGCACTAAACAAGAACACGATAAAGAATAGGTTCCCTATTTTGAGGATTGATGACATTTTAGACCGCTTGGAGGGTGCGTCTATTTTCAACAGGATAGATTTGAAAAGTGGATACCATCAGATCATGATCAAGCCTGAATAAGTCCATAAAACTGCTTTTAGAACGACGTCTATAGCTGGCTTGTCCCCTAACATATCTAGCACTAAACCTGCTAGACGGGTTTGGGCTTCTTTCCTCTTCTGTCCTCATGATCTTCCGTATCAGCTGGTCTCTTCTTGTTGTCCGGACAATTGGACGCAATATGACCATTCTTCTCACAGTTAAAGAATTTTCATTCAACCATCAAAGCCTTTCAGGAGATTTGTGTACAAAAGGCTTTTGCTGATCCTTTGACTGTTGTGCAAAGAATCTACTTGGCTTCTTCTTGAACTTCCATGCTTTAGCTGTATTCTGAGGAGCTGGAGAAACCTGTTTTGCAAAAGGTTTTCTTGCTGAATTTTTTTCAGATTTGTCCTCTTGTTGACTG
The DNA here is from genome assembly GCF_014529385.1 of Adiantum capillus-veneris. NCBI lineage: Eukaryota > Viridiplantae > Streptophyta > Polypodiopsida > Polypodiales > Pteridaceae > Adiantum > Adiantum capillus-veneris. The sequence continues at coordinate 8,993,253 of NC_140943.1, read as the reverse complement.
TCTCTAAAACCACTTGATTGTCCCAGTAACAAGGCATTCTTGTATTGGCATTTTCAATCAACTACGTCAAGGTGGTAGCCTTTGTCTTTGTACAGTAATTTCTGAGCTCTTTGGGCAGCCCACAACAATAATGTTCTATCTTCTCGGTTAATGGCACAACCTTGTAGGAAGTGACTGGAAGTAAGGCCTTCCAAAAATTCCTGTTAAAATCATCCAGATCCTTGCATTTAGTTGCATCCAAATTGTGCCATTGTGACATAACTTCTACCTCAAACTCATTGGTCAACCAAGCAGATGCAAACACCTGTTAAAATAGATCCAAGTGGAAGGAGCCTGTCCCTGTAACAATAAAGTGCTCCACCACTGACTTGCATTTCCTTTCAAGAAGGTAGCCGCTTTCCAGACCTTAGAAGGCTCAGTGAAATTCCCTCCAGCAAATGCGGCATCAAACAGTGTTGCAGGATAAAGCCTTGGTCCTATTTTCAAATCCTCTGAAGGTATCAAACTGCACTGTTGCACCACCTTCTTTATATGGCTTAGGCTTCTCATAAGCCATCAACTCGTCCATAGGATATGCCTGCATCATAGGAACACTAACAAGTGGCACTATCATTGCTGGACCACTGACTACGGGAGCTATGGGCACAGTACCAGCTTGCTGATTTTGATAACCAGCCATTCCAAAATTGCCCTGTGTACCCTGAAACTTGGTTGCATACCAAGGTTACCATACATAGGGTTGGGAATCCAATTTTTTGCACCCCCAAACACTGTTCCTGGCGTGTAAGACTGATTTCTAGGTGCATAACCAGCCATGCTCTGGAATACTGATCCACCCCCAAAATACCTAGGATGTACGGAAGTAGGTGGAAATGTTTGCTGCATAGCCTGGAAACTACTTCCCTGTCCATTAGAGCCAACATTCGGCTGCGGTAAAGTGGCGGGCTGAACTGAGAACATAGCCTATGTGATTGGCGTTTTAGCCACCTGTTCCTGAACAATGGGAAGAGGTCTTGGAGTCTCCAGTGACTCCGGAATCTGCGGTGGGGTTACCACTTAATCTTCAGCATAAGTGGCATGTACCTGAGCCCCAAACTGTGTTCCAACTTGCTGCAAAGAAGGAGGAGGTTACAGAAATTCCTGAAACAGGGGATTCTGCATCACCTATGAAAACATGGACATAGCAGCAATAAGCTGAGTCCTAAACATATCTTTGTCCATTAAGGAAGTTGAAGGAACCTGTGGTATTCAGCCATGGCAAGAGGAGAAACATACTGTGGCAGTCTAGACGACTCACCCACCTCATGGATAACATGGATCTCCTGTCTCTCCTGCGACGATGACATTTCCTCTCTAATGCCTTCCTATCTGTCAGCAATAACTGATAACTCTGTGTGTCTACACCCAAACAGACCCTGGCTCACTCTTTAGGGAAAAAGTGATGGTAATCCCGGCAATGGAACCATGAAACCGGCATGCTCACTGGAAAAGGGCAGTGATCTACAATCTATTCAATTCTTTCACCCATTTAAACATCGCCCACTTTACCTGTACTTAACACACAAAGGAATAGAAGGACACACAGAAGCTAGAATGCCTCTGAATTGACACTCGACACCAGGTAGGCCACTAAACAGGCGCCCCTTGCGGTATTTTGTTAATTATAAAAGAGGGAAAGTACAAGATGAGTCCTAGGGATTCAAGTTCGTGTATCCAGCTAGAAAACACCTGTTTCAACGGAATTTCAGCAACATAACAGCACCACAACTGACCCGAATCAAACCCCCTTCATGGAACTGACTTTAACTAACAAAAACCCTCTGAATTCAGTGTTGTATAGAGAATTACAGCAGGCTGTAGTCTCTGGTTTTTCTCTTTTTTCAGCTCTACGACTTTCCGGATCTATTCTCTTGCAACTGGGCACTATTCCCATTGATTCTGGCATTCATACGGCTACAAAACAGTCCAATTTCAGTGTTAGGACAACGCTAAAATAGCCCCTGTACGGTGAGGTTATGACCCTCACCCGTACCTGCTTTGGTGTAGCAGTTAGCTACACCTGTTCCTGTCAATGGAGGCTCTTGCCTCAGCCATTAAGCATAATTTCCACACTTTCTGTACATACATTATAAGAACAACCCTCTTGTGGGGCATCACAACTGCTCATAGAGGAGAGAGAGAGAGAGACAGTGGGGAGCAAGCTCAACCCTCTGTGCACGAGAATCAAGTCAAAGGAAGCTCACAATAGCTCTTAACCTGTGCCAATCCACCTGAAAACCTCACAAATGCAGCCCTAAAGAGTAACTTCGAGCTCTGGTCTCTCCTTATCTTGCAAATGCATCGAATTGTGCCAAATGGCACTCATGCATTTAATCACTACACAATGCTTGAAATGAAGACTAAAGTTGAATACTTGAACTGCGTCTAATTACAGTGTTACACAGACTACAAGGCACCACTCACCAACGCACATAGGTTATAACTTTAAACTGGACACTATGTCGTGTCATACATCATAGGACTCTCAAACTCATGAATGACACAAGAGACAACAAAAATCATGTCATATCATAAACCTATCAAACTTGTAAATGATAATAGAGCCTACAAGGAGAGAGAGAGAGAGAGAGAAAGAGAGAGAGAGAGAGAGAGAGAGAGAGAGAGAGACTGTCTCGATCTGCCATTGTTGGTGGTTTGCCCTCGCGCTTAACCTGTGTCTTGTGCTGGTGTGCGCTAGCCCTGTTGCGTGCTGCCGCCTTGAAGAGCTTGCCCGCTGCCCTGCCTTTGTGGCCCCCCCCCCCCCCCCCCCCCCCCCCCCCCCCCTTTGCCCTGCCCCTCTTCGGCGCTTCCCTTCCTGACCTCCCCCTTTCCCTCATCCCTCTTCCTCTCCCCCCCCTTTTTTTCCTTTGTGGGTGTTTATGTGTGTGTGGTTTTTGGTGTTGTTCTGTGTGTGTTTTCTTTCCCCTCCCCCATCCCTTCCCCTTCCTTTCCCCTTCCCTCCCCCTAGCACGCTGGCTCCTCAGGTCTAGATGATGGCCCCTCAGATAGCCCGGTGAGCTTCTCCAGGGACACAGAGAGCAGCATCCGGGAGTTCCACGCGCTTCTCAAGGAGAGGGGCCTCATCTGTAGGCTGGTAGGCGTTTCTCCTCCGAGGAAGAGGGAGAAGATTAGGGATTGGCTCACTACCGAACTCAGTCCCTTGGAAAGCATATCCAGGATTATCTCACTGGGACAAGGATACTTTATATCATTTTTTTTTCTTCTACTGAGGTTGCGCATTCAATGGCTGCCAGAGCGCCTCTCCAGATCCGGTTTTTTATGCTCTTTGCTCTACCTTGGTACACAGATTTTGACCTCTCCTCCTTTGATGAGATGCATCAGATTCCGAGATTTCCAATCACACTTGCTTTTCCAAAGCTTCTGGCACAGCTCAGGGTGCCAACCGTTCTTCATCAGTTTGGATCTATCTTCGGCACCCCTTTCTCTGACTCTTTTGTTACAAACAACGTGACCCTTTTAGTGAAGATTGCTATGACTGCCTCACAGGTTTTCCCAGAGTCATTTTGGTATGAGTGGGAGAGAGTTGTCAGGACTTAGAGGTTATCGGTCCTGGTATACTAAATCAGTGCCACTAATGCCATCTCATGGGTCATGTAGTGCGAGACTGTCCTAGTCGGAGGCCCTGATAGGGTCAGAGACGGGGACAGAGTCAGGCAGAGGGGCAGTAGACATCACCCCCGGGGCAGTCACTTATCAAAAGACCCCTATATCACGTGCGTTCAAGAGGTAATTAATAATACCCCAATATACATATTATACTTACACTGTGAGCCTATTTAAAAAACCCCCACCCCCCTCTGTATGTATACATTTTTATACATTTTGGTCTTTTAATAATCCTCTCCGGTTAACTCACGTGATATCATACACATTCTAAAAAGTGACCACCCCGGGACATCACCCAGGTTGCAATAGCAGGCCTCACAGAGCAGAGGCACTGGAGGTGCTAGTTCTCAGAGACAGCCCTTCTAGTGTACAAGAGGAAGACCAAAACTGTTATACTTGAGGAGCCCCCTGAGGCTCCCCATCCAGACACCGCACTTAGTGACTCACCATAGAGGGCAGCAATAGACTTTGGCTCAGCTTCTTTAGAGGTACCTTTGGTAGAGTAGCAATGACAACAGTCCAGGCAGAGGACCCAATAGCTTTTCAGAGGGAGCCAGTATTGGAGCCAATAGACGATACTTTCATAGTTGAGGACACTCCAACTCCTGAGGCAATTTTACTCATTAGGGAGGATTTGGTTTTGCCACCCCCTCCACCTGTTCCAGCCTCCTTCCCTCCGATGAATTTTATGCTTCACGGATCTTGGAGGTCACCAGAGGAGCCCCTTCGCCCAGTCCCTTTAGAGATCATCATTTTACTCCAGCTTACTAGGAGACGAGGCTAGTGTTTGTGGGAAGAGATACTCCTACTCATTTATAGGCTTTTATTGCTGATTTTTTGCATTCTGATTGGACCAGGCGGACTGTCAGAGATGCGATTGATCACTTCTTGGAGGAGGAGTTGTATAGGATGGGGATTCTTGACGAGGAGATTGACTATATGATTATGGACGCTCCAAATCCGATAGGCAGACCTTTATGGACTGGCCCGCCTCATAGTTTTTACCCATCTGTTGGATTATGGATGAGGATTTTTCACATCCCCCCTCCTTTATAATCTGGACCATGCAGGATGGAGTGGTTATTTTAGGGATACTTCAAGGAGATGGTCACAGGAGATGATACAGGTTATCTATAGAGGTTTTTCAGTTCCCTGGAATTGATCTCTAGTCTTGCAGATACAGTACATATTTTACAACTTCGAACGTGGATACCAGCTCGGGTTTATGGTCTTTGAGTCCTATGTTCTTTGTACTTCGGCACTTACCCTACCACTAGCCTCCACTTGTACCCAGTTTTGATGTATCTTTAGGCATTTGTACTTCAAGGGCTTTTCCTCTCTATCTCACGTATGATCCTTAGCCTTAAAGGGGTTTTTTTCCCATGTTTTGTATCAGTTATAGGCCACTGGCCGTCCATATATATTTGATTATGTAATGGAAAGGGAACCAACCCGCCTTTTTCTGTGGAAAAATAAATAAATAGAGCTTACAAAATGAAAATCCCATTTCAACAGCATGTGTCATATCGTACTTGATCCTTGCTGACTACATGCGGTTGACTTAGCCTCCCAAAACTAGTCTTGCTTTGTGGGCCTTTGCCATACATGATTTGATAGATTTTGGAGCACAGCTAGTTACTTGGTTAGTTGGTTGTGATTGTTGTCGCCTTGGGTTTTGTTGTGGTGACATGAGAAAATGAGTAGAACCAATTGATAGGCACCAATAAAATCTCATTTTGAGACTTGATAAGCATTGGGAAAAGGCAAGTTGTGTCCCATAGTGCTCCATATATGACAAAGGGCTACTAAAGAGGGTAATTGAATTGAGCAAAAGGGTTGCAATTTAACCTTCTTTCGTAGTTGTTTGCAGATTGCACCATTCAACCTAGTAATATCAACAATTTAGTCTCTGAAGTGTGGAATGATATTTGAGACACCCATCTTATTCTCAATCAAGCGTAGTCAAGAGTCAATTTTCCTTTATTTCAGTATATAGGTTGAATTGCCAAACTGTGAGAAAAGAAATGCATGTCTATTTGATATATAGATACGATGATTGAAATCAAGCATGCATTGGTGAGGAAAACATATGGAAAAACCAAACTTAAGGAAGCTTTGACAAACTTAAAAATACAGAAAGCATAAACAAACTATAAAAATTGAACTACACTACCGACCTGATAATCGTGTACGAATGTGATCCAATTTTGCAAGCCGAAGGACAATGTTTGAGTCAAGCTACAAAAAAGCAATGTGAATAGTTAAACATATCATCTTGCAATGAAACGTCATAGATTGAAACTGCAAAGTATACAGTGCACGTCATGCAGAGGTGCCATACAAAAGTATGGTGGAGAGTTAGCACTGTGGTCTCTCCAAAAATTATAACAAATGGAAGCCGTGCCCTGCCCCGTAGCGATTATGTGTTGCGCCAAGCAAACTCATAGTCATGGGATGCTAGACATTGTTGGGGTATAAAGCCCAATGTGGTCGCCTAGGTAAGTGGGCGGGCCGCCAGGTATGTACACATATTCTTTTGTAAAAACCTAATAAGAACTCACTATGCTCTACACATTACAGTAGAGCGAGTTCACCATATCGTCCTGCTCTTCTTCTCGCACTCTCTCTCGCGTCACACTTCCGCTCGTACTCCTTCAACTGGTATCAGAGCTCAGATCGAGGCTCGAGGTAGCATTTGCACGTAGCCAGAGTCACCTGCTCAGATTGGAGTGAGATTCGATAGGCGAAGACATGGCCCCAAATCTTGTGGGGGGGCCGGAGGGCTCAGTGTTCTCAGAATTTCATTCTGAGGTCATCTCGGCCACCGTTCGGCTTCGACAAAGTTCTACGCAGGCCATTTTCGACTACGTGGTCTCGGCGGGTGCAGATCTGACTCTGCAAATTTGGGGTTTTAGCCTACGACTGCAGGTGCTGAGGATATCGTCACTCTCAGAGTGTTGATTTGTGGGTGTCTACACATCGAAGGATGGCTCACAGTTCTTGGAGGCGTGTCACATACGACACGGGCACATCTACACACAGACTGTAGGCGACATCCTCTAGTTCATCAGGTAGCTTGTGTTTGCTGCTTGATATTCCAGATTTCATCCTGACATTGCAGGTACTTCCACATGGGATGTATTGTCAGAGATGATGTATGTCTGTTGAGGGTTTGCTGGCTGTGAGTCACGCAGCAAACAACCGCCGTAGTGGTTACAGCATATAGTGGGAAATTTGTGGATGTATGAATTTGTGGGAAGTCTATGTACTATCAGATTTACTGCAGCCTTTGTTGAGGGTCGAGTGAGGTTTTATTGAGCTGGGGGATTCTTGAATGTTGAGATTCTTTTCGGTGATACAGGTCTTGGAAAGATCCCTCGAGCACCCTTAGATAGGCAGCTAGGATGTATTGACTGTGAGTTAGACAGTTGGGATTGCATCTTTGCTTTACTGCCGTTGAGGCATTGTCGCAGTCTATGCTTACAGGACAGTGACAGGACAGTGAGAGACAGTACAGGTGCAGGACAAGTTTACCCGCAGCTTACAGTGTCAGAGAGACAATGTTTTTTGAGCTGTTTTTTGGTCTGTTTTTGAGTACACCAGAGCCATTTTACAAAGGAGACTCTGCCGAAATTTCTACAGAATCTGAAGCTTTCTTGGTTCATTTGACAGGTTGATATTGGTTCAGAGGTCAGTTTACAGGGGAAACTCTGCCGAATTTTTCCCAGGAAAGTAAACTACTGTGAAGCGTAGCTATGGCTGGATCACAGGACACTGCTCTTTACAATATCAAGAAGCTAGATGGAACCAATTTCCCATTGTGGAAGAAGCAGATTTGGCACGTGTTGGTACAAAAGAAGTAGATAAAACCTATAAAGCTCAAGGGGATAAAACCACAAGATATGGACGAAGATGAATGGAGTGAAATGGATGAATTGGTACTTTCTACCATTATGCTGACTTTAGCAAAAAGCGTTTACTTCAATGTAGCAGACGAGATGTCGGCTTATGAAGCATGGACAAAGCTGAGTGATCTTTATGAGAAGCAGAGTGCAACTTCACAGGTATACTGGCTTAAGAAGCTTGTTGACTTGAAGATGAAAGAAGGGACACCTATGTCCAATCATCTGAATGAATTCAACACCATCTACAGTCATTTGTCAGCTCAAGGTGTCAAGTTTGATGAACCTGTTAGAGCTATGTTCCTGTTGATCACATTGCCGGAAAGTTGGGACACTTTTCGCACAGCTTTGAGTAATTCTGCACCTCCAGATGGTTTGAACATAGCAGGTGTAGAAGGAAGTCTACTTACTAAAGAAACCAATAGAAAGAAAATGGACAAAGGCAAAGGAACAACCTTAGTTGTCAAGGGAAGGACCAAAGAAAAGTACAAAGGTGGAAAGAGGAATCAGTCTTGTAGCAAGTCCCGCAGTGCTAAAGGCAAGAGTGACATAGAATGCTACCATTGTGAAGGGTCACATGAAAAGAGACTGCAGAGAATGGAAAACAGAGAAAGGCAAAGAGAAAGCTGAAGACCATGGTGAGAAGAACAAGTCCTCAGTGAAGATTCAAGAAATAAATGTGACAAACACTGTTGTAGAGGATGACAGTCTAGTGTCAGGAGACATCTACTTCTTGAAGAATACAATGGACTCAGCTCTTCTTACAGCATCTGATGGAAATGCAATGAGTGACTGGATTATAGACTCAGGGGCATCACTTCATGTGTCTCCAAACAAGGAGTGGTTTACCTCTTATGTGACCACTAAAGATCATGTTCGGCTAGGCAATGGGCAGACATGTGAGATCTTAGGTGTTGGAGATGTTCAATTGAAGTTTCAAAATTGCTCTTCTTTCACGCTGAAGAATGTGAGACATGTTCCCGCAATTACAAAGAGCTTGATCAGCACAAGTTTACTTGATGATGCTGGCTACGTCACCACTTTTAGACAAAACATGTGGAAGATATCCAAGGGCTCGATGACAGTAGCACATGGAGTAAAGTATGGAGGACTTTACATGATTTATGTATCAAATGTCTCTAAAAATGTAATCAATGTAACCGAGTAGCCGAACGTTTCTTTGTGGCATAGCTTGTTAGGACATATGTCCAAGAAGGGAATGGAAATCTTGCATCGTTCTGGTTATTTTCCTGGATTTTCATTTAATGATTTTGAATTATGTGAACATTGTCTTTATGGTAAGCAAACACAACAGCCACATAAGCATAGAAGCAGTAGAAGAGATACACAGTTGGCACTTGTTCATAGTGATTTGTGTGGACCTATGCCTAACCTATCTCTAGGGGGAGCTTCTTACTTTATGAAATTTATAGATGATTACTCGAGGAAAGTATGGGTTTACTTTCTCAAGCACAAGGATGAAGCGTTTAGTGTTTTCAAAACGTTTGTGACACTTGTGGAGAATCAGAGTGGCAAGAAGCTTAAATGCTTACACACTGACAATGGTGGAGAGTATGTTTCAAAGGCCTTTCAGGACTTTTGTGAGTCAAAAGGTATAAAACATGAACTTACTGCTCCTTACAATCCTCCTCAAAATGGTGTTGCTGAGAGGATGAATAGGACCATACAAGAGAAGGTCAGAAGTATGTTGTCTAATGCACAGCTGCCAAATGGGTTTTGGGTTGAAGCTGTATCAACAACTGTTCATCTTATAAATAGATCTCCTATCAAGGTTTTGCAGAAGGATTCAGTGCCAGAGATGGTATGGTCAGGCAAAATGCCCTCATACAAGCATCTCAGAGTCTTTGGCTGTGAGGCATATACTCACGTTCCAAAGGAATTTAGGAACAAACTTGAGCCAAAGAGTAGAAAGTGCATCTTTCTAGGCTATGGTAATTCTGGTGAGATGGGGTACAGACTTTGGGATCCCGAATCCAGAAAGGTTATCCGCAGCAATGATGTTCACTTTAATGAATCCAAATATCATTCTAAACCAGAGAGGGTTGAGGAGATTAGAAGAGTTGTCTTCCAGGAAGATGGACCTACACGTGCAAGACAAAATGTCAAGGCTCAAGAGGAGCAAGGATAGGATAGATTGGAACCACAGGTTGTGGCTGAGCCTGAGCCACCTATTTTGCGTAGATCTGGATGTATCACGCGACCTCCTGATCGGTTTTTTCCATCTATGAACTATGTCATGTTGACTGATTGCAATGAGCCTTCATGTTACAAGGAAGCAGTGCAAATGAAGGACTCTGGGAATTGGCAATTGGCCATGCAGTAAGAGATGACAACTCTGCATAAAAACCAGACATGGAAGCTAGTTAAATTACCACAGGGCAAAAAGGCTCTACCTTGTAAATGGGTTTACAGGTATAAGATCACCGCTTGATAGTCAGCCAAAGTACAAAGCAAGGCTTGTTGCCAAGGGCTTTAAGCAAGAACAAGGCATTGACTTTGATGAAGTCTTCTCTTCGGTGGTCAAGATGACTACATTGAGATGCTTTCTTGCATTGGTTTCCATATTAGATTTGGTGTTGCACCAAATGGATGTCAAGACAACGTTCTTGCATGGTGATTTAGATGTGGAAATTTACATGCAGCAGCCAGAAGGGTTTGTTGAGAAAGGCAAGGAAGATTTGGTATGCCAGTTGTTAAAGAGTCTTTATGGATTAAAACAATCACCGAGGGCATGGTACCATAAATTCCACAAGTTTATGCTTTCTCAAGGCTACACACGTAGTGAGTTCGATCACTGTCTATATAAAAAGAAGGCTAAGGATGGTAGTTGGCTGATCCTTGTTTTGTATGTGGATGACATGTTGATTGCTGGCAAGCACTTGGAAGAAATTTCAGCTTTGAAGTCAAAGATGGCAAAATCGTTTGACATGAAAGACATGGGTGAGGCAAGTCATATACTTGGTATGCGCATTGAGAGAGACAGATCAAAGAAGTTGATTTGGTTATCTCAAACAGAGTATATTGACAAGGTTTTGCAACGTTTCAATATGGAGAAGGGAAAGGCATTGATTGTTCAATTGCCACCGTATGTGAAACTTAGCAAACAAGATTGTCCCGTGTCTGAGGAAGAACAAACTGAAATGGATAAGATTCCATATGTGTCTGCAGTGGGTAGTTTAATGTATGCAATGATTGCTACTCGCCCAGACATTGCATTTGCAGTGGGAGTAGTAAGTCGATACATGTCAAACCCAGGCAAGAAACATTGGGAGGCAGTGAAAGGAATATTGAGATACCTGAAAGCTACAAAGAGTATGAGTATATGCTATGGGAGTCAGGAGCTAAGTGTAAAGGGTTTTACAGACTCAGATTATGCAGGTGACTTAGACAACCGAAGGTCTACGTCAGGGTATGTCTTTACATTGGCTGGTGGAGCAGTATCATGGCGTTCTAGATTACAAGATTGTGTTACTCAGTCTACTACAGAGGCTGAATATGTTGCAGCATCAGAGGCATGCAAAGAATCAATTTGGCTTAGTCGACTAGTAACAGATTTGGGAATCAAAGAAGAGATGCCTGTGTTATATTGTGATAGTCAAAGTGCTATATAATTGGCTCGCAATCTAGTTTATCACTCAAAGACAAAGCATGTGGATGTGAAGTATCATTTTATCAGGGAAATGCTCGAGGATAAGTAACTTCAGATTGTCAAAGTTCACACCACATAAAATCCTGCTGATCTACTTACAAAAGGACTTCCCTTAGAGAGCTTTGCGCATTTTCGCAAGCAGTTAGGTGTAGGGTAGTACATCACTTCTCTACATCTCTTGTATATTAGCTTGTATAGTAGCTTCTCTCACACTTAAAGTACCACATTGGACTTTAAGTGGGAGGTTGTTGGGGTATAAAGCCCAATGTGGTCGCCCAGGTAAGTGGGCGGGCCGCCAGGTATGTACACATATTCTTTTGTAAAAACCTAATAAGAACTCACTATGCTCTACACATTAGAGTAGATTGAATGCTCTCACGAACTCCTCATCTGCCCGAGCCTGGGAGGCCTGGCACCAGGCCAAGGAGGATCGGCAGCCAGCCCCTCAAGGTGTTGGCCAATCAACCACGGATAGGCCAGCAAACAACTAGCCGACACTAAACACAAACAAAGACACACACACACACACACACACACACACACACACACACATGCTCATACATCCAAAACCACCAGGAGAGTGACGTATGCATGAGAGGCAAGGCTACAAACGAGAGCTCGTGATATGCTCTCCTCCCCACGCGCAGTCGCCATAACCGGCTTTTGAATTATATAACCAGAGGCGAGTTAGCATGGCGATGGTATTTTTTGAGCAGGCCTTGTGCCCTTTCATCACCTGCGTCCCCGCTCTTTGTTGATTGACAAGAACAATTTCCATCTCTCTCTCTCTCTCTCTCTCTCTCTCTCTCTCTCTCTCTCTCTCTCTCTCTCTCTCTCTCACGCGCGCGCACACAAAGAATGGCTAAAGACTTACCTGGAGAATATTGAATTGCTAGCTTTGCAAAGCTTCGTCTCTGAAATGATGCACGTCTGCAAACCTACGAACTGTTGCCTTTGTGAAGCTCCGAACTGGCAGCTCTGCAAACCTGCGACACTGCTTTTGCTTGCTTGCCAAATGAGTGTTGCTTTTCACGGCCTTTTTTTAATTAAATTTATTTTCTATTTTAAGCTATGAAGCTCTGTCACATGGTGCCTTCTGCGACCAGATAGAGCTCACCAAGTAACGAGGAAGTTGAAGGATAGCAAACGGAGCTTGAAGCGCTATAGCTAGAGGGAAAAGCTTTTTTCTCACTCTTTCATAACTCTCTCACACTCTCTCGCTCTCTTTGGCTCTTGCTCCATTGGATGCTACCGTGGCCTGCAACGCTACCACCACTTGGCAACTTGGGAGGCTCGTCATGCCGATAATAGCGCCGCCCAACGTCACTACGTTGCTCTGCACGGTGCCCAGCGCGGACCATCATGGCCCATTGCAGCCCCCCCCCCCCCCCCCCCCCCCCCCCCCCCCCCCCCCCCGCCCTCCCCAATGCTCCTTGGCACCTTGTAAGAACCCTGCACTGCCGTCATCGCACACACTGTATGCCTTACTGCATCCTGCCATCCTGTCCACGCCGATAGCAGCATCATAGCCGTATACCACAATCGTCACTTGCTGTAGCACTATCGCAATTGCCTGCATCCTCAACGCGTCGACTGTCAATATCTGCTCACCCTAGGACGACAAAGCATACCATCACTCAAAGCTCTTGTTCCCAGAGAAGTTTGGAAAAAGAAAGCGTCACTCGTTTGTGTTTGTCTCCCTCTTGAACTAGGGTAAAGGGGCCAACTTAAGGCCACCTAAGAGGAAACACACACTCCGGAAAGCACGCTAAACAGAATCGAGTGCTTAGATGCTCAAAATGAAGATCGAGATCGTCTCTACCAGCAACAAAAATCTGGAATCAAGTTGCATTTATACAGGCGAAGAACGACCACACAACATTTTTTATGTGTATAAAAAATGGGTGTAAATAGAAAACCAGAATGGGAGGGCATTTAGAGCCATTGTGCCAACACGGCTTGAACCCAAGATCTAATGGCCACGATTGCAAGTTGGCTACATTGTCCACCCCAACTCTCACCCATTTGTGTCTCACAATGGGTCCGAAAGTGCACAAAAAAACTGGCCCCGACAGTCCTCCTAAAGGGAGGTGGTTTTTTATTGGCCCCTTTACCCTAGCGGCTTTTTTTTGCAGCTTTTCATGCTCATGTCAAAGCGATGTTTTTTTTTTAAATTTAAAACATTCGCCACGTGGTCGCCTATGGGTTCAAAGAGCCAAAACAGGACCTTTGGATTGCCGAGTAAACACTAAAAAAAGAACAAGGGGAGGGGGGAGTAAGGTAGTGCAACGTTAGCATATGGATATGATGCACTCAACTTAGGTGTATGTGTTTTGATAGACGTGTTAACTCTGGTGTGAGTGGCAACAACGAAAGTGATGTGAAATGATGCATGATTATGTTCGTTATGTGTTGTTATGTGTGTTAAGGAGATTGTATATACGCAAACGTAGTCGGAACAAGAAGACATCATAGATGTATGGGATACATCACATATGGGCGGTGTGATGGATTGATTCGTCCAAACCATGGAGTCGTCTCGACATGGACCTTCCTCCCTTTGAAGTTGTTGCCGAAGATTATGAAGCGTCTATTGCAAACTACGTTCTAAAAGATTATGCAGTCACTGCTGACGACACTTCTATATGTTCACATTTGTCGCTCATCTCACGCAACATCCCATTGTCACTCAATATACCCCACATCCACTCATGGGAGGAGGTTCAAAAAATGGATTTGGTGAATGGATGGGAGTTTGATGGGGTTGCTTATAGGTATCGCATGATTGTAAATTATGGCCATCAACGCCTATGCATACGGTGGAATCATTTGCATAACGAGCATGGGGTGATTTAACAGGTTTCGGCAATGTGTTCTCAGCATAGAAAAAGACGACAGCACCATGCGTAGAGGCAATAGTAGAAAGGACAGGTACTGCTGCGTTGGGATGGCCAATTTTATGGTGGAGCGCAAATGGAGGTGCGATTAGCAGGGTTTTGCGCACCAGGTAGATTAGAAATTGGGTTGGACCATCTGCAGTTTGCACGAGGGATGCCTTGCAGGAGGTTGTTTGGCGGCAAGGGTAGAATATGCTCTTGGAGAGGTAACATGGCAGTAAATTGCGCAGATCATGGAGTTTGGTATGGTGGTTGAAATGGGGCAGCAACAGTAACGGGTCCGTGAGAGATACGCCCAGGTGAGGATGGCAAAGTTGATGGCGTCAACAGTTATGGCAGAGGGAAAAATGGCACACAGGTATTGTCGGGATTGGATGGTGCCTCTGTCGAAAGACATGAGGAAGGAGATGATGGCGAGGAGAGTCAGAAAGGTTGGGCCATAGCAGCAAGAGAAGAAGAAAATGAGTGGAGCGAGAGAAAGTCTGGCGAAGAAGAAGCAAGGATCGAGAGGGTGCGGTGTTGGGCAAATGGCGCAGAGGGGTGTATCTCCTGAAGTATGGGCGAATCTGGCCCCTGTCAGATACATCCGCCCGGACTAGAGTGGGGCTGTCGTGGCAAAAGACGGTTGGACAGAGAAAATGTCCACTGCTCTGCGATCTGCACGGGGGCAGACCCCTTGACTCACTGGCGGGACGTCCGCAAAAGAAGTGGCGGGAGGTGCAGTTAGAGCGCCTGCCCATAGAAGCCGTACAACCACCTCTAAGCAAACGGGTTGTCAAAAGCAGGCGGCCTACTTTACTATGATTATGCATTCCCATACACCAAGCCTGCAGCCGGTTGAAGGTGTTGCTGGTGCTTGACTGTGTACACTGTTCGGTCATTACTGGCTTCAAAAATCACGTTGACTGCCTACATCCAGTTTCAGATGCGATTCAATGTTTTAGAGGGTGGTCCAACGACCCTCCACATTGGAGGCGAAACCTGCTGGGAAGTTCATTGAGCAGCGGGTTCACCAGGCATACGGGAGGGGGGGTGAGAGGACGAAAGCCCTTTTAAAATCCCGCTAGCAGTCTTATGAGAAGGCACTCTTACAGGGCTTAATCTAGGCGCAACAGTCGTCAATCGCGTAATGTCTACCACTGGGCTAAGCATATTGGGTGTCCAAGAAAGTGGAAAGTATAAATATGAACTCTGTCCTCCCTGTGTGACAAGCAAGGCGCCCGAATTTCATTTTTACTGCCCTGTTCGCCGCCCGTGTGTGACAGGGGCCTGAGAAAGGGAATGAAGAGGGGGATGATGGCGTTGAATTGTCCGCCATGAAAATGGGAAGGGATGCGTGCCCTGTTGAAGCGAAAAAGTGAGGTGAAAAGGTGTATGAAGTTAAGAGGTGGGTCTCATGACCCTTTGAATCTCGTGCTTGCCCGCTCGATGTCGGGTCAGAGGCATCATGAGCTTGTCCCCAATCTTGATCAAGGGGCTCAGTGGGCTGTTGTGCTGCATTCATTGCATGCAAATTTAGTTCTTGCCCATTTTGGGTGATGGTTATCTCGACATGCGCATTTTACGCAAATTTGTCATCTTTTGTGGCCTTCCCATCTTGTGCGGTATCAAAAATACCACTTTTTCCGGATTTTGGGGTGGTTGTATCACCTCGTCTTGCTTCATTGGATCGTATCCGCTCCAATAAAACTTTCTTCGCTGGTAGCCTAAATAAAAATATCATTCTTGATGGGCATCACCCACAGGGGTTCGTCTTGCTCTGATACCATGTAGAAAACATCAGAGTTGCTCACACATAATTAATGACAATTACTGTTTCAATTAGAACATGTTTGAGATCGTAGATTTGCTCATAGACACAGTTACCAATATTCGAAGTTCTCTTGCTTCATTAGTTTGTTGGCTGAAGTGTTACATTGTTGGCACTAAGCCTATCATTATATCATTATATAGAACATGAAGAGGCTAGGAGTTGTAACTCTTCGTGATAAGTCGATAAAGGTAATAACCTTTCAGATTTTAATTGAAACCTTAGTCTAGGACCTTAGTTAGTCTTATACTAATTCCTACACCCTCGACATCCATGGGGCTCGGGTATTTTTCTGTCATTGGCACCATGGTTTCGATCGGGTAGCAGCGGCTGAGAGAGGGAAGCGCTTATTTCCGATTACTGCATGCTTTCCTGGTCTCAGACGCGAGTTTCATCACATCCTTCCCAGGATTTGTGCCTTTTCTGGTTCAGTCTTTGGAGATTGGTCTCAAGCAGCATCGGTGGTGGCGAGGACTCCCTCGATTTGGGCAGGTTGGCCATCTGGTCAAATCCTATCCACGACGTCGCCCTCATGATCCCCAGCCTCAACAGCCCCAACAGCAGCATGCAGCGGCTTCGGCACAGCCGGCTCCTTCTGATGAGCCACAACAACGGGCTTCCGGTCCTACTGCTTAGGCCTCAGGTGATGGACCTGAGTGGCAGCCAGCTCGTGGGCGCCATCGAGGGCGTTAGCATTAACAATCAGCCCCTCGCCAGGAACGTCCTCCGCAGCCTGCTCCGACACAGCAGAACCAGTGGGTTCCCATGAGGAACCGTTTGACCCTCTTCAGCGGGAAGAGGGCAAGACAACCCCCTCGGCAGCCTCGGACGCAGGTTATAGAGTTCTCGCACCATGTTAGTGGCCTTGAGGTCACAGATCTGCTTCCGCTGGAGTTTCGGAAACGCGGGAAAATGGGCGAAACGGAGTTTCGGTTTGGAGAAGAAACGCGAAACACGAATATAAAGAAATATAGAAAGAAACTAGGTAATGCATAAATAAAATAAGCAATAATCACATGAATTTATGCTACACCAACTTTCAAGATTTAACAATATAAGATTAAATCATGCATCTCACGTAATACTACATGACTCATCAAGTCATGTAGTGAACTTGGCAACCAACAAGTACTCAGGAGTCACGACTCACGCAGGTGCGCATGACAAGCGAATTTGTTCGCAAGTGAAAGCAGGGGAAAAATCGGGTTAGAACGGGGGACACATACATGTACAACACATGAAAGCACTCCTGATACAATTGTGTTGGTTAACTAATAGAAGGATCTTTGACCAACGTTGCTTCGCAGGGCGGTTCGGTTGCCATTGTCATTGTATATGTTGATGATCTTATCTTTACAGGTTCTTGGACAGACAGGATCCGTTCCATCATGCGGTCTTTGGAGACTACTTTTGAGATGACGGACCTTGGATTGCTACATTTCTTCCTTGGTTTTGAGATTTACCAGACCCAACACAGCACCTTCTTGTCGCAGCGGAAGTATGCTAGAATATTCTTGACAGACACAGAATGGGACAATACAGACCTATTGGCACTCCACTTGAGCCTGGGGAGAGCCTTTCCATACATCATCCATCATCACTGGTTGACCAGACGCAATACTGCAATGTTGTAGGCTATTTAGTATGGCTCACCTATTCACGCCCAGACATCTGCCATGCTGTATCGACTCTCAGTTCCTTTTCCACCAAGTCTCGACAGCGACATTGGAAATGTGCTCTTCGTACGATGAGATATGTTTCCGGCACGGTTGTTTTGGGGATCTTCTATCATCGCTCAAGGCGGTTCCACACTTCATGGATGGTGCGATTCGGATTGGGCTGGCAATCCTGACACTCGGCGTTTGACCACTGGAGTAGTTTTTACACGGCTCGGGACCTATTTCTTGGAGCAGTAAGAGGAAGACCTACCGTTGCGCTTTCATCTACAGAGGCGGAGTACCGCCTTGTTAGAGTGGGCAGCGAGGAGGAGACAATGGTACATGCGATGAGACATAAGAGAGAGAGAGAGAGAGAGAGAGAGAGAGAGAGAGAGAGAGAGAGAGAGAGAGAGAGAGAGAGAGAGAGAGAGAGAGAGAGAGAGAGAGAATTGTAGGGAAAAGGCTGGAGAGCCCTATAACTCCAGATGTCAAACTCTGTGATGAACAATACAAGAATGAGAGCGTGCCCTCCCCTCCTATATATAGGAGAATAGGGGGTTGACCTACCTAAGTGCCTAAAAATAGGTAGGGTCATAATCATAACCCTCCAATATAAATTGGGGATAACTGACCAAAATAGGTCTAAAGTGGCCAATGTGATAAAACAACCCTAAGTGTGCCTGAGATCCCTGCGCAGCAGATGTACGGGTGGCCAACCCACAACCAAGGGCCAGTGCACGTGTAGTGAGGAGCCTGTAGACAGGGTGCAAAGCATCTGGAGATTAATATAAATCTATGGCAAGCTCTGTGATGAAAAATAAAAGAATGAGAGTGACCCCCCTCCTATACATAGGAGAATAGGGGGTTGACCGACCTAAGTGCCAAAAATAGGTAGGGTCGTAATAATAACCCTCCAATATAAAATGGGGGATAAGTGACCAAAATAGGTCTAAAGTGGCAATGTGTTGAAACAATTCTAAGTGTGCCTAAGATCCATGCGTAGCACTGCGCAACAGGATTTCATGGACTTGTTTAATCACTTGGTCGTCCAGAGGGGTTGCCTCGTCTTTGACTTCACTTGTGGAGGGTGCACTGTCCATCCCTAGGTTTTCTTGATTTTTTAGGAAGCCTTCAAGGGACACACCTTCTCCTATTGCCTATTCAATTTTAGTTGTTTAAGTAGTTGGCTCAACCGCCATAGGGTTTTCTTGCATTTTTGGCAAGCCCTTTGGTTGACCGTGCTCCATTGTCAGCTCGGTTGCTGTAGTGTCTACTAGCTCGCGTGCACCGCCTACCGGCGGGCCTCGCTCGCTCAAACCACCTCACTTTGTATGTGTTTGTGTGTGTGTGCATCTTTATACATCTCTCCAGGACACACACACGATCGACACTTTCTGTCTTTGGCCCCTTTAGACTACTCCTGTTACATTTGACCCCTTTTGCGCACGCGCGCGCACACACACACAAAGAGAGAGAGAGAGAGAGAGAGAGAGAGAGAGATTACATAAAAGAACATGACTAAAGAGACATATTTCAAAAAAGAAAAAGTTTACATTATTGCCCAAAAGGCTCAGGAACATATCTGCATAACACTCTTAGTCGTGCTATTTCAACAGGATCAAGATATTGAGCTGGAGCTCTACAAACTTCTGTTAAATCTATTTTTTGAACCCAGCTCAAGTAAATCTTGTAATGACGAATCAACCCAAGCTCTTGCTTTAAAAGCATGAGCCTAATGTTGGAAAAGAAATAGGGATCAAGCAACTTGATGTAAATCGTGTCCAACTCTTCATCTACATATGACCCCCAAACAATGTAGTTTTTTTCGATCACTTCCCATGCCCATTGCCATCCCCGTTCATCAGGTAACAAATTTTCCTCAAAGGCATCAAGAATAAGATTGTTTACACTTGGAAAAATATTCACAATTTTCCCATCACTCGTGGAGCTTCCCCCCCGTTCAACCATTTCTAAAACAAACTCTCGAAAGAATCCACCAGTGCTGGAGAAAAACCTAGGTTTAGTGCACCTACAAATTTTGAGATTTACCCCTACATTTAAAATTTGAAGGTGAAAAAATCTACAAATATAGTCAATTTACCTCTACTATTTGCCAGGTTTTTAAAAAAAGTTTTTATGGAGCAAAGCTTTGGGCCCCACCAATCCTTGCTTTTAACAGATCCGTAGCCACAATAACTGGTCATTTTCTTTTGCCCTTTCCATTATTGCCCCCACCCATCTTCTCACCTACTCATCTTGCCTCACTTGCAGGCTTCATCACTAACATTTTTCATCCGTTGCCACAAAAAAACCGAAGCTTCCTCCCCCATCACTCCCCGAGCCCCCTCCCCGATCAACCATTTCTAACAAAAAAAACTCACAAAAGAATCTGCCCAATGCTGGAAAAAAACCTAGGTTTAGTGCTATCTTACATACAAATTTTGAGATTTACCTCTATATTTTAAATTTAAAGGCCAAAAAATATAGTCAATTTACCCCTACTATTCTCGATATGTAGGGTTGCCAGGTTTTCTGTAAAACGCTTTTCTCGAGCACGGATTCATGGAAACAGATTATTAATGTTCGAAATTCAGAGAAACCAATTGGTAGCGACATCGCCTCTCTCTCTCTCTCTCTCTCTCTCTCTCTCTCTCTCTCTCTCTCTCTCTCTCTCTCTCTCTCTCTCTCTCTCTCTCTCTCTCTCTCTCTCAATGCACACTGGCCGGAACCTCTTAGATGTTGCAACGACTAACACGTAGTGCGCGCATGCGGGGGGGGGGGGGGGGGGGGGGGGGGGTGAGGCTTAAATTTCTATCTATTTTCTCACTTGTTTAACTATGTTTAATATGGACCCTCTCCGAGGGACACGTGGACATCGGTAGTTGCAAAACGCAGCTGAGGGTGAGAATTTTAATTTGGGAAATAAGAGAGAGAGCGAGACAAAGAAAACCTTATGCTAGCAACCACGCTGAAAGGGGCTCCCATTTCCCATGGTGCTCTCGTCTGTCTCTGCAGATCCTCTTCTTTTGGGCTCCTACACTACAATGGACCTCACCTCTTGTTGGTCATCAGCATGCGTCGAATTTATCTTGCATGTCTTCTGCCTATTGGTCGACAAATGGATCAAGTCTTCAGATCCACATGGGCTTACATACTACATTTTTCCATCATAAAGATGATCCATCAGTATCAAAAAGAGCCAAAGAATTCCCATGTCCATCACCTTCACCTCGAAGTCAGCAACGTTCGGATTGGAAACTGGGTGTAAAATCGAGCACAAACTTCCTTCTATAGTATTTAAATGTGCATTTGGCAAAAGGCTCCTCTACAACGCGCTTCCACAAACCAATGCGCTTGCAACGCATTTTGGGACAACACTCTCTAGGGCACATGGCCCAATTGCAATTCCATGGAAAGTCCAGCATAGATGCAACAAAATTAAGTAAACCAGCAATTGCCATGGAACTTGAGTGTGGCAGGGTATACATTCTCTCCAATAGAGTGGAACTTCAAACCAATGTCACCCTTGCAGCCAGGGTTCACCTTCTCAGGGTATACTTTGTCCTTGGGATGAAGGTACTACACCTCGCCGTTGGGAAACGCTCAGTGAAACTGGTAGTTGATCTTAAACTTGGAACGCAGTATGGTGCCAAGGGCTAGGGATTTTTCCTTCCTTGCAAGCTTCAAAAGATTCGGGCCTGACCTCATGATCGCTACAATTGTTGAAGACACAACAACCCACTGTTTTCTGGCCTTATTCATGTTCGCATACCTTGTAATGATCAATGTATTCCAAGAGATCGCATCCCGCATAGGAAGCTCATGAACTTCCCATTTTGGAAGCTATTCAATGACTTTGGATACATATTGATGAAAGTGGTCCGATGCATGCATTTTGGAAGCTATTCATCCCCTCCCGTCGGCATCTCAAAGATATGTATTTTAGGAGACTCTCATGTGACCACATAGAACTCCACCTGCACCTGCTCCCACCAAAGATCGACGATGGAGTATGTTGCTTCAGCTGCGGCAGTGTAAACCCGGCCAGGGCCATATCCATGCCATTGCCATTACAACCCTCTCCGTGCTTGCCATCATCTGAGAGAGTTTTGCTGGACTGCAACACGGCGGAGCAAGAGAGAGAGAGAGAGAGCGTTTTGCTGGACTGTGGGAGCATGACGGGGAGAGAGAGAGAACGGGACTGTGCTGCGGGGCTGCGTCACTGCAGTACGTGGCGGGAGCATTGGCGGTATGCTGCGGGACTGCGTCACTCAGTGACGGGAGCATTGGCCAAGAGAAGCGCCCTGCGCCCGGGGGTATGTTGCGGGACTGCGTCACTGCAGTGGCAGGAGCATTGGCCAAGAGAAGCGGCTCGAGGAGCCAGGTGAAGGTAGGGAGGAGGAGTACAAAGCAGTGGAGGAGGTGCAACATGACCATGACAGGCCTTGTAACTGCGCAGAGGGAGGGTGTTCGTGGCGGGAGGAGAGCGCAGACCTACCAAGGCGGAGAGCTGCTCTGCGTTCTGTGTCTTTTCTCTCTCTCTCTCTCTCTCTTCACAGAGCACTGGCAATGTGAGCTTTCAAATTTCGGCCTGCAATAAAGCGAGGCAGAGCGCTGCCTGCACCAGCACAGAGCGCCGCCAGGTCTTTTTTTTTTTGTCCTACGCCTTCTGCTCGCAGAATCGGACACCTGGCATGGGAGACCCAAGCGCCATATTTGTTTTAGTAGATTGTCTGCTCTTGAAGGGTGGCCTCTTTGGCTGGTGGCTCGGGGCTTTAGTGCGTCCATGATGAAGCCAATGGCTTTCGTGGCTTCCTCGTAGGTATTTCCCACCAACATAAGGTCTTGGAGAGTGATGGATGCCTGCTGCTCTTCTATATACGGCCTTGGCAACCTTGTGGCTATTAAGGGTGTCTCCTTTGGTAACTCCGTATCTTCTTTCTTTTCCTCTTTTAACACTTCCGGCGTTTCAATTTCTGTGAGAGGTTCAAGGGTGGGCTGTGAGCTACCGATGCGCTCCTCAATTATTACGTTGGCCATTAATTGAACCGCCTTTTCTCCTTTGGCCTTGAGGAGTTCTTCCTCTAGAGGATGGGTGTTTTTCTTCGTCTCTTCTACTTCCACGGCTTTGTCTTTATCCTCCTCTTCATCCACCACCTTTTGATGGTGGTCTAGTTTTTGTTTCGTCCTTAATTCCTTGGGTCATTCAACACTCTCTTCCAGAGCAACCTTAGATTTCTTTGCAGCTTGTTCCAACTCAGTTGGGCTTACAACAGGGCGTTTTGGAGGTTGGTCGGCTCGGTCTCTGATCTTGTCCCTTGTCATGTCTGCCAGGCTTTTCCGCTGTCTCCTTTTCTTTCTGCTCTTTAGTTTCTCTTTCTTGCTGACTTTCTTTGCGCTTCTGAAATTTCTCCACTGTGACCTTAGCCTTAGCCTTGGCTTGCTCATCTTCTCTTGTAAGACCGTCTTGGGTTTCCTTTCTTGTTCTCCTTCTACTTCAGGGGCTATCTATCTTCTCTTGTAAGACCGTCTTGGGTTTCCTTTCTTGTTGCCCTTCTACTTCAGGGGCTAGCTCTACATTCTCTTCATCGCTTTCAGAAAGCATTTCTTCTGAGCTAGATGCTCCCTCATCTCTTAGGTATTCAATTCGGGTTGAGTGATACACGTAGGTTTTTGTGGCTCGGTAGATGTGGATGCTTTTGCTTTCCCTCTTTTGCCTGGTACATTCACAATCTCTACCCAGTTATCTGATGTAGGGGCCTCTTGCAACATCTCCCCCTCTCCAACTAATTGTGTTGCTATCTTGGTCAATACCTCTGCACCGCCAAGTAGTGGATTTCTGCTTGGTTTTGCCCATTGTTTTCTCTCAACCGTGGCGAAAATGCGGTCAAATGCGCACTTGGCGGCATCTATGGTATGCATACGGTGAGTTGGCACTATCTTGTGGAGAGTGGAGGCGAGGTTTTTCTCTAGCCGTGTATATCTAGTCTGGCGATCAAAATGGAAATGTTGATAGAGGACCCTCATGAGGTGGCCTGTCCTCTGCTCCTTGATGGTCTCAAATGTGGGCAGCTTTGTTCTGGCAATTTCTACATCTGGGAGACCTTGTACAAGTCTTGATTACTTTGCCTCGATTTAGCTTAGTGATTTTTGTTATGGCCTCTGGTGTCAATGTGACCTCTACATGTTCTCCCTTTGAGTTTGTGAGGGTGTTCATTGCCCTCTCTTCGTTCTCCTTCTTCAAGGTTGTCATCAATTCATACGCTCGTTTGTAATCTTCTCTCGCAATTGGTTGTGACAAGAAGTCATCTAGCCCCAATATTCTTATCGCTTTGTCAGCGTTTTTTGGGACATATGCAATAGCATTGAAGCCTGTTGGCATCTATGGTGCTTTCCACCTTTTCCCTGTGTCATTGTAGTAGGCTACAATGTCACTTTCACGGGACAATTAGTACAGTTTGGACTTTACAATTGGTCTTTGGTTTGGTCGGTTCACACTGGACGAACTCGTTGGGCAGTGACGTGGCAGGGATACGGTGGTCTAGTGGACATCGTGGCCAGGTCACCACCACTAGTCAATGGAGATAGACTTAGATGCTGTCATTTATGAGCCGTTGGTGGCTCTTTATGGTTGTATATATCAGTAGTAACGGTTTGGTCATGATTATCTTTACGTAGTCGTCTAGAGTGAGTCTATCCACACAACACGTCTTCCCCATCCCTACACATATGAGCCTTGACGCCCAATGGTACCTGAGAGTCTTGGGCTGTAGCTGAGTGTGCTACCACGCCAGAGTCTGTATCAGTTTTTTGAGATAGTCGAGTCACTTGTTGTGGTCTACTGCTATTGTTGTGTCTCTGTGAGCTCAAATGTTGTCTATTGTTTCCGCTTTCAGTCTGTTTTGAGTGAGATTGTCATGCACATTGCACTGAGGAGCATCCAATGTAGAGAGCACGACAGACTATCTGTGCTACACGTGCTCTCATTTTGGCGATCTCGGTGGGACCTCAACTGAAGTCTCACTCTCTGTGAGGTACAAATCTTGAAGCTAGTTGGGTCTATCTAGCTTCGCCTACCTTGCCTTTCACTGTTCTCCTCTCGCCTTGGTCCAACTGCTTTAGTCCTCTCGCCCTGGTCCAATCAGCCCTCGTCCCTGTCTAGTCCTCCTCGACCTTGGTCTAGTCCTCCGCGTCCTTGGTCCACCAGCCTGGGTCTAGTCAATTGCCTGGTCTAGTAGAGTCTAGACCAGTCTTCAGCCAGTTCAAGGTTTTCTTGCCCAAAGCTTGGTTGGATTGGTAGTCGCTGCATGAGACATACAAGGCGGTCAGTCGAGCGTCAAAGCGCACTACTGAGTCCTATGAAGTACTACAACAGAAGATGACCCTTGGTACCTAGTAGAAGTCCATCCACCTCATCATCCATACCTCCATATACGACATCACCCATTCCTCCATTTGATTCCACAACTTCCAGATCACCTTCTCCAGTAAAGCTCTCTCCTATTCTCCTACAGCAGGCTATTGAGAAACGGGCTCCTGAGCAATCGTCCATGGAGGCTTTGGTAAGTGTTTTGGCCAAGGTGAACATCAAGTTCCCTACCTTCAAAGGACTCTCTTCAGAAGATGCTGACGACCATGAAAGGAGGTTTGTATCTCTCTGTAGGGGTCGTGGTCTTAATAGGGAGGATGCTTATTTGGTACTCTTTCCATCTACCTTGGATGGCTTAAAAGACAAATGGTACAGCAAGTTTGCAGAGAACCATTTTGCAACTTGGGCAGCCTTAAGACAACAGTTCTGTGTAGCATTTATGTCAGGTGACTATCAGGAGAAGGTTTTGGATGAGTTGGCCAACATGGTGCTCTGGTTATGATGAAAACCAAGTCTCTGGTTGCCAAGCTTCTCCTACAACCCGGTGAATTTATGGTTAAGAAGTGGGTAGAGAAGGCGCTTCCCAAAACTTCTCAGCAAAAACTCTGAGAGAGTCTCCGACCCGACGCCACTCTGGAGGAGTTCATCACAGCTGCTACTAGGATAGAGGGGGCTAGGAAGCTGTTCACCAACCCCCCTCACATAGAGACTCCCTTTGTGTTTTTGGAAAGTCTTGCTAATCCATTAACTTCTCTGCGTAGAGAACTTGAAGCCCTAAAACTACAATGCGCTCTCCAAGAAGAGAAATCAATCTCTCTTAGACAAGAGAAACCACCACATCTTGAGGCTTTGGATCAAATCAAGAGAGAGCTAGAAGAGCTTCGGTCTCAGGAGGAGACTAAAGCTATGGTATGGTGCAGCTCTTGTCGCTCTCCAGGACATCCTCCACAGGATTGTCCCCTTCGGGCTTATTGCCACTTCTACGAAAAAACCTGGGCACGAAGACAAGGATTGCTACTATATCAAGGGATTGTGGAAAATACAACAAAGTCTAGGTCCTTCTCTCCAACAAGGGCTAGCACCTGCATCCAACATGGTCTCACCCCATGGCCATCAAAACCCGTTGCCACCTCTGCTGACAACACCTCCTATGCAACAAGGTATGCACAACAACTTTGCATCCCCTAACTTTTATCATGCTAGTACTCCTTCAGTTCCCCAAAGCTTCTACACGTCAGCATCCAGTCCCATGCAGCAAGGGCAGAGACCACCTCGCCCCTCCAAAAGGCCAATTTTGTGCTACAGCTACGGGGAGTATGGACATTATCAGAGCAAATGTCTGTTGCCAGAAGGGTATTCTCCTTGCCGACATTGTACTAATGCTAAGGATCACTATAGTAATGATTGCCCAAAACAACGAGCATCCACATCTGTAAGCATAAGCCAGAACCAGAAGGAGTTTACATTCCCAAAGCTTAACCTCATCACAGTAAGCACCATTCCACAAGCCTTGCCTTCCACTCTTGTAGTTGCCTCTCGAGATGGGTTGAAGCAAGTGGAAGAGCCGGTTGGTGTGCTCACACAGGCACAGAGAGCTGCTCTTGGTCTCAGCCTCCCCGGCGGTCCAATTTTTTCATCTCCAGTCACACAAATGAGTCAAACTCCCTTAGTAGCTGACAAACCAATAGGTAATGTCAAGAGCCAACCTACCTCTCTTCTATCAGATATTGATGGTCCTTTCATGGAAGCAGTAGAGGACTTGCAAAAGCTTAAGATACCAGAGAAAGATCTAATCAAAGGAGTGAAGCCTACAACAGACTCTATATTGAAAAACACCTTTCAGCAAGTGTCACTGTACGACATGCTTCGACTTGATGCAAATTTTAACAGTGACACCCTTTTCGTCATCCAGTCTCTATATCCTGGTATAGAGCCTAGTGGCGGGCACCTACCTGTGCAGCCCTTGGAGTCCTACATGATTTCATATCTAGCTGCTCCCCTTACCGACTACAAAAGTTCTTGTCTCACTCTGTCTATTCTTGGGCATAAATTCTTAGACGTCATAGTGGATGGTGGATCTGGGATCAATTTGATGCTAGAGTTTACTATGTTGGCCTTATGTCTGTAGCCTACCTGCCCTGCTCCATACACTATTACATTGGAAGACAAGAGGACAGTCTACCCTGTGGGGCATAGTAGAGAAGGTGCCTCTGATGGTACAAGACTTAGCTTGGATTTTGTGATGGTCAGTCTTCCTCAGGTGGAGGGAGGATTTCCTTTGCTGATTGGTAGACCATGGTTGCGGCATACTAAGGCACTTCATGATTGGGGAAACGATGACATGTGGATACATACACCTCGCTTTCCCACGCAACCAATTCGGTTCGAAGGAGGTATGGATCGAGTGGTTCATCACAGCTCATTGTCAGTATGGTCCAACGCTGACCCTGAGCAGCCCATCCCACCTGATGGGTCTGACGAAGACCTGCTGTGCAGTGGTTGGAAGCTACCACCTCGATGCCATGCTATGTGGTCTCTATTCAAAACCCACATGTGCCGGCAACACTCTCTCCCAGCTCCTCAGGTGGACACCAATGTCCCAAGCCCTACAGCAGAAAGTGTGCCAGTCGAAGAAGTATGTGTGTTAGTCCCTGATTCCCATGATTCAAATGTTCCTCTGATAGAAGCCGTCGGCCTTGGTGAACCTATAACACATCATCGAAGGGGGAATAAATTTCCTCTGCATGAACTCGCCAATGATTTTCCCCTTCCTGTAATATCGCCCAGGTTGGACGTCCCGTCCCCTCAAAAGCAATCTGTTATGTCTGTGTCTGAAGATTTACCCTTCAAGGAGCTTCCAGCAGGATGGTTACAAGAAGAGTATGCAGAGTTTCCAATCGATCAAACACTAGCACATGATGTCTTGAAGCTCCAAGAGGCAGCTCACTTCTGAACTTCTGAAGTACCCTCCACAGTTACACCTCCTGACCCGGTCAAGAAAGTCCCTGGGCGACCCTGACAACCCTCAGCATGTCCTCTTAGCAGCTTGGTTATGGGAGCATCCCACATTACTTGATCAGGTAGTTTCTTTTATACACTCTTTTAAGGATGTTTTTGCTTGGTCCTACAAGGATTTGTAAGGGATCCCACCAAAATTAGGTCTCCACACTATCCCTCTGGTTGAAGGGGTAGTAAGCCTGTCTCAGAGGCTGAGCTTACAAGCTCAACCCAAAATATGCAGAGGCTGTTAAGTCAGAGCTCGAAAAAATGCAAGAGGCAGGAATCATTGTACTTGTGGAGCACTCTGAGTGGTTATCACCATGGTGATAGCACCTAAGAAGCAGTCCAATAAAATCCACGTGTGCGTAGATTAGCGCGCTCTAAACAAGGTAACTATCCCAGATGGTTTCCGCACACCTTTCACTGAGCGTGTGCTCGAAGATGTAGTAGGAAATGTATTGTACAGTTTCATGGATGGGTTCAGTGGATACAATCAGTTGGGCATCCATCCAGGTGATTAGCTTAAAACGGCCTTTGTGACTCCCTAGGGTATTTTTATCTACACTAGGATGTTGTTTGGGTTGAAAAACGCTCCACCTTCCTTCAATTGAGCAGTAAATCTTATATTCTGTCATTTACATATGGATCATCTTTGCATCTTCATGGACAATTTTTTGACCTTCTTAGGTACCCAATGTTCAACCCTAGTGGAAAATCTAGAGGAGCACCTTGCTCAGCTCTCTGCTGTCTTCCTCAGGTGCAGAGAGGCACAGCTAAAGCTCAATCCTAACAAATGTCACTTTTTGGTCACTGAGGGCCCACTGAGGAGACACTTCTAGGCCATGTGGTCTCTGCCAAAGGTTTAGCACATGACCCAGAGAAGATCGTGGCAATCTTGAAGTTACCACCTCCCATCAACCCGAAAGGTGTTCAGAGCTTTGTAGGCCACACAGGCTATCATTGCAGGTTCATATGAATGTATGCACAGGTGGCTCAACCATTGACCCAACTCACTAGTGCTACAATACCCTTTAAATGGTCAAAACCTGAGGCTGAAGCATTTGAATACCTCAAAAAGTTCCTCACTGAAGCACCTATTTAGTGGCTCCAGATTGGTCTCTCCCTTTTCATGTGTAAACTGATGCGAGTCAACTGGCTGTGGGGGCTGTGCTAACTCAGCCTAGTAAGGAGTATAACTTGGATTTCCCTGTTCACTATGGATGTCGCCTGCTCAGCAAAGCAAAGTGCAACTACAACACCACAGAAAGGGAAGGTTTGGCTATGGTGTATTCTTTACAAAAGTTTCATCATTACTTGTTAGGGGTTCATTTCACTATCATCACAGATCATATCATGCGCTACGCTATCTTCTGAATAAACCCCAAGTTGCAGGAAGAGTTTGGAGGTGGCTACTGATATTCCAGGAATTTGACTTCGAAGTAGTTCTTAGTCTAGGCAAGCATCACATCATGGCCGACCATCTCTCTCGCATACACACAGGTGAACCCGATACTGGGGTTGATGATGACTTTTTTGATAGTCATCTCTTTAAGGTCGACACGACTCCAGAATGGTATGGAGCATTAGAAAATTTCGGAGGTCATTTGGAGAACCTTGTAAGAAATTGTATTTCTCTCTAGAAACTTTTTTTAAAATGCACTTGTACCTTGTGAGTACGTCCAAAAGGACAACCAGACACTCTAAAAAGTAGATTTATATTCCCAATTGTCCTTGAAAATGGTCACTTTTTTATTTAATGCGAGCGTCTTTTTCAGGAGGCAGGTGCGGCGCATTCAATGTAGCTTATGTCATCACTAGAACTTGAAAAGTCACAAACTGTCAAATAGTGATATATTTTGAGGCTTTTGACACCACCAATGTGTCCGAAAGGCCAAAATACCCTAAAAACGAATGTCTACTTGTCTCGTTCCGACATCCGGAGAGGCAAAAATTATCAAAAAACCCCAAAAAATGGACTTTTTTCTTAAGGCGGGCGAGGAGGCATTCTAAAATTCTAGAATGCCCCCCTGTGCACCATTAGTACAAAGCTTCTCTTTCAAGAAAGCCTCTTTTTAGAGGTTTTTTGACATTTTTCTCTCAAAAAGCTCCCAAAAAAAAGGAAAAAAGGGGCTTTTTACTAACGGCGCGCGAGGAGGCATTCTAAAATTCTAGAATGCCCCCTCGCGCGTCGTTAGCAAAATGTTCTTTTAGGGGTTTTTGACATTTTTTGCCTCTTTGGATGTCTGAGCGAGGCAATTAGACATTCATTTCTAGGATATTTGGGCGTTCCGGACGCATTGACAGTATCAAAAGTTTCAAAATCTTCCACCACTTGATAGTTTTGTGACTTTTTGAGTTCGAGTGATGACGTAAGCCGTATTAAATTCACCGCATCTACCTTCTGAGAAAGATGCTCGCATTAAATGAAAGAGAGTGATCGTCTTCAAGGACCACTAGATTATTAAATGAGGAGAGAGACACCTTTTATATTTTTGTTAATATCAATCTACTTTTTTACGTAACGTAGGCTCTTCCCTCATTGGAGGATCTTATTTTCCTCTCTCTTCCAAAAGGCCCTCCAAAAGACCTCCGAAATCTCCTAATGATGTGTTACATCTACTCTCTACTGGCCTATATCCTGAGAATGCTTCTCCCTTGGAAAAAAGAAGACTATTGTTGAAGTCTAGACCCTTCTCTTTGATTGGTGGACAACTCTACAAATCTGGGCCAAATGGTGTGCTGCGAAGGTGCGTCTCCCCTCATGAGGTAGACCACATTCTAGAGGATGCACACAGTGGTCCTACAGGTGGCCACTACCCTGGTAACATCACGGCACAAAAAATCTTATAGACGGCGGCATTGTGGCGGCCCTATATATTTAGAGATGCTATTGCTCATGTCAAGAATTGTGATGTCTATCAGCGATGTGCACTCAAGCCGACCAAGCAATCCAATCGCCCTTTGCAAGTATCTATGGTGTGGTTGGCCTTTGAGCGATGGGGCTTGGACTTTGTTGGTCCAGTTACTTCATCTGCTCAACCCGACAATCGTAAGTATCTCCTGGTAGCAATGGATTATGCAAAAAAGTGGGTCGAAGTAGTGGCTACCATCGACTATACAGCCGATATTGTCGCAAAATTTCTGTATGAAAATATTTTTTGCAGGTTTGGGTGCCCTCTGGAAGTCACCAGTGATCGAGGTAGTCATTTTGTCAATGTCCTAATCTCCACACTCCTCACGAATTACAATATTTTTCATCGCAAGTCTTGCTCTTACTATCCTAGAGCAAATTGGCAGGCTGAGAGCACTAACAAAGTACTAATCGCGCTTCACAAGAAAGATTGTCACCTGCATCCAACATCTTGGGCTCAGGCTATCCTCGACACAGTTTGGGCTTATCGCACCGGCAACCACTAACTACATCCCATTCCAACTAGCTTTCGGTCTAGAAGCAATTGCACCATATGAGTTCACAACTCAGGTTTAGCAAGAGTGGGAAGTGTTCGTGTCACAGCAGGGATTGCTTCAGCAAACCTCTCTCGTCTCTCAATGTTAGAAGAAAGCAGGAGGTTAGCTTCACATGCTCTCTAAGCCGAGAAACTTTGTCGCGAAGCGTGGAATGATCGCCATCTCCGAAAGCTGAAAATAACGCAGGGTTCCCTGGTGCTACTCTATCAAGTAAAGTATCTGAAGAAAGCTAAGAAGCTGGTCCCAGCCTGACAAAGGCCATTCATGGTACAAGAGATTTTGCCACAGGGGGCTGTCCAGTTAGTCACTCTGGAAGGTGTTCTTTTGCCACTGTTAAATGGATCAAGAATTAAGAGTTATCACTCACTTCTTTGACTCTTTAGAAACACTACAAGAGGTTGTGTGCTCTTGTGACGCTGTTAGCGACGGAAATACACTGGGTTTTTATAACCCCCGGCGTCGCTAAAACCGTCGCTAATAGCGTCGCTACGAGAGCGTCGCTATATAGAGACGCTCATAGCGACGGTCGTAGCGACGGTTATAGCGACGTTTACACAGAAGTCTATAGCGACGCTACAGAGCCATAAATAGCGACGGTTATAGCGACGCCCGAGAGAGAATTTTTTTTGGTGACAGGGCATTGAATGCCCTGCCACCCATCAACCATATTGTACTTGATTCACTTTTTAAAAAAAGTGCAAGGGTAGATAATAGACCCAAAATAGTCACCCACAAGACGCATTGTTTGCAAAATTGACAAGCGTAAAATTGACAATTGTACACATCATAGGCAAAATGAATTGATTGGCAAATGTAATAATGACAATTGTACAACATCATAGGCATAAAGAATTGATTGGCAAAATGAACTGCGGTGACAAATGTAATAATATACATGGTTCAAAAAGACGTATAAAATCCGTCTCATGATACATAAGCTATGAGAAACCCGAAACTAATGCTATCTAGCTACGACTAAACTGACGTCGTCTAGTCAGACGTCTCATCGCGTCCAAGCGGCGTATCTGTCGGATTCTGCAAAAAAAGACAATAAGACAGCTTTCAGTAAGTATAAACATATAATGACATTTATAAAACAATACAAAAAATAGAAAAGAGTAAACCCTAATACTAACCATGCCACCGCGAGAACTGAGAATGTCCATCAGGGCGTTTAAGCCCTTCCTGCCTGCGTACTCGCGCTCGTACGGTGTGGGATCATGTCCTGTCATCGACCACTGTCAAAACATACAAAGAATTCATTATGTTAGAATTAAAAAACTCATAAACCCTAAACTATCGAACATAAAGAGCAATGCGAAAACACTTACAAAATCGGCCTCAAATGATGCCCATCCACCGCTCCCCAAGTGGTGCGAGATCCCTGCCTCTACTCGCGCTCTGGCTGCATCCTTTTGTTGCTTCCACTTGTCGGGATTCTCGCGCGCTGCTTTCTTCGCATTCTTCCAATCTCCGTTGGCCAGCCAATCTGGCCTGTTCCACCCATGCTTGATTGCTTTTTGCACTTCGGAACGCTTGTGTTTGCAGTATTCGCGCATTCGAATCTTCATCAGGTCTTCATTGAAGCGCTGATCCCGTGTTGGAACGGGAAACTCATCATGAAGTATGTTGATGACTCTGTTTTTTAAATCACTTGGTACTTCACTCCATTTGTTTAGTATGTAGTGTCTAAACAGCTGAGAGCAAAGACCACGCATGCGCGAGATCACCTTCTTGCCGTCATCATCCATGATGATCTCGCCGCTGAAGTCGACGGAGTAAGGCAAGCCCTCTGGCCGGTGACGCGTGAACCTGGGTGTCCCGGCAGGGGTCTCTAGCGGGGTGTCGATGGGGGTACGGACGTCAGGTGTCTCCACCGGCGTTTGGGCCCCGAAGCGAGGAGTGTCGAGTGGGGTGGCCCCTGGCGGAGTAGGTAGAGGTGTGTAGCTGCTAGGAATAGTCAACCGTGCAAAACCTGGCGTAGATGGCGATGCTGTGGCTGGTGTGGGGGCGGGCAAAGAAGGGGAGGGTAAAGAGCCTCATCGAACACGAGGCGGTGTGGAGGCATCGGTGGCGGAATCCCCACAACAACCGCCACCGCCACCACTAGAGCGCTGGTGTCTAGACGAGTGTGAAGCTCGTCTCGTCGACGCCGAAGCTTCGGAGCGCGCCGAATGCTCCAAAATAGAGGGAGATGCGGATGGAGTAGGAACGCGCGATGATGCGCCAGAGCGATGACGCTCCACGTACCACTGTCTCTGCTGCGGTGACAAAGAAGAAAGAAACTCCTCATCATCCATACCTGCATTAAACACACGAATATTTAAACTTAATATTGAATGAATACAGTAGACAATGACGCAAAGACCATTAAATACAATGACGTAATGACGCATATAAATACAATGACGCAATGAATTGAGTGATAGAAGAGGCAAGTCGAAAACTCAGAATTTTCAATCAAAAGATGTGAGCGCCATGGAAGGTACTTAGAGAGCCAGAGCTTTTACAACCCGGAGCAAAATTGTTCAAATACAATATTTGTGGCTTTAAGAGATCTCTCTCTCATCCTCGCATAACTCAGCATAACTTCCTATATCTATATAGAGCTCTGTGTTTAAACACATATCTTCTGTTTCATTTTGTAGCTCCTCTGCATGCACCCCATATAGAGTAGTAGCATCTTGATGCTCGTCTGGCACCACCGCAGCGGCTTCTTATTGAGCATCTTCTGTGATCTCCTCCATTGATGCCGTTGTGATTGGCACATGGTAGCCTTCATACGTCCTTGCACTACGAGGGGCTACCTCTATGACGTACCACCAGTTTGATGTAGACTTTGTAGGATGAAATATTACCTGCCAGAGCCACATAACTTACATGAGAGCTTTCAAGCACATAACTTGTAAAAGGGGGATGTTAACTATTTACATACTTACTTGTTCACAATGCTCTGGTAGTACGAAAGTGTCTCTTAGGTCAATCCATTTCTTAGTAGAATCCACCTCAAGAAAACCATACTCTCCTCTACGCACAGTAGCGTTGGGACCCTCCATGATTATCTTGAACCATTGCACGTCGAACAAGTCGACAAAAAATCCTCTGTAATCGATCCTCAAAATCTCTTGCAGCGTGCCGAAGTAAGTGAGTTCCGCCACCACAGGATCTGCATCAGAGGACTTCACAGCATGTTAACATCTTTTCACAGTAGATCTTTTCACTGTTCGTCTAACTCTAAACCCTAAACCGTAAGTAATTCTTGCATGGACTCGATCTAACGTAAATAAGCGTAAATCTAAATAAACGTAAATCTAACTAAAAATAAACCTAAATTTAATTTAACGTAAGTCTACATCTAACCTAATCTTTAACGTCTTTTGGGATAGTTTCCTACGACGTTAAAACTCTCTTCTTCTTGTGTGTGTGTGTGTGTGTGGGTAAACCTAAATAAACCTAAGTCTAATCTAATATAACATAAATCTAAATCTAACGTAAATTATGTTATATTAAAAACAAAGAACTAAACTAACAGGGATTATAAGAACCTTAAAACTGATTTAACACATAATTTTTCACATAACTCGGCAACAGTTGGCATTCTCATCACTAAAGATGTGAGAGTTAACTTCCAGCGGTGACGCTGCCTCATCTCCATCCACATCTGACGACAGCAATTGGCCCTTTAGACCGTTCTTGCTCTTGTTACTAACTTTGAAGTTGCTGTTGAATGACTAGAGGTTGTCTAGATGGTCATTGTGTCGGGGATGTAGTGACTCTTGCCGCCCTGAAGATCCACCTTCTTCCCTATCTTCTGAAGACATTTCACCAGTACTTTTGGATCGACGCAGCCCACCATGAGTGAAGGCAGCAATACCCTATATTCCATTGAGGGCTTTCTTCACCCGCTTCATGCAGGCATCGCAGTCTATGGAGACCTAAATCTAATCTAATATAACGTAAATCTAAATCTAGCGTAAATAAACGTAAATCTAATTAAAAATAAACCTAAATCTAATCTAATTTAACTTAAATAAACCTAAATCTAATTTAACGTAAGTCTACATCTAACCTAATCTTTAACGTCTTTTAGGATAGTTTCCTACGACGTTATAACTCTCTTCTTCTTGTGTGTGTGCGCGTGTGTGGATGTGTGTGCCAATAAAAAGAGATAAATGGTATAACCTTTCTATCACCCATGCCAAGTATGATAGATTGGTTATGCCATTTCCCTCTTGAATAATAGGTCTTGAGTTCAACTCCTCATCTGCTAGATCTTTAGGTCTTTTAATTTTAATTAGTTTCCTACGACGTTAAATTAGTTTCTCTCTCTTTCTCTCTCAATGTGTGTGCATTTTTTTGGATCGTATGCATGTTTTCTCTCTCTTTTCCTCTCTCAATGTGTGCGTTTTTTGTTTATGCATGTTCTCTCTCTCTTTTCCTCTCTCAATGTGTGTGTGCATTCTTTGTTTATGTATGTGTGTGTGCGTTTTTGTTTATGTTTGTACTCTCTCTCTCTCTCTCTCTCTCTCTCTCTCTCTCTCTCTCTCAAAAACACTATGTGTGTGTGTGAGAGAGAGAGAGAGGGAGAGAGAAAGAGGGGAAGGGAACATGAGAGTGAGGAGAGGGAAGGAGCATACCTGGCTCTCCTTCCTCTCCTCGTGTGTGTGTGTGTGTGTGTGTGTGTGTGGAGAAGAAAAAGAGAGAGAGAGAGAGAGAGAGAGAGAGAGAGAGAGAGAGAGAGAGAGAGAGAGAGAGAGAGGGAGAGCGTTACCTGCTCCTTGCTTGAGGGCGCCGAAAAACTCAGATCTGAGATCTGAGTTTTTGGGCGCGCTCTGTTATTTTTTTAGCCCAGTCGGCGTCGCTATGAGCGTCGCAAATTTACAAAGAAATTTGCGACGCTCATAGCGACGCCGGGAATTTTTATTTTGAGCGTCGCTAATATGAATAACCTCTTGTAGTGAAATCTGGT
The DNA here is from genome assembly GCF_014529385.1 of Adiantum capillus-veneris. Classification (NCBI taxonomy): domain Eukaryota; kingdom Viridiplantae; phylum Streptophyta; class Polypodiopsida; order Polypodiales; family Pteridaceae; genus Adiantum; species Adiantum capillus-veneris. The sequence continues at coordinate 8,956,844 of NC_140943.1, read as the reverse complement.
ATTTTATCCATCCCACCAACAACCTTGATGACTGTCCCGTCCTCAACTCTCTCCGGCTTTCCCTTTTCCCTGTTCTCAAGTCTTCCTCATGTTAGTCGCATCTCAGTTGTAATCAATGTTATCTTTAAAATTCTCCTCGTTTGATTGAGTGCATCAAATTATGCTCTCCTCTCATTGATAGATTGGGCTTTTTGGAGTCCTGCTACGATCCAACATTATTGCTCTGTTTGTTTCTACTGCATCTCTCTCCTTATGGATTTGTTGAAGGTCTTGTCGATAGATCTTTGATTTTAGTATTATTCCTAACACGTTCAAACCTGCTCTGCTGTATCTTCCTTGCCCTCTCTCTTGTGGTAAGCTCTCACACATACACACCTAGTTCCTTGCCCTTCTGGTGCGACCTCTTTTTCGTAGCTTCACTACTGCCTACTAGTTCATTGCTCATCATCGCTCTGCTCTTACACTTACAGTCAAGTTTGCTAGGTCTGGGAATGGTTGCTCTAGCATGCAAATTTTTATACTAGCAGCACTTGGCAACACTTTACAACTTCTGTTATCTCCCTTTCTCATTTCTCTCCTTCACATTATAGCTTCAATTCTTTCCTATCTCTCTGGTGCTCTATATATCTTACGTACTTTTGCTGAAAATCATCCTACACTCCAATTCCACCTTATTTTTCCCTCCCTCCTACTCACTAATTCTCCCTTGTTCTTACCCTCTAAACCCCCTCTCGCCCTACACTATACTGCTCTCGCCTCTACTGTCCTCGCCCCTACAAACTAATCCCTTCGCACCCATCCTCTAAAAAACACCCCCTCACCCCTACCCTCTAGACCCCTCCTCACCCCTACCCCCTAAAATAACAACCTCGCCCCTACTCTCTATCATCCCCTCGCCCCTAACCACCTTCCCTCTCCCCTCACCAGTACCCCTCGCCCCTACCCTGTATCATCCCCCTCGTCCCTAACCACCCTCACCAGTATCCTCGCCCCTACCCACCAACCCCCCCTCGCCCCTATCCAACATATCCCCCTCACCACACTACCCACCAATCCCCCCTCGCCCCTCACCAATCCCCCTTGCCCCTCACCAATCCCCCTCGCCCCTACCCACCAACCCCCTTGCCCCTACCCCCGTCGCCCGTACCTATCTCCCTTGCCCCTACCCACCAGCCCCCTCGCCCCTACCCAACATACCCCTCGCCCCTCACCAATCCCCCTCATCCCTACCCTGCATATTCGCCTCCCCTACGCACTCTAATTTTAACTTCGTCCCTCACCAACCCTCCCTCAACCTTATATCGTCCCCTCTCTAATACCTCTCGCCGATAGCCTCATTGCTCCTTGATATCGCCCTCCTCCTGCATCTGCTCCCTGATATTTCCCTCCTCTTGCATCTGCCACCTGCCTCTTCTTCCCCTTGTAATCAAGTTTTTTCCCTGAAAAACCAAGTGCAGCACTACATCTGGGAATCTGGGAGTAGATTTCACCCTGCACACTAGCCAGAGAGTGCTACATCTGTGAGGAGCGCACTTGTAGCTTGCTCTTATATATTGATCTGATTCATGCAGCTAGCTTTTCGGACAGGAACTATTCAACAATCTCCAACTGACGTTTTTCAGGTTTGAAATTTTCAAGCACACTTCATGATGGCTGGTACAAGCAAACAAGCTAGGAAGAAGAAAGCTTTGTCTCGACAAAGGCCAATTGAAACATCCCAAAGTTCTGCAGAGGAAGAGGATGTGGATACCTCCAGCCATGGCCTCACCAATCTGTCCTCCACTGATCACAGTGATGAGAATTACAAAGCATCTGACTCGGGCTCTGCCTTTGACTTCGACTCAGAGTCTTCTAGCCAATAGAAAGAGGAAGATGATGAACAAGAAGATGCTGTGAAAAACCAAAAGAAGAGGAATCCCATCATGCAGGTACCGAGCCATCAAATTCCTCGGCCTCATTCTTCCAAAACTCAAACCAAATTCACTTTAAACTTCCATCTGCAGAGCAACCTCATTCGTCTCTTTGAGAAGTTTTATCAAAAGGTCAGCTATATTTGCTAGGTCTGTCAGCATTAGCAGAGGCCGATCTACCTTCTGTTATTCCCATGGATATGGTGCATGAGATTCTCAAGTTTTTTTCCAAAGTCAGAGGGCACCCACTTACTGCTACACGCATTGGTCATGCTTTGGGGATGACAAACTTTCCTGCAGTAAAACCGACTACGAGAATCTATTCACAACGTTTGAAAGATGCGACCATCGAGGCATGCAAAGAGATACTTAGTACGAGTCATGCTGACTATGCAAGGAATAAAAAGCTATGGGCCATTTTCAAGTACTACTTTTTGGTTCGAGCTGCTAAAGTAAGCAAGGGCAGATGTGACATCCCTACTATATTCTCGCACTGCAAAGGCCTATACTGCCTCATCCACACCATCCCGTGTGGCTTTCATCAAATTTTATTTACCTCTTTACAGTCGCGGGCAAAATATTTAGAGCTCAAGTGCAATCTGTGCAATCGAGCTTTCAATGCTTTGCAGATCCCATGTTGGCCTCGGTCATTAACATACATGTTCATCCTATGGATGTGGATGCGGCGTAAAAGCTCTAAGGAAAAAGGGAAAGATATTGAACAGAAACTGAATCTACCTAGAAAGCCTAAGAAAAAGAGGGCAAAGGTAGTGAAGGACATAGTAGAATCTTTAATATCACTGCCAGTTTTGGAAAGTAAGTAGCTTCGAGTGAAGCAACCTGTTCGACGTTCTTCGCATACTTCCGCTACTGGTTCAATGGTAAGTTCAGGTGCTGCAGATCACACTATGCATGTCACATTTGTGGCTTCTACAGTGTATGTTCCTCTCTCTGCTATTTTTACTCCTACCACAGTGACTAGCTCCCAAGCCCCAGTGAGAGTTGCTTCTTCTCCAATGCCGAGTCTTGCTGCAATCACTCCCACCATGTCTACTCCGCCAGAGATGCATGCTCCCAGTCCACCACCACGAGCAGTGCCACTTGCCACCCCATTGCCACCAGCTGTACCACTTGCCATCTCTCTTCACCCTGACACTGTTACAAGACCTTCGACAGTGTTGGACTCTACATCACTTTTTCGGCTATCTGAGGATATATTGCGGGATTCTCGGAAAGCCGTTTCCACCATTGAGCTTGGAGCAGAGCGGTTAGCAGCTACACACCAGTGTCACGCAGCTACTTATGCAGCTATGGAGGGATCTCTACGAGTTTCTAAGAGCGCCATCGTCGACCGGGATGCTACTATTTTTGCACTCCAACAGGCCTTGAAGTTAAATTCTCAAGTGATTAGTGACCTTCAAAATCAAGTACAAGGATTTAGAGAACTGCTCTTACATGAAAATAGGGCAACCCAGCCTACAATGATGGGTACGGGGGTATGGGTGGACTAGAGCAGGTATAGCAGTGCAGAATGCAGCAAAGGGTCCTTCTCAGCAATTTATGGGACTTTACCCACAGACTCCAGTTCAGTACTACAATCAACAACAATATCCTCCTCAGGGGTTTCAGTCGTCATTATTGCCCCAGATGCAGAATGTGACTTATTGCGACGAAATTGCTGGAGCACACCGCCATGGTTGTGTTACTTGACGTCCTCCATACACTACAGGACAATTTCTACCATCTGCCCAACAGCAGGTAGGGGCCCCAATTACGGATAGGACAACTCACATAGAGCAGAGCCCCACCATTGATTTGATGGCTCCACCTCTAGAGGTTGATACTTCGGGTGCAACAGTGGCCACCACTCTATCTCTTGGATGACAGATTCAGGAGCTCACTATTGTACGTATGTAGTAGCTAGTGGTTTTCTTTCAAAGTTTTTCAGACTTCCGCTCACCAAGACGGTTAGCGGTCTTGTGGCAAGCAACCTCTAGGCAGGCTACAGTGTCACTTTTACAGGACAACTAGTACAGTTTGGACTTTACAGTTGGTCTTTGGTCTGGTCGATTCACACTGGACGGTCAGTTCACACTGGTCAGACTCGCTGGGCTATGACACGTGGCAGGGATATGGTGGTCTAGTGGACATTGTGGCCAGATCATGTGGAGATAGACTTAGATGCTGTCATTTATGAGACGTTGGTGGCTCTTTATGGTTGTATATATGAGTAGTAGCGGTCTGGTCATGATTATCTTTACGTAGTCGTCTAGAGTGAGTCTATACACACAGCACGTCTTCCCCATCCCTGCACATCTGAGCCTCGAAACAACATTGTACCTGAGAGTCCTGGGCTGGAGCTGAGTGTGCTACCACGCTAGAGTCTGTATGAGTTCTTTGAGATAGTCAAGTCACTTGTTGTGGTCTACTGCTGCCGTTGTATCTCTATGAGCTCAGTTGTTGTCTATTGTTTCCTATTTCAGTTTGTTTTGAGTGAGATTGTCATGCACATTGCACTGAGGAGCACCCACTGTAGAGAGCACGACACATTGTCTGCGCTACAATCATCCTTCCACAGTGCTGTGAAAAATCTCTATCCTTGTACTAGTTGCATTTCTTCATCCACAAAGAATCCTTTAGTGTCCGTGATATTCTCCATGTCTACTTCAAAACTTATTTCTCTTCTAGTTTGAATTTGCTGCGTTTCCTCATATTCATGGGAGTGCTAGGACTTGACAGTCAAGAGTTAACACATCCCCATTAGAGTGCAAATTATTATACTTGTCAGAGTCAGATAGTCAATTTTAGTGCCCGAAGTTAGTTTTGTCAGTAACTTGGTGTAGGAGTGTCAATTTTGGACAAACCGAGTGTTATTGGGACCCTCTCAGCATGTAATTTATGGTGGTATATTCTAATCCTTGGAAGTGTGCAATTGGCAGCAACCGTAGTAGGTGACTTGTCATAATAACTAATATCTAGTTCTCCTAAATGATTTTCTCGTGTTAAACTGATCATTTATTATGGGAAAGTGCCAGGGGAGAAAAAGCTAGAATATTGGTTAAGCTGGCAGACCGGCCATAGTAGGGATCCAAAGGAGGGAAAATAGGGATCCAAAGGGGGGCCATATGCAAAAGAGAAATGAGCAGCAATGGGATTTAAAGACCCTAAGGTTCAGCCCATTAAGACTTCCAAAATGCTAAGGTTCCAAAATTCAAAGGTTGTGTCCAAAGAGAAAAACACTAGGGAAATTGGATGCTTTGTGTGTGAACCAAAAAGTCTTCAAAAATCCTACAAAGGAGGGGGCGAGCCTTGCAAGTAGGGGATGAGAGAGAAACACACACACACACACACTCACAAGCTTCCTTTACACAAAGGGAATGAGGGACATATGTTCAGCTCCCTAGCCCATATGCCCACAAGGTGCACTCAAATCCTATTGGATGGCCATAGAGGTGGACAAATGAGAATTAGGCTAGAGTAAATCTAGTTTAATTAATTTAAAAATACTTAATAAAATAACCAATAAGAATTAAGCTCTCTAGAAGACTATTGGACAGTCTCCCAAGGGTCCAATGAGCATTCAACAACCCAATGGCTTGCCTAATTCCTATTGGTCAGAAGACAAAGGGGTCCAATGAGAGTTTAGTATCATTAATTAATTACCTAAAGCTCTCACAAAAGGAGAAAGGGGAACACATGTGAGAAGGCTATCACTTATGCTACTTAATTCTCATTGGCTAAGCTTGGAGAGGTCCAATGGGGTGTGAGCATGAGTATTTTGCATGAGGGGTCAACCAAGAGAGAGAGGGGGCTGAATTTCTCAAGGCATGATTCCACACACACTCACACTAGCTCATGTGTGAAGCAAGAAGACTCTCTCTCTCCTTCTCAAGCTTTAATGGAAAGCTTATCATCTACTCCAAGCTTGGAGAAGGGAGGCCTACACCAACAACTCTTGGCTTTGTGATGCAAATCCAACAAAGAGCCAAGCTTCAATGCATGCTCATCTCCTCTACCATGCTACTTACTAAGCTATGCTATGCTAATATGAGTGATTATGTGAGGAGATGTACATATTTCTTGTAAGACTACTACTTCTTCCTCTCAATCTACTCTCATACCCCGCTAGCTCTCACCATCTTCGAAGAGGTGTGAGGTCTTGGGTCTGAGACCGTGAGGGTATTGATGTTGTGTTTTATAAGTGTTTTTCTTAGTTCTTGAAGCTTTCATCCTCATTGCACTAGCTAGTTATCAAAGGAACACAAAGAATTGTATTGTAAAATGTCTCTTTTGATGGGGGAAACCTATAATACAAAGCCTTTTGGAGGGGGGACTGGCTCCATGTAAATCCGGTCCTCAACTGTCAATAGCTTAATTTCTCTCTCTTTTGAAGTATTTTTCAAGCCTATCTAACTAGGTGTGATGCTTTTTGTTTCTCTTTTCAGCCAAGCACTCTTGTTATGCTCATTAGGAATATATTCTAATGAAATGCTCACTATGTTAATGTTATTTTCCGCTACACACAGATTACTAGGTCATTAACTGTTACATTGGTATCAGAGCACAAGGTTTCTATTTTCTTCCTCAAGAAGGGAGGTCCTCAAGCTAGCTATGAATGGTTGGTATTATTAATTGCAATTGAGTAAGTAGAATAGGGATTTTTCAGCCTTGCAGTGCGGCTGGCTTCATGCAGATAACGGGGCATCACCATCGAGAGCTATGGTCTGTGGAGTTCTACGGGGCTTGCCTACGGCTTAACCACTATTGAGCTATTAGAAGCTTGACAGGAGCTGGGGATGTTTTGGTGTTGAAAGACCCTCTCTTCTTTTCTTTACAGTTAATGGTATTCGAGATACGGGTATAGTAGCTTGAGTGATTTTTCTAAAGGGGTAAAGAGGAGTAGCAACTAGGGCTTGAAGTGCCAAAGTACACCTAAAAAAATTTACACCTAAAAGTTGTTAGAATGGTTGAAAATAGTAAAGAGAGTGAAATTAATGTTGATAGCTTTGATTTTGCTAATGAGCAGGCTACTAATGATGCCCATATGCTTGTTAACTACCTTGTTTCTAGGCTTCAACAAGCCATGGGTAATCCATCCCTCCAAAGTGAAGTGCAATGGCAGCTTCGTGCTCCTGGGATTCTCCAAGCTCCCCACCATGATGAGAGAGTAGCTAGGAAGCCTCCTTGCAAGACTCCCAAAAGAGGCCTCTCTCCGATTCGGAAAGAAGAAGAGGATCCATACGAAGGGCTAAAAAATTGGCTTCTTGATGACGCATTTCCTTCTCAAAGGAGAACTCAAGAGCCCCCACCGAAGGAACGAGAAACAAGTGAGTCTCCTGCCACCTTGGCGAAGATGGTTCCATGAAGACGGCGGGCAAAACGCTCTCCATCACCTCCTAAACGGAGAAGACCATAGCACACTTCTCTACACCATTATTCAAAGAGGGATGATAAAAATCAAGAAAAGAAAAAGGCAAGAAAGAGGTCACCCTCTTCTCCATCTTCTTCATCCTCTTTCTCTTATGAAGAAAGTGATGGTGTGGACAAAGAGAACCAAGGCGAGAAAGAGGTCACCCTCTTCTCCATCTTCCTCAAATTCTTCATCTTCTGAAGAAAGCGATGGTGCAACTTTTCAACCATAAAAAAGAAGAGGCCATAGGAAATCCTATGCCGCGTGGAAGACGTCATCCAAGCTCAAGAAGTTCAAAGAGGGAGGAAAGAGCATCTCTTTCCTTACCTATGATGGCACCATTGGTGCCACGGAAAAAATCTTGGCCTTTATCCAACAATTTGATGCGGCGTTTGGAGATGAGGGCTTTACGGAGTCCTCCAAGCTACGCCATGTAGCTATGCACTTTCAAAAGTCCACCAGGCAATGGTGGTCTAGCCTATGAGCAAACAGTGAGGCTCCATGAACATGGAAAGCTTTAAGAGCTTCCATCATGAAGCAGTTTTTGGCCAACGATGCCAAAGACAAAGTACGCACCGAATGGCGAAGCTTGAAGCTCTCTCCCTATGAATTCATTCACAAATATGTGGACAGGTTTTGGGACTTACATCTCAAAGCCACTGTCTTCAAAAAGATGGATTTTGGAGAGCAAAAACGACAATTTTGTGCGGGCTTAACTGAAGAAATGGCTGAGTATGTCAATTCCCAAAGGCCACGCACCATATCGGCGGTTATACACCATACTATGGTGGCTTCTCGAATCAATTTCCAAACACGGGCTAAGAGAAATCTTAAGCCCACGAAAAACAAGGGTTTCAATGAGCCTAAGGGGAAGGACAATATCCAAAAGACTCCCAAGGGGAATTCCAATAACAACAAAGCTAAGGAGAAGGGATTTTACAAAGGTAACAATAAACTCTCTCTTGAAAAGCTTGAGTGTTATCTCAAGGATAACCACTGTTTCAAGTGCGGCGAGCAAGGGCATGTGTAGCGCGCTTGTCCCCAAAAGAACACTCGCCATGAGCCTCCTAGAGCTACCTTGGTTGAAATCCAAGAAGAGGAAGCTCACCACAAAGGATCTCCTCTATGCCATGCTTGGGGAAAGGTAAGAGAACATGAAGCTTTTATTCTCTTTGACTTTGGTTCTACTCACAATTTCATATCCAAAGAGTTGACCACCAAGCTAGGCATCCAAGCCTACGAGATGGAGATGTCCTCCATGCAGATGGTGATTTCAAGGGGCAAGAAGCTTCAGTCATTCCCTTAATTGGAAAATTGAGGCTCCATGTCCAAAGCGATGTGGACAAAGAGGACTTCTTTATCTCTCCTCTCAAGCACGAGGATGTAATCCTAGGTGCACCATGGTTTGATCGCATGGCTGCCATTGTTAAATTCCCTGAAAGGAGAATCTACTTTAGGTTCAGGGAAAAAGATATGTACATAGATGCTAAGGAAATAGGTAACACCATACCCATTGTACATACGCAAGCTTTTAATAAGTCAATAAAGAGCTCTATTTTCGTGTACATTATTTTTGTTAAAGATTCTCAAAATGAACCTAATGCTTGAGCAAAAGAAAATATAAACAATCACAAGGATTAGAGTTATCCAGTTTTCTCAAGGGGTTTCAAGACGTCTTTATTGACGACATCCCTTGTGAACTACCTCCTAAACGAGGCAATGATGACCATGCAATTGAAATTCCTTCAAGAAGTTCACCGCCTAACAAACCTCCTTATAGAGTTTCCCAAGCTCAACAAGAGGAGATTATGTGGCAAGTGCATGAGTTAGTTGAGAAGGGCATGGTTAGGCCTAGCTCATCTCCATTTTGCTCACCTGTATTATAGTGCAAAAGAAAGATGGCACGTATCGAATGTGTTTCGATTATAGAGCACTAAATAGGATCACTATCAAGAATAGGTTTCCCGTTCCACGGGTAGAAGACCTATTTGATAAGCTACAAGGGTCCACCTACATCAGTAGGATTGACCTAAAAAGTGGCTATCATCAAATAAGGATAGTTGATCAAGACATTGTAAAGACCACATTTCACACTACGTTTGGTCTTTACTGTTTTAGGGCTAACTACTCCCCTATTCATGCTCACAAGCACAACACAGACAACATAATTGTCATCCGGTGACACGACTAACCCGTAGGTGCACGGAGGCAATCTCGTTAGCTTGTCACGCTGAGACCACCCTACACATACGCACTTCTATGATGCATCAATCACTAATCCTTGTTAACTCCAACCCACTCTATCCCTAAATGCTCATAACATCGTTTACACATCAAATGAACTCGAAATCACTTCAAACTTTCTAGGCACAATCCCCTCACTAGGATACACTTACCTATAAGTCCAATCTCACCAGATTATAACCCTAGCTACCTCAAATACAGTCGCGATAGACTCACACGTCATAACCTAAAAGTGTGCAAAACCTAAGTCTATGAACATCTATGCGTAGCTAATATCGCCCTCCTTCCATAAAGTACTTGATTGTTGAAAACAGAGACCGTTTGTGCTACTTACAAGAAAAACAAGCTCGTGGGAAGATCTCTTGCGAACAGCTCGAAGATGCGAATGCGTGGCGTGGGTACGTAGCTCTTGGAGAGGCTACCGCGATGGTGTGGTCGCTTCGTGAATCCGGTGAGGGAGATGCGCGTAGCGAAGAGGATAAGATCACACACACACTCTCTCTCTCTCAGACTCGTACGACACAAAATTAATTATTCAAATGTTATTCAAAAATGGTTCTAAGGTGACCTTTATACTTTAGTCACCTTAGCTCAAAATGTACATGGGGTTTTAATTGAGTTCTACTCATCATAATTACAAAGTGGAAACGCATTGCGTCCCGACCAACTAATAAATCTATACATAATCGAGACAATTGGATAAAGATGGTAGACATCATTAGCGTTACAAAGGGAATTTGATAGTAATTAAAAAGGGGCTTTATACAACTGTTGGGATCCAACACTCCCCCCCTCCTAGTTCATGTCTACCATGACATGACTGGATTCGTCTTCAATGTCTTTGTCTTCTTTCTTGGTTTATTTGATGTAGAAAGGCATCGTATCTCATAGCTTTGCTCGCCATTAGTGGGCCAAAACTTTGTGATTTGTACATGAAGAAGCTAGTGTAAAATGCTTCTTCGAATGTGTGGAGATGGTAGCTGGGCAAAAACATGAGCCGTCTGAAGTATGCGTACAAAACTGGCTCCGATATGTTTCTTTCCGTATCCATAAACTCTAAACTCCAGCTCTCTCAAAACGCTGTGAGACAGGCCAAAAATGTCCTAGCTATTTTACAAATCATTTTGCAAGACAGGTCGGGAGAGCCTCCTAATTCCACAATGGCACCCTCAAGGGTTTTCACCATGTACGCACCGGATATTCTCTCTCCTTCGGCTGGTACTGACAAAACTGGATAGTTCAGCCATGTGGGATTTCTGCTTTGTAAGGCTTTATGTTGGCTGTAAGTATACGTTCTTGGTGTTGGGCAAAAATTTCTATCATCGCTGAGCTCAGGTGGTGCATTCACTAAGTGGATTAGGTTGTCAGGATGATCCAATAGCCAGTGACGCCTCCACTTTGACTGGCTATCTATGATTTTGCTTTTCTGTTCCTGAACCTGTAAATCTCCTTCAAATAGTGACACTTGCTCTTCATTTGCTAGCTGCCGTTGATGTGTCAGTGTTTCATATTTCAACAGAGCATAGGGTAACATCAGGGCATTCCACTCTTCCCGTAGCTCTGCTGCTGTCTTGCCTGATCTAGAGAGTCCTTGTAGCATTTCTCTCTCTAGTTTCATGGCCTTGTACCACATCATATCTGACTGCTTTTCCATTTCTTCGGCCAACTTTTGCTCTTTAAGTTTTGTGATGGAATCTTTGTCTTCTTCTTGGTTGCTGGGGCCAGCTTGATCATCCTGAGTATTTGGGGGCCCGTGGTCCTCTGATCCTTCCTCAGCCTCATCATCACCACCATATAGCTCTGCCAGGCCAGTCAAATCCGTGGTCTCTTGCACCGTGTGCACCCTCACCTGGCTGTGGGGTTGGCTTGCAGTTTGGAGATTTGCAATTTGTGCAGCCATTGTTTGATTATCAATTCAGAGTGTTTGGAATTGCATCTCCTTTTGGACTGCAGCATCTTCCAATTCCTTGACTCTGTTGTGCAGTTTCTCATGTTCTTCCTTGATGGACTCAAAAGAGAGGCTTTCTCTTTCAATGTCTTGAGCTGGTCCTTGCTGTTTTCTGATTTGTAAGTCTGCTATTTGCTTTTGCAACTGATCCTCAGCTCTAAGTGCACTTTTAGCTATCATCAACCTCTGTTTTCTTTCCAATTCTAGCTCTCTCTTCAGATCCTCCACGTCTTCTTGTGGTTGGGCCACTGGTGTTGCTCCAACGTCTTTTACTTTTTTCTCTTTCTATCTCCCTTGCCTGTATATCCATCACTGCTCTCAAATCCTTCACTTCAATTTGTAAGTCATCAATTATGACTTGTAAATTTTTGATTGCCTCCAGAGAATCTTGCTTTTCTGCCATCAACCTCTGGATTTGTTCATCTCTATCATTGACATCTTCAAGAAACACAGGGATGGTATCTTCACAAATAGCATTGTAACTTTCTGGCTCCTGGAAATTTTCCTTGAGGAGGTCTATTGTGCTTTTGAGACCCGAGATCTCAGCATCTTTAATGCTGATTCATGTAAGGTTGTCGTCTCTTTGCTCCTGCAACTTCAGAACCTCTTAATGGGTTGTCTCCATTCTCTTTTTGTTAGCCATGTCCTGATCAGCTAACAACTGACTGTGCAATTTTACTTGGTTTAGTAAAGTCTCCATTGCTCCCAAATCGAGGCTGATACTAGCTCCCAACTCAATTACTTGAGAAGAGGACGCTACTTGTTCTCTTGTCAGATCCACCACTATCTGCTTGCCTTTATCAAGGTGAGATACTGTTCGAGTGGGTGGATGGTCATCTGTTCTTTCTTCTTCTTCTCTATGGGGTGGTGTAGGGACTCTCTCATCATGAGGTGAGCTCTCTGGATGTGGAGGAGAGTCGGTAGGTGGAGTTGGTTGCCTTTCACTTTCCACTGGCCTTGAAGAGGTAGGTGGTGCTTCCTCATCTATTGTAGTTGGCCTCAATTGATCTCTTAATGTTTGGAGATCCTCCTCTTCAAGTGGCAACTCTGGCTCATCCGTAGCATTCCTCTCTTGGATGTATCTTTCAAACTAGTCCAACTCAAAGGCTACATTGTTGGCATTCTTCGTTCTTAGTGTGTAAGAGCTACTAGAGGGTTTCCAAGTGGCGCCTACATTTACTTGTAAAGATCTTTCTAGGACAAACCCTTCTAGCATTCTGTCCATCTTGGCAATTTTCTGCAGCCTAGTGTTGTGATCAGCCTCAACTCTTATCTTCTTCTGTCTCAATCTTTCTTCCTCATCCTTTCTCTCCTCTTCTCTTTTCTCTTGGGTACTCCTGGTAATGATTTCCAATGTGCGTCCTCCAATGGTGTTGATGGAAGGAGGCACTCTCCTTTTTGGTCTTTCATCAAGTTGTTGCCTTAGAATAAGCCAGTCATTCTGATGAGGGGCAGGCGGCATCTGATCTCTTGCTCCTATTGCATGATAGATCAGCCTCGTAAGCACTTCTCCTCCTGCAATGTAACTCGGGTTGTCTTCGTGTATTCTTGTCACCTCTTCAAACAAATACAAAGCATGATCTATGTAACATTCATATTCTTCTTTTATAACCCAAGTCATTGTCGTCGATAGAACTCCATGTGGTGTAGTATATCTGTTTGGTCTTTTGCTATAACTCAGCAGGCACTGACTGTAGATCTGAGTGATTACCACCACCTTTTGGTTTGCTATGTCCTTGAAGGAAGGCAGTTTTGATTTTCTTAGGTAGACCACCAGATTCTTCCTCCTTTCCCTCATGTTTAGCCCATTATGACACCTTCAGGGCTTCCTTGATAATCTCCTTGGTGGTTTGAATCTCCATCATCTCATTGTCAAGCCCTGACACTCTGCAGGTTCCGTCTTCTTGGATTGTTTGAATTAATTGGTGCACCCTTTTGAAATCTATTCCCACCGATGGTAGGGACACAGATTCCCATAACCCTACTTTCTTCAGCCATGATCTTTGTGGGGACCTCTTCAAGTAGTTCTCTGCATCTTTTGGGATCATGACTGTGTCCACTACATTTCCCTTGTCATCCACATAGGATCCCTGATAGATTTGGAAAGCTGATGCTTGTTGTTCATCTGCTGGGATCCATGTGGTTGCTGGCTTCAGAGAGTCTGGCAACAGTGTGAAGGGTTGTGCATCATCCAGTGCCAGCTTCTTGCCTTTCTTTTTGCTTGGGGAGGCTTCCATGGATCCTGAATTCATAAGCAGGGGTTAATGTATAATCATGGTACATCTTTTCTAAATTGATTATCACTTAAGCATGCATCTAGTTGAGCTCTCTTAATCCCCAAGATGAGTTAGTGACAAATGTTAGCAGATAGACAAGTTATTAGTATTTTCTGATCCCGACAGCTTCAAATTAGATCCATAGGTCAAGGAGAACATGTCCAAATGCCTTGAAAATTAGTGTGGTACATGTGCATAGGGTATGTGAGGTCTCCATCTAGTCACAATTTGAAAATCAACCCCTGTAAGCATTCTCTGCCGAGTTTATCGCGATGAATTGATTTTTTTCTCTTCGATGATGTATTTTCTATATGTGATTGTACACACTTGTTCCCCATGGCTTGTACATGGTCTGATTTTGTTTCCACCTCATTTGGATGTCATGTGACCTACATTTGGATCAACTTCACTTTTCCCAAAATTCTTGTGAGGAGATGTTGGTCTATCTCCCTCATTTTTTGTTGTTTTGGGTCCAAATTTTTTGGAAATCCTCTTGATAACATGTAGAAGGCAGTTATGGAAGCCAGATTTTAGGTTGAAGCCCCCTCATCATTCTGCCAAGTCTATCGCGATAGACTTGGGGTTGGCCTCAAATTACCCTATTTTTGTCTTGTAACTCATTGGCTGCCTTCTCTTAGTGGTTGTAAGGTCACCTAGCTCATCACATATACATTTGTCTTTGTGTGGGCTTGATACTGCTCTGTTAGAATTTGAACTTTCCGTCAAGTCTATCTCCTCCTGCATTATGTGTCCACCTTGCCCCAAACTTGGTGTACTTTGTCCACATGCTATGTTAAGTCTGTCCCTGTGACAATTCTTGAAAAGAGACTTCCCTAGATAGTAATCATGAGTCTATTGCAATAGACTTGTAAGATGGTCAAGATAGATTTATTTTTGCAAATTTAGCTGGTATCTGTTGTTATTATACCTTGTCAATATAATTTTTGATGTCAAACTCCATTTTTCATGCTTCTGTGTGTCAGGGTGAGTCTATTGCGATAGACTCTCTAAGTTGTCATCTGTCTACCTTTTTTGAAGTTAGTTGATTCCCTTGGTGCTAGTGGGATCTTCTAGACACACACATTTAGTTTTAACCAATTTGGAAAAGTGTACTTCCTGTTTGCAGCACTTAGATGTTCTTGGAGTCGGGGTGACCCTTTAGGTGGTTGCCGCCGTACTTTTTGGTCATTGTATGACTCAGGCTGGCTTCCCATTTCTTTAGACCTTCCGTCAGAGCCGTCGGTTGTTCTCTTGGTGCTTACGTTTCCGAGAACTATCATTTGGACGCTTTTCTAGCATGTTGTTGGCATTTGCCCTCGTGTAAATGCTTTTTCTTAAGTCGCATCATTCCATCTTGTAGTCGACATCCTTAGGATGTGCCCTGTCAAACTTGGTGTCATTTGGTCACCTGGTCGGCCCGTTGCGATCTCTGTCAGATAGAGGCTCTAGGTATAGCTTGGATTGAATTTTTTCATGGTATAACCCTTCGACTGGTTTGTTGAGGTCATTGGCTTGCTACCTGTGTAATTTGGCTCTTTTCCGCTCACTTGGGGTCAACTACACTTCTGCAGGCCCTGTGAAATTAGGGTTTTTTGGGAGGCTTCCTCTGCGCTATTCGGGGTCATAAGTTTGTTCCCTAAGATATAGGCATTGTGCCTTTCAATTTTGGTGTTATTTGGTGGCCTCTAGGTCTCCCTATCAGTCATGTGACAGTGCGTGTGCAAAGGTTGGGATGGTGACTTTGGCGAGGTTTTGTGCCTAACTGAAGTAACTAACACTTAGAGTCAGTGTTGACGAGCATACCTCTCATATCTGGTGTAGGTCGGAAGTCCGTGCACGATGGATGAGCTCCTGGAAGTCTCGGATGTTGTAGGAAGCTCTCTCTCTCGGAAGGTGAAATGACACAAATGAGAGTTTTCTAGCCTATCTTCACAATATGTGATCGGGGCTCTGACATGAAATTTTCGCATCTTTTACCTGTGGCCATAACTTTTCACAAAATGCGGTTTAGGCTCGCAAATTTTTTGATTTGGACCTCGTTTGCTCCAGTTCTACCAATTTTTACAGATTTCTCCTTTTGGAGGTCCCGTCATGACCGTGGCTAGTTTTGCCCTGTCACCTTCGCACTCCATATTTTTTTTGTGTCTTCTTTACCTTTCTCTAATCAAGCGTCTCTTTTGTTGCATTTCCATCTGGATTATGGATTTTTTTTCTTTATTTTTTGCTAAAAAAAAATAGCTCAAATTGAGCAAATAAATCCCAAATCAACCCAAAAATAGCAAATCTAACCTAGAAAAATACCAATAAATATACTAACACTATGTAGCTCACTCTTCTCTTGTCTATGTACATTCTCGCTCTCAATCGTCAACCTTGGCCTATTTTTTGTTGTTTTTCGAAAGTTTTTGGCCAGTTTTGACTCGCTTTATAGTATATACACATCCCTAGGGGCTCATATATGATCATTTGGTCCCCAATTATGATTAATTACGAGGGCATATTCTTTTCCCAAAAATCACACAATAAAACGCAAAATTGGTTGAAAAATCAATCACAAACATTGCCCTCTAATATATGATGCGAGTCTGCATTTGGAATGCCTCCCCCCCTCCTGGTTGGAGTCCTCCCGGAGGACAGGGTATCGTCAAGGGTATGTGCTGTGCATGGGTTAAAAATTGTGCTAATGCGCGGCCTTGTAGTGTGGCCCTATTTGATGCATACTCAGTCAATGCATGGAAAAATTAATGCTCTTCGAGGAGAGGGAATAAGCAAGATGCTTATTGGCATTCGACGTCGAGGTTTTCTGTTTGTTGTTGATTTGGTTTGGGGATTTTCTTTGCAAGTAAAAGTTGTAACTCTACAGCTCTTTGTTTGATCGTCTTCTTTGCAAAAGTTTCTTGGGTTGCTGCTACTGTCGATATGGCCGTGGACTCCACGGACAGAATTGTCGTGGCTGAATTGGCCGTCATTTTTTTCTCTTTTGATTGCCATTTGTAGCTTTGTTTTGGATGCGTTTGTAGGTTTATTGCTTCGTCCTTGGTCGTCATTGCTGTTCTGCTAATCGGCACCCACATAGATCGATTTGCTAGTTTCCTATGTAATGAGTGTCTGCCTGCTGGTGTTGCTTGTACTGAAGGGAGTTCCTGTTGCTTTGGTTTGGGGATCCAAATGCGAGTCGCATTTAAGTGGTTACTGAGAATACTCTTCGGGATCCATATCATTTTTATTCCCTTGGTTGTTGGTTTAACTGTGTTCTTCTGTTGACTTCTGCTGTTGTATTGTGGTTTGTATGCCAGGTCGCCTCTATCCTTCCGTATCCATACTTTTTTTTCGCGTGTTGCTAACCTTGATCTATTCACTGTTGTCTGTGTTGTCTTATTTTTGTAGTGAACATGGTTGGCAGTTCCTTGGTTGTTCTCCATGGGTATCGTGTTGCGCTTTATTGGCACCCATCCTTTTTGTTCTTTATCCAGTGATCGTGGTGCTATTATCTGGTTCTTCCGAGTTGTTTGAGCAAAGGCTACCACCTATTGTTCTTGTGCATGCTGAATTTTGACTGTATCCGAATCCCAATGGATCTGCACATTATACTCTTTCTGCCAAGGTTGTCCCAACAACATGGGGTGTAATGTGCTTGCATCCTCAACCACATAAAACTTGTGGGGTAAACATATTGATGTATTTGTACATGAAATATTGTTCAGCCCAAAGTTCGTAGAGAATGTGATGTACTACTCTTCAGGGCTTGTTGAGTAGGATGTAGTTGATCTTCGAGCTTGAGCTGTTTATATAATTTGTAAGAGATCATATTTGCTTGAGCTCCAGAATCAAGCAATGCCGTCGATTCAACTTGATTTCTACCCACTTTGACTGCAATTATTGATTCCACTGTGTCTTCACCAAAATTTGTTAATCAAATAGCATTTATTTGCAACGGTGATCCACTTTGTTGTTGTTGTCGTAGAAGCCTTTTCTTTGCAATGCGTTCTTTTGCCTCTGCTTGTGCTTCTTCTCGTACCCTCTATTTCTCCTTCATCCGTTGTTTTTCTTGATGGATTTGTTGAAGCATATTCTGTGTTGGTGGTAAATGATACTTTTTAATCGACACCCACAATCCAATTTGACATTTCTTCTCCTGCCAATGTAGCAAGTTTGACAGCTCCACTTTGTGATAAGTAACTAATCACAAAGGGTCCCATCCCTCGCTTTTTAAGTTTTTTGGCATGTTGCTTCAAAGTGTAAACAAGTACATAATCACCTGTTTTGAACTCTTTTGTACGCACATGCTTGTCAAAAAACTCTTTTTGTCTTCTCTTTTGAGCATAGATCGAAGCTACAGCTCTCAATCAAAGTTCATCTAGCTTTTCAAGATCATCTATTCTTGAAGAGAGCTCATGCCCTATCCATTCTAAGTGTTTCACTACTCGTAGAGTTGGAACTAAAAACTCTATGGGTAATATAGCATTTAGACCAAACACCATGTTGTATGGTGTGGTTCCAATTGATGTTTTGTAAGCTACCCTGTATGCCCATAGTGTTGACTATAATTGCTGATCCCAGTCTATCCTTGACTCTGATAGAATTTTAGTCAAAACAGTGCATAGTGTTTTATTTGTGGCCTCGGCTTGTCCATTTGCCTGTGGATGATATGGAGCAGATTTTCTATGTATGACCATGAATTCCTCTAGCAGATATTTAATGACTTCATTAAGAAAATGTATTCCTCGATCACTGACAATTTCTATTGGTAATCCGTATCGTACAAAGACATTCTCATACAAAAATTGTGCAGTGGTTCTTGCGTCTGCTTTTTGTGTTGCTTTAGCTTCAGCCCATTTTGTGAGATAGTCTGTAGCCACAATGATATATTGGGTATGGGTGCGATATGCAGGGGGTGAAATAGGTCCCGCAAAATCAATTCCCCATTTTGCAAATGCCCGTGCTCCTATCATTGGCCATAGTGGCATCTCATCTCTCTTTATCGGCACCTTACTGCGCTGACATGCGTCACAACGCTTTAGAGACTCCTCAGCATCCATGTGCAATGTAGGCCACCATATTCCTGCGGTTAAGACAATTTTTGCCGTCTTATTGCCTAAAAAATGGCCTCCACTTATTCCTCCATGTGCGTCTTTTAGAATCAGCAGGTATTCACTTTCACTTGCACAGATTCTAAGTTGATTGTCATTTCCTCTCTTGTAGAGTTGATTTCCAATTAAATTAAAGTCTCGAGCCTCCAACTCTATAGCCTTTTTTTGCGCTTTTGTTATGTTTTTAGGAAATGTCCTTGTTGTTAAGAAATCAATGATATATTGACTCCATGCAGGTGCAATGTTTACCTGAAACAATGTCACATGATCCACCGGTCGTTTGGCACTACATATAGTACAATTGCCAACATAAGCATGTGTGTCAGCATACATAGTTGGCCAATAAACTCCTAAGTGTTTCAATCTTTGGTGTGTTTTCATTGTTGAACAATGAAATGCACAATCCTGGATGTGTGCTTCTTCAAGAAAACACTTGAATTCCTCTGGATTTATACATAATCGTAGAATTTGGTCCGAGCCTAGATGGTACAGTCGTCCTGCAATCAACTGAAAGTTTTTTGTTTGTTGAAATGTTTGTTGTTTGGATCTGTCCTTCTTGTTATCAAATCTTCCTCCAAAGGAAAGAATGCTAACAATTTCCTGAGACCATTTGGGTATTATTTCAACATTGAAAAGATAAGCATCAGGTATGTCATCATCTACTCCTTCAGGAGCTTCCCCGTTTTTTAGCCTTAAAAGATGATCTGCCCGTAGATGAGTTTTACCCTTTTTAATTACCACTGTGAAGTCGAACTCTAGCAATATAATAAACCAGCATACAATTCTCCCAGTATTGCATGGTTTATTTACTAGATACAAAAGAGCTTGATGATCTGTGAAGAACACAAATTTGTTTGCAAGCAAGTAATGCCAAAATTTCTTTACAGCATAAATCATTCTTTATCCCTCTCTTTCCGTGGTGGTGTAGTTCTTTTCTGCACTATTTAGATGTCGGCTTGCATAACAAACTGGGAAATCCATTGTTCCGTCTCCAGGTTGAGCCAAAATACTCCCAATTGCATATACAGATGCATCAATGTGAACATGGAATATCTTTTCCCAATCTGGTGCTTTAAGTACAGGTGATGATATAAGGTTTTCCTTATAAGAGCTTTTGGAATGAATTTTCACACTCCTCAGTCCAGTCGAAACTGAATTATAAGGGATATAGTGGTTGTGCAATGACCGCATATATATATATGAATCTTCGATAATATCCGCAGTGTCCTATGAAGGATTGTACTTGTTTGGCATTAGTAGGCCTAGGAAAGTCTACTATGACTCTAATTTTTTCTAGGTCAGTGGTTATGCAATTTCTTGAGACAATATGTCCTAAGATTCGGTCTTGTCTTACCATAAAAATGCACTTTTCCGGGTTGAGACAAATTCGATATGTTCTGCACTTCTCAAATACCTTTTGTAAATGGTCAATATGTTCTTCTCGTATAAGAGATTGGACAGAAAGATCATCCATACATATTTCTAAGAATATTCTCAGGTATTCTTTGAACGCATGAGTCATTAACCTTTGGAAGATAGCTGGGGCATTGGTTAGGCCAAAAGGCATAACTCTATACGCAGATATTCCCCACTCTGTGGAAAATACTGTTTTGTGTTGATCCTCTATTGCAATTGCCAATTGGTTATACCTCGAAAACCCATCTAAAAAGGAATAAGCCCGTTTTTCAGCCACCCTTTCAAGCACATGCTCTGTGATCGGCAAGGGAAAATTATCCCTTATTGTGGCATCGTTCACTTTTTTGAGGTTCACACACACACACACACACACACACACGCACGCAGCTTTCCGTTCTTTTTGGGGACAACCACAATGGGTGACACCCAATCTGTATGCTCGATTTCATAGATGAATTCAACATCCATCAGCTTGTCAATCTCTTCTTTGATTCGTTTAGCGAATGTGTCATTATATGTGTAAGGGCACTGTTTGCTAGGTTTGGCATCCGATTTCAAAGGAATTGTATGTTGGCATATCAATGGATCAACTCCTTTGAGGTCTTTGTAGGACCATGTAAACACATCTTTATACTTCTTGAGAAGTTGTGTTAGCCTTTCTTCTTCTTCAAGCTCTAAATAATTTGCTATATAGACAGGTTGAGGCTCTTCGCCTGGCGCAGCAAGGTCTATCCGTTTTGCATTTTCCGTCTCATCCTAAGATTCCTGGTTTATTCTTTCCCTTACTGGTGGCGTCATTATGATTTTTCTATCTTGGATAGTGAATTTTTGATAATGGGATGGTACATTCATGTTCCCTTTTTTCTGAATCCTCCCTCCCTTCACTTTCTTCTTCAGTTTTAGTTCTTGGTATTTCTTTTTATGCTCCATTTTGGTCCACTTTGGATCTTTGGTCTTTTCCTGTTTTGATTGTTGAGATTTTCTTGATTTTGTTTCTGTTTTAGTCTTCCGTGCTTGTTTTATTTCCTCACGTGTTCTTTCCCTTCGAACTCTTGAGAATCTTCCGGATATTTGGTCTTTTACAAAATCCTCTACCTTGACAAGCATTAGATAGTGAGTTTTATCTTTTATCTTGAGCATTAGGTTCTCTCTAATTTTGTTTTCTGCTCTTTTTTTTCTATAGCGTTCCTGGCGTCTAGGATGTTGATTTGCAAAATCATAAAACTTGATATTCGCGGTTGTCTCCGCACGCTCGCTTGAGCTGTCTGAACACTCGTTATCTGCATCGTGACTGAATTCCAGATGCTCAGAGGAGTCATAAAACTCTTATTGTTCTGGTGAGTCTACATTCTCATCTTCTGCTGGTATAAGGCTTACCATGTAATAGGGTAGCACATCATAGACATCCTTATCACAAAATTTTGTCGTTGGGCTATCTGTAATGGTACAGACATCCAATGTTACTAGTATGTGTTCCCATTCCAGAGTTTCTAAGGCATCTTCGGGAAAAGGTTCAGGAATGTAATCCTTGTCCTCCATAGCTCTTTTTAAGATACATTCCTCTCTTTTTAAGCTCCCACAATGTGAAGCTCTACACATCCATAGCTCTTTTTTCTGCCCTAACCATGATGGGAGTTCGGACCCTGCCAATGTAGCTTAATCAAACTCTTCCACTGGTGTTTGGTTCACATCCTTGTAACTATGGTCTTTTAGGTATATTTTGGTTGTAATCTTATCACGTCTGAGGTATATGTGGTTGTAACCCTAATCTTGGACCATCTTTAAGTGTCTCATGAATGGTCTTCCCAAGATGATCTCGTAGTTGTTCTTTTTTTCGAAATCAAATATTGCAAATGTATGCTCATACTCGATTCTGCAAGAAGTGACAATTACTTTTTCTAAAAGTCCTAGAGGATTTTCCATGAACCCATCTGCCAGTTGCAATTTCATTCTGGTATCTCTCAAAGCCGGCTTTCCCCATTTTTTCCAGATTTCTTTGGTGGCGATAGAGACTCTTGCTCCACTGTCAAGAATAGCGTTGGATACTACTCCTTGAAATTCTACTGGTAGTGTGGTATTTCCATATTCTCCCTCGCAATATTCTCCAACCTTGTTTAAAGGTATAGGCCTAGTGTTTAGTTGAGTCTTGTCCAATTCTCTAATCCCTTCTTGAAGCTTTGAGGTAGGGTCTTTTACTCCAAATTTTTTTAAGCATTTGCCTACGGTGGTCCACATGTTTAGTCGTAACCTCAAGAGTTCGGCTAACGTGATTGTGCATGCCACAGGGGTGGACAATAACTCAATCAACCCTTGTGAATCCATCAATCTGTTGGAAGAAAGTCTTTAAGATGGGATTGCTCTCACCTCAGACTTAGCTTCATACTCCCCTAGGTATGAGGGTAGAGTTTTTAGCTAGTCTGGTTGGCTCTGCCCCGAACTAATTGAACCCTGGTCTCCCCCATGTGAATGCATATCAAAGTTCATTGTGAAATTGCCTCAAACTCTTCAATGGGAGGTAAGATCTCATTTTTCTCCTTTCTCGTGCTATTTATTTGGTGGTTCACCCTGCTAGCTTCATTTTATTTCCGGATTTGCTTCCATAGGTCATCTAGACTGTTACAATCCTTATCCATTTCTACCAATGTTTTAGGCTGGAAACCATCAATTGTCTCATCTGTTGGATTTGGCACTATGATAGGTTCTCTCCTAGACTCAGAGGAAGTCGTGAGTCTCTCCTTCGTGTCTACTTGTTTCTCTAGAGTTGGTTTGATAGGGGTTGGTGCTGGTACCTCGTGCCAACCTGCAAGTTTACCAAGCAGATTTTCTATCAAGGATTGGGCTGTTTCAATCATCTTTCAACACATTTCCAACCTCTGTTTTTCTATTTCTGCATATGAATAAGTCATCCATCTTTGCTCTTGGGTTTGGTTGTTTTTGAGTCTGGCTTCGTATGATTTTAAAAGTGCATCCAACTGCTCATTTACTTTTTCTTCCAGAACTGATCCTCCTGATCCTGCGCTTCGGGGTTCCTTTACTTCCTTGGGCCCTAT
This sequence comes from Adiantum capillus-veneris, assembly GCF_014529385.1. Taxonomy (NCBI): domain Eukaryota; kingdom Viridiplantae; phylum Streptophyta; class Polypodiopsida; order Polypodiales; family Pteridaceae; genus Adiantum; species Adiantum capillus-veneris. Next base: position 8,933,500 of record NC_140943.1, on the reverse strand, counting down.
TGTTGCTACAGTGGGTGAGCTTAAACTAGTTAGATCCTCTAACCGCTCTAATCTATCCTTTGTGTGTTTTAACTTCTTGGATAGAGCCGTTTGCTCTCGTTCTCTCCTGGCTTTCATACGTGCCTTTCTAGCTTTCCAAGTGCTTCTCTGATTTTTCATTTCTGCACTTGGGGCATTGGTCTTTGGCTCTTCAATCATGGGTTCGTTTGTCATTCTTTGAGCCTATGCTCGTGTCACTGTCTGAATAGGTATTACTGTCTCGTTTTCTGACCCTCCACTGGAAGGCACTGCTTCCAGCATGTTCAAAGTAGTTTTTACTCCTTTTCTCGGCTTCTTAGGGAAATCAAGAATCAAATGAGTAACTCCACACTCGGTGCAATATGCGTTGACTCTAATGATTTCATCATGAGGACAGTCTCTTAGCCAATGGTCTCCACCACACTTGTGGCAGGGTCCCTTACGCTGTGGAGGTGCTCCTTGAACTCCTCTTTGTTGGTATGCATGCCTCTGTCCGCCCATGCCTCTGTTGGCTATGAACAACAGTGTTCGTTCATCCAAGCTGTAGCTTCCTTCTCCTGCTGCCTGTGCAGCTGTTGGTGGGTGGTCCTGTACTTCCAATCATGCTCCAAGGTTTTGGCGTTGGGGGTTCTTTCGTGTATAATAGACAGGATTTGCTGCATATCCATTGGAATCATCGTAATATGCATGCATAGGTACCAAAGCCTTATCTTCTGGTTCGTTTATCGTTGGTGCGTATCTTATGCCGATCGGTCTTACTCTTGGTAGAGGTGGTTGTTGCCCCAATACTGGTTGTGGTCTTTCAACACCTACAGGTCCGGGTAGGTTGCCTGCTTGATACCTAGGCATCGGTGGAAGTTGAGGAGATGCTGCCTGAACTTGGGGAGCATATGGTCTCTCTCTCACATATCCCTTGTTATAATAACATTCCTCCGTCACATGGTTTGTCCGTTTTTGTTCAATAGCACACCACTTCGACTGCTTAGCCTAAGGCTTGGCATACATATTAATTTTTTTTAGCACTTACTCTACAAGCTACTCCTGGCTTACAACTTCTTCTCTTTTCGGTGGTGTCTTAGTGGACTTGCTTCCACTTTGTTGTGAGGATGAATCGTCATCAAGATCCTTGAATTCATCCTCCTTGTAGACCGCACACTTGTCTACAAGGTAAAGAGCTTCCTTAGTTAACTCATTTAACGTCGTTGTCCTCTTCATATGTAAGTCCTTTTGGAGATCTGCGTTCCTTAGTCCTTGAATAAATATAAGCATAAGTCTGGACTGAGTTGGCAATTCTTCCACAGGACAGAACTTCACATATCTTTTTAGTCGTAGGGCTGCTTTTCGCATAGATTCCCCTTCTTTCTGTAATTTGAATTTATGGATTTGTGAGACTATATTATGAGCTATCTCCCTTTGTGAGAATTCCTCAATAAACTCGTCAAAAACCTCCTCCATAGACTTGAAATCTCTACGCTCCACAGAGTCAAACCAAGTAGCGGCATCCTCTTCTAGAGTAGTTGTAATCCTCAGGGTTGCTAACTATCAGATAGTGGTTCCCCTTTTCATCTCGGAATCTATCTCCATCATCATAGACTTGAATTATCTCTAGTCTCTGAGATGGTCTTTCTTCTATACAATATACTTGCATCCCCGATAGTCAGAATAAACTAGGGCTCCCCTAGAGTTTGTTCCTTCTAAGAAGATTATAGTGAACTTGGCATCGTTCAAAGGGTTTTGGGAGGTACTTCCTCCTACCATTGGTCCTTCACCGGAGAAACTTCCTGGCTGTTGAGTCCCCATCATGAAGAAGCACTTATCTGATGAAGTGTCAGTATCACTACCCTCCTCAATGATCGGTGCTAATGGATCTAGACTTGTGTGAGTTACACTCTCCTCACTGGACATGGTGCTTACTTGACTTTTGACAGTTTTAGCTCCTGACTTAAAAAAGGCTCCTGACGTTAAGTACATAAGAGACTCAAAGCTGTATTGCAAACTTAAAGCTTACCTGGACTTCTCCTACATGTGCGGCTATGTGATGATCTCCATCTGGAATCTACACATGTATGGTTAGTATGTTCACAAGGGTTGTCTTTGACCATTGAATAAATTTTTCAATTATCTCCCTGAAGGTCTTGTATCCTCGGCAGCGGCGCCAATGTTTTAGGGCTAACTACTCCCCTGTTCATGCTCACAAGCACGACACAGACAACATACTTGTCATTCGATGACACGACTAAATCGTAGGTGCACGGAGGCAATCTCGTTAGCTTGTCAGGCTGAGACCAACCTACACATACACACTTCTATGATGCATCAATCACTAATTCTTGTTAACTCCAAACCACTCTATCCCTAAAGGCTCATAACACCGTTTACACATCAAATGAACTCGGAATCGCTTCAAACTTGCTAGGCACCATCCCCTCACTAGGATACACTTACCTATAAGTCCAATCTCACCAGATTATAACCCTAGCTACCTCAAATACAGTCGCGATAGACTCACAGGTCATAACCTAAAAGTGTACGAAACCTAAGTCTATGAACATCTATGCGTAGCTAATGTCGCCCTCGTTCCATAAAGTACTTGATTGTTGAAAATAGACACCGTTTGTGCTACTTACAAGCAAAACAAGCTCGTGGGAAGATCGCTTGCGGCGCGACACCTCGAAGATGCAAATGCGTGGCGTGGGTGCGTAGCTCTTGGAGAGGCTACCATGATGGTGTGGTCTCTTCATGAATCCGGTGAGGGAGATGCGCGTAGCGAAGAGGATAAGATTACACTCTCTCTCTCTCTCTCTCTCAGACTCGTACGACACATAATTAATTATTCAAATGTTATTAAAAAATGGTTCTAAGGTGACCTTTATACTTTAGTCACCTTAGCTCAAAATGTACATGGGGTTTTAATTGAGTTCTACTCATCATAATTACAAAGTGGAAACGCATTGCGTCCCGGCCAACTAATAAATCTATACATAATCGAGACAATTGGATAAAGACGCTAGACATCATTGGCATAATTACAAAGGGAATTTGATAGTCATTACAAAGGGGCTTTATAAAACTGTTGGGATCCAACATTTACGAATACATTGTCATGTCTTTTGGCTTGACCAATGCACCAACCACATTCAACGGCTTGATGGAGAAGCTATCTAGGCGTCATCCAACCTTTACTGGAGTGTTCTTTGATGATATTATCATCTACTCTTTATGTTAATTGAAAGAAAAGTGACTTTTTCTTACAAGAGATTCAATATTTAGGTCACATTATCTCTCAAGATGGCATCCAAATGAATCCATCAAAGTTAGAGGTAATAAAAGGATGGCCTAAGCCAAGGAATCTTCATGAACTAAGAAGCTTTATAGGTATGTGTGCATACTATAGACGCTTCATAGAAAAGTTCTCACAAATCGCAGGACCATTACATGACCTAGCAAAGAAAAACATTAGGTATACATGGTTTGCCAAGGAGAACAATGCTTTCAAAAAGCTTAAAGAAAAGCTTATCTCTCAACCTGTGGTCTAATGTGACGCTTGTGGTGATTGAAATGGAACTTTTTTGCTCCAAGAAGGGCACGCCATAGCCTATGAAGGTCAAAGTCTCGACCCTATTGAGCAAGCTCTAGGCATATATGAAAAGGAACTCCTCGCAGTTCTACATGCCTTAGACTCATGGAAGCACTATTTATTGGGAACTCCTTTTATTCTGAGGACGGATCACCAAAGTATTAAGTACTTCATGTCGCAGACCAAGCTCTTCGACAAACAAATAAGGTGTGAAAATTTCCATTCTCAATTTCATTTCCATATTGCTCATATTGGTGGAAAGCATAATCGAGTAGCCGATGCACTCTCAAGACGACTGAGAGTGAATGCGGTTTCCATAGAAACTCACAATGATCTATCTTCTATGATAGATGAGTATGCTATTGATCCCGATTTTAGAGATGTGATTTCAGCCCTTGCACTAGGGAAGAAAGAAGACCCATTTATCTTACAAGATGGTTATCTTCTCTATGGCAATAGACTATGCGTTACTAGCTCACTACGTGAGAAAGTAATGTATGAATCTCATGCTCATCCTTATGCGAGGCATAGAGGGATTCAGTCTACTAGGGATTGAAACATATTTCTATTGGCCTACCATGAAAGCAAACATAAAAGAGTGTTTCTAAATGTGTGGTATGCCAAAAAGACGAGGTTTGATAGAGGGAAGTAACCTGGATTGCTTCAACCTTTGGCAATCCCTAACTCACCATGGGAAAGCATATCCATGGATTTTATCTTTGGATTGCCTAAGTCTATCCATGGGAATACGGGAATATGGATGATAGTAGACAGGTTCAACAAACAATCTCATTTTATACCTGTCAAAAAGACTATCAAAGCCCATCAAATGGCAACCCTCTTCATATCACAAATCTTCAAGTACCATGGCTTGCCAATGTCCATAGTGTTGGATAGAGATTCTAGAATGATCAGTAATTTTTGGAAGGGTCTCTTTGAGAATTTAGAGACAATGCTAAATTTCTCTTCGGCCTATCACCCGCAAATGGATGACCAAAGTGAAATAGCTAACCTAACAATTCTTGATCTACTAAAAGCCTATGTAACGGAAGTAGATCAAAGGTCCCAATGGGAAAAGTACTTACCCTTAGTGGAGTATGCTTACAATAACACTGTACATACTTCCACGGGAAAAGCACCTTTCGAGGTAATTGAGGGAAGATCAAAAGTCCCCTGCTACTTAAAGGACACGGGAAGATCTTTGCTGCAGATGAGTATAGCCAAGACTGTTAACTAAGCCAATGTCAGTTAAGAGAAGCTGCTAAAGACCAAGACGAACGGATGCACATCGAAGATCAAAGTGAAGAAGCAGTAAAGATTGGATTTACACATTTATCACACGTTTTCTCAAAATGGTCGCGTATTGTAAATTCCTGATTTATTTCAAGCCATTGTAATATTTTAATGTGTTACAAGCTCAATAAGAGTTCCAAGATGTAAAGCGTAGGTCAGCTAGTGTACCTAGGTTGCAGATACAGTAAGTGTGGAGCCTTAAAGGTCTTGGGTGCCTGACATTACACATTTTAGACCTTGGCTAAGGTATAAAAGCCAACTTTGTAAAGATTTTATTAAGTTTTTGGATAAGAAATACACATCGTGAGCTAACAATGCTCACTCCTCTCCTTCTTGCGCTTCCTACTCCCTCCCCGGTTGTCACATTGTAGTCGCGTTTGTTGCATTGCAACCACAAGTAAGAGCTCTACGCGTTGACGTAAGCCATTCACATTATTTCGTAGCTTTTGGTATCGTCGACCCGCGTCCTATAATCTCATCATAACTAGGAATTTACTTGTTCAAATAAAAAACTAAGCATAGGCAGGGTATTGGGGCATCATTGCTAAGAATTTAGATGCATTCTGGGTCGAAAACAACTAGGTCAAAAATCCATTGCTGTTAATAATCACAATTTTGGAACTTGATCTAAAGTGGGGTTTGAGGCTATAGTGTTGAGATGTCGAGCTCTACATCTTGAGCTGGCATCCACTACGGGTCTTGGCCGCTTACGGCATTTACTCACTGGCGCGTTAGGTGACCGACACGGAGGATCTCTGCCAGTGATTCTACAGCTGGACTACACTTATAGTGCCAGCCTAGTACGCTTCTAGCGAGTTCACACTTAGTGACCGCATGTACATATGTGCTACTTTTCAGCTTTAGCACTAAGTCATTTTGTACTCTCTTTTCTGTGAAGAAGAAGAAGCTTTCCATCTCTGTGTGCTTTTTGCTTGTCTTGTGTAGCTCTCTTGCATCCTCATTCTTTACATGGTATCAGAGCCTGGTGCAGGCAAGAGAGGCTAAGAGAGCAAGAGCATCACAATCCCTTCGTTCGCAATCCACGACCAGATGCAGTATAAGTTTTTCGTACAAGTTTCTGAACAGGTCTCCAAAGTGCAGTACACAGAGATTTATTGTACAAGTACAGTGGTTGTATGTATGCTTGATTGTGGACACTCGTTGAGTGTAGGAAGCGTTACAGGTACCATGATAGCAGGTTCAGCAGATTTGCAGGTTTTTGCAGATTGCAACTATTTTGTCTTAGTGCTTCAAGATGTCTGACGGTTTCAGTCAGATTGTCACTGAGAAGCTTGAGAAAAATAACTACCTTGCATGGAAGTTCAGAATAACAAATTTCCTAAAAGAAAAAGGTTATTGGGACTATGTAGAAGGAGACAATGAAAAGGAACCAGAGATTCCCGAGGCAAATGCTACAGCACAACAAAGGAAAGCTTTGAGGGACTGGCAACAAGGCCAGAGCAAAGTGATGTATTGGCTTTCTATGAGCATCACAGATGGCATGATGGGCTATCTACAGGATGCTAAAACCCCTGCCATTGCATGGAGAAACTTAGGCAGAGTGTTCGAGGTGAACACCAAGGCTAGGAAGCTTCAACTAAAGTCGGAGCTAAATCAGGTTAAGAGGAACAACCTCTCAATCAATGATTATGCCTTGAAGATCAAGAGTATCATTGAGGCTCTTGGATCTATTAAAGTCTCAGTGGAAGACGATGACATTGTCCGTGCATGCTTGGATGGTCTAGGAGATGAGTATGTACATTTTAGGTCTTCCATGAATACAAGAGATGACATCCCCGTGTTCCAAGATTTGATTTCTATGCTTATTCTTGAGGAGAAGAACCTTGACACATCTTCTTCTAATGGAAGAAATAATTCTGAACAGGCCTTCTATTCTAACTCCAACAGAGGTAGAGGTAGAGGTCGTGGTCGAGGCCCAAGGAGTTGCAGGGGCCAATTTTTGGAAGGTCAATCAAATCAAAACAATACAGGCGGCAGGGGAAACCAGTCTCAAGGCAGGGGGAGTCAAAGAGGTCGTGGTGCAGGATCAAGTAGGCAGCAACATACTTAAGATAGCAGAGAATGTTGGACTTGTGGTGAAAGAGGTCACATGTCACGTGACTGTCCAAAGGGAAAAGCAAGTGGAAAGAGAGAACATGGCAACTATGCATCTACTAGCAGAGATGCAGATGACAGCAAAAACGAGCGCATGTTTGTTATGCAGCATGTAATGAATACAATGACTGCAGAGAATTCCACCCAAGATAATGTTTGGTATGTGGATTCAGGTGCCTCTAATCACATGACGTCTCGTGGAGAGTGGTTTAGAGATATGCGCAAACCAGATGTGTCAGGCTATGTGCAGACAGGAGATGACACAGCTCACCCCATTGCTCATGTAGGAGACATATCTCTAAATACGAAGAGTGGAAAATCAAAGTACTTAGCAGATGTACTTCATGTCCCAAACATTACAAAGAATCTTGTTTCTGTTAGACAAATGGTTGAGCAGGGTTTGCAGGTTTGTTTCAATCCGAATGGCTATTATGTAGAAGATTTTCAGAATGGCTGTAAGTTGATCACAGAGGGGAAATCTGTGGGCAGAATGTTTACGCTGAATGTAGACATGCCTGAGGTAAAAGCTGCATTATTTGCACAGGGCACAGGTGTTGTGGTTGATGTTGACATTTGGCACAAACGCATTGGCCATGTCAATGAGCAGAGATTGCGCAGCCTGCAATCAAAGCAGATTGTAAAAGGTTTGCCCAAATTCAATGTGGATGGTATGCATAAAGTGTGTGCAGCATGCCAGTTTGGAAAACAGTCAAAGGGCTCATTTCCACATGAGCGCAATATATGTAAAAAGCCACTTGAGGTGGTGCACACAGATGTTTGGGGTCCAACCAATACTGCAAGTATACATGGTTGCAGGTATTATGTCTCTTTCATTGATGACCATACAAGGAAAGTATGGGTCTACTTCATGCATAACAAAAGTGAAGTGTTTGGTCACTTTCAAGACTTCAAAGTCATGATTGAGAAGGAGACAGATATGCAAATCAAGACATTGAGGTCAGATGGAGGGGGAGAGTACTTCTCCAATGATTTTTCAGATTTTCTGCGAATGCATGGTATACACAGGCAGTTTACATGCAGATATACTCCACAACAGAATGGGGTCGCAGAAAGGAAAAACAGGCACATTGCAGAGGTTGCACGTGCATTGATGAATGAGAAGAACGTGCCTCATCATTTCTGGGTTGAAGCCGTAAATACAGCTGTGTACATTATGAACAGGACACCTACAGCTGCGGTGCATGATGTAACACCTGAGGAAAAGTTTACAGGTACAAAGCCTGATTTGGCACACTTGAAAGTGTTTGGTTGCATAGCTTACGTGCATGTACCAGATGAGTTGCATAGGAAATTGGATCCTAAAGCAGAGAAATGTATTCTTGTGGGATATTCCCTTGAACAAAAGGGGTACAGGTGCTACAATCCTACTACACGAGAATTACGAGTGAGCAGAGATGTAGTCTTTGATGAGATGAGCAGCTGGTACAGTAATGCACATGGCACTATTGGGGCTGATGTACAAGATGATGTGGTTGTACAAAATGTGAGGCCACAGTCACAGGTTTTGAGTGGACCACAAGAGTCCTCTTCTCGTGGCTCTGTTGAGAAGCCATGGAATGGTAGACTACGTACACAGGTTACTCCACCAGCAGGTACAGGGAACGTATCATGAAAAGGAAAGGAAAAGGTTGATGAACCTCCCTTTATGGCTGATGCATCATCAGGTTTTTCACATGTAGACATGGATTCAGATGGTTCTGAACAATGTCTTGATGAGGAATTTGGAATTCCGACTGTTAGGACACCTGGTGTAAGGAAAGTACAAGAAGATGCTAGAGGGAAAAGGAGTGACCCAGGACCGCGCAGATCTAATAGAGTCAGAAATCCAGTTCAGAAATTGACTTATGATGGGTATCTAGCGCATCACCAAGCCTACATGGCTAAGGTGATACAGGATGTGGAGCCCACATGTTTTGAGGATGCAGTTGGAAATGTGCATTGGGATGATGCAATGAATGAAGAGAAGGCTGCATTAGAAGCAAATGACACATGGGAGTTGGTGCCATTGCCAAGTGGCAAGAAAGCTATTGGCTGTAAATGGGTGTATAAAACCAAGCATAAGGCTGATGGTAACATTGAGCGTCACAAGGCAAGGCTGTTCGCAAAGGGTTATGCACAAACGTATGGCATAGACTATGAGGAGACCTTTGCTCCAGTGGCAAAGATGACGACTGTGAGAGCTGTCATAGCAGTGGCTGCATCTAGAGGATGGATTATGCATCAAATGGATGTAAAGAATTCCTTCTTGAATGGTGAGTTGCAAGAGGAAGTGTATATGGATCAGCCACATGGTTATGTCGATCCAGGTTACCCAGATTATGTATGCAGACTTCTCAAAGCTTTGTATGGTTTGAAGCAGGGCTCTAGAGCATGGTATGACAGGATTGCCAAGTATCTTGTCAGTATTGGTTTTAGGAGAGCTCATGCTGATCATTCACTCTATGTACGTGAGAGTGATGTGGGGATTGTGGTCATTACCATATATGTAGACGACCTTATTATTGTTGGTGACAATGCTATTGAGATTGACCATGTGAAGGGTCTTCTCAAACAGGAGTTTGAAATGAAAGATTTAGGCGAGTTGCGCTACTTTCTTGGCATTGAGGTGATCAGGACTCCAGAGGGTGTATGGCTATCACAGAGACAGTATACTTTGGACATGTTGTCAAAGTATGGTATGGCTGATTGTAAGCCAATTTCTATTCCCTTGGATGTGAATGCAAAGCTGAGTGCAGAGAAGGGTGATGTTGTTGAGGATGTCAACATGTACAGGAAGATTGTGGGTAGTCTAATCTACTTAATTATCACGAGGCCAGACTTGAGCTACACAGTAGGCTTGGAGAGTCAGTTCATGCAGCACACTTAGGTATGTGCAAGGTACTCTTGACTACGCATTGTTCTATGCAGCAGATGCACCATTAGCATTGTATGGGTATACAGATGCAGATTGGGCAGGTAGCATTGTTGATAGGAGATCTACGAGTGGCTTCATGTTCTCTTTTGGGAGTGCTGTTGTTACTTGGAGCAGCAAAAAGCAGCCTACGGTTGCTTTATCGAGCACAGAGGCCGAGTACAGAGGTGCAACAGTTGCGGCGTGTGAGGTAGCTTGGCTACGCATATTACTTGAGGACTTGGGAGTGCAGGTGGACCAACAGATTTTCATCCATTGTGACAACCTCAGCAGCATGCAGTTGGATAGGAACCCAGTGTTCCATGCCAGGACCAAACACATAGAGGTCCATTACCACTACGTTTGAGAGCGAGTGTTGGCGGGCGACATCGACTTGGTCTACATCAGCACAGAGGTGCAGATAGCGGATATCTTTACCAAGGCCCTCGGAGTTGAGAAGCTTCGACGTTTTCGGACTATGCTTGGACTCTCCGACATGCAGAGCTCGAGGGGGAGTGTTGAGATGTCGAGCTCTACATCTTGAGCCGGCATCCACTACGGGTCTTGGCCGCTTACGGCATTTACTCACTGGCGCGTTAGGTGATCGACACGGAGGATCTCTGCCAGTGATTCTACAGCTGGACTACACTTATAGTGCCAGCCTAGTACGCTTCTAGCGAGTTCACACTTAGTACGCTTCTAGCAAGTTCACACTTATAGTGCCAGCCTAGTACGCTTCTAGCGAGTTCACACTTATAGTGCCAGCATAGTACGCTTCTAGCGAGTTCACACTTAGTGACCGCATGTACATATGTGCTACTTTTCAGCTTTAGCACTAAGTCATTTTGTACTCTCTTTTCTGTGAAGAAGAAGAAGCTTTCCATCTCTGTGTGCTTTGTGCTTGTCTTGTGTAGCTCTCTTGCATCCTCATTCTTTACATATAGGCATGTGTGCTTAGGTCTTATAAACTTGTTCTAGAAGTTTCGTTATGTTTGGATGTAATTTGATGCGGTAACGAATGTGAGTTGTTTGCTGATGAGCGATTGGCTTTTGGTGATTTCAGTCACCAAAAGCCACTCAAGCTACACTCAGTCACTTGAGTGTAGCTTGAGCTAGATGCGAGTTGTTAGTTGTTTTCCAAGAGATTGACAAACTCTTGTAGCCTTTATGCACTTGTCGAGTCAGCTTCGTCCCATGGTTTAACAAATTAATCGTGGTTCTCGCAATACTGCAATAAGATAGGATGGTGAGGTTAGACATGCGTCCCACATTTGGCATCGCTCTCGAGGATCAAAGAGACCTAAACTAGGAAAAACACGAGCGTCTTGTGTAATTGTCCATTAACTTCCTCTAGGTTCACCTAGAGTAAAACTTTGTTTTTAGAAATCGCATAGCTTAAGATTGTCGTCTTTTGTTGTGTAGAGGTAGCTTGGAAGTAATCGTACTTACTGAGTACCTTTAGGATTGTAGGATTGTAGATTTGGATTATTATTTGGAGAATGATTGAAAGGCGAGACAAGTCTTAAGACCAATGCTCAAGAAACCATAAAAAACAAGAAAAAAAGTGTTTGTGGACACTTTTCACAAACCCATCACATGAGAATCTAAGAGTAGAGTAAGTAGGATCTGAGGTGGATTTCAAAACATTGCTCACTCCAAACAAATCATCTGTGAGTTCTTTATGTAAAGTTGCAGAGTTTCAGATCTAGGGCTAGAAATAGCACGAAAAGACTCCAAACCAGTCAATCCAACTGGACACTAAGCCTAAAAGTTGTATGAACCAGTGGGTAAGCTCAAGGACACTTTGAGGTAAAATTTTCAAGAGTTGGCCAAAACTCAGATTATTTACCTCTTCTTGACATTTTAGGCCAAATTAAAGTTTGACTTGATTCATAGGCTCACAATAGATCATGAAAAGACTGTCCAGTGAAAAAGTTCAAAAAAGTGTCAGTTTTGGGCCTAAAGTTAATAATCACGATTATTAACTTTCAGCTCAAATTTGACCAAGGTTCATACCATTGACTCATTGCATGTGTACAAACAACTTTGGTAAAGGCACAAAAGATTTGGATCACCAAACTGACAAAAAACTGGGTAAAAACTAAAGTTTGTACTGACTTTCTGAGTCTTGAGTGTAAATTGGAAAAAAATTTGTCCAAACTTGATGAAATTTGATTCATAGTCTTATATTGATGTGATAAACAAGTGTACATGATCACTTGATCAAAAAGATGAAAAAAATTATCAATTATAAATAATCACGATTATTTACATCTGCCCCATTTTTCAACTTTTTTGACCAAGTCAGCATACCACTAGTTTTACCATGTTGTAATAAGCCCACAAACCAAATTTGGTAAGATTTGGATCATTGGATTGAAAATTGTGACCAAATTTGCAAAGTCAGTCTGCGGACAGAAAACTGATGACCATTTGACCAAAACTTGTCCAAACTTGGCTAGAAACCTTAACTTGAGGTGCTTAACAGATCTGTGTCAAGATTGGAACAAAAACTTGCAAAAATTTAGTAGAAGTAAATAATCACGATTATTTACATCTGCTCGAGAAATTGACAATCTTGCATATTTGGGCATACCACAAGGTCAAGCATATCAAGTAGACCTCACAAATCCATTTTGGTGAAATTTGGATCACAAAAGTGAGACTTAAGCCAGATTCTTGAAATCAAAGTCTGCGGACACGAAACAGTTGATAAAGTTGATGAATATTGTCCAAATTAAGTTTTAACTTGATTCATAGACTCAAAATAGATCATAAAAAGATTGTCCACCGAAAAAGTTGAAAAAATTGTTCAGTTTAGGTCAAAGTTAATAATCACGATTATTAACTTTTGGCTCAAAATTGATCAAGGTTGATACCAGAGACTCTATGCATGACTGCAAACATCTTTTGTGAAGGCTCATAGAGTTTGGATCACAAAACATGCCAAAAACTTGACAAAAACCAAAATCTGTACTGATTATTGAGAAATTGAGTCTAACTTGATGAAAATTAAGTTTTAACTTGATTCATAGGCTCAAAATAGATCATAAAAAGCCTGTTTAGGAAAAAAGTTGAAAAAATTGTTCATTTTAGGTCAAAAGTTAATAATTGTGATTATTAACTTTTGGCTCAAAACTGATCAAGGTTGATACGATTGCAAACATCTTTTGTGAAGGCTCATGAAGTTTGGATCACAAAAACGATCAAAACCTTGTTAAAAATTGAAATCTGTACTGATTGTCAAGAAATTGAGTCTGACATGATGTTCTTGTTCAAATTAAGTTTTAACTTGATTCATAGGCTCAAAATAGATCATAAAAAGACTGTTTAGGAAAAAAGTTGAAAAAATTGTTCATTTTAGGTCAAAAGTTAATAATCACGATTATTAACTTTTTGCTCAAAACTGATCAATGTTGATACCATCGACTCTAAGCATGACTACAAACATCTTTTGTGAAGGCTCATGAAGTTTGGATCACAAAAAAGACCAAAACCTTCGTAAAAATTGAAGTCTGTATTGAATGTCGAGAACTTGAGTGTGACTTGGTAAATCTTGTTGAAATTTAGTAAAACTTGACTCATAGGCTTATATTGATGTGTTAAACAAGTGTACATGCTCAGATGACCAAAAATTACCAAAAGTAAACAATCGCGATTATTTACTTTTGAAGGAAAAAAAGTTCACAAAAAGAAAACTATAGTAAATAATCGCGATTATTTATATTTGCTCCAGAATTGAGAAATTTGACACAATTGACACGGGGTCAAGCACATCAAGTAGACTCCACAAATCAAATTTAGTAAAATGTAGATCACAAAATTGAGACTTAAGCCAGATTCTTCGAATCAGAGTCTGCAGACACAGAACAGTTGATAACTTGGACAAATCTTGATCAAACTCAACCAAACTTGTCCAGAGACCACAACAAGGTAATTATTTGGCAAAACAAGCCTAAAAAGTGTAAAAATTGAGAAAAGTAAATAATCGGGATTATTTACTTTTGAGCCCCAGAAACAAGATTTTGGACTTTTAATCTTGTGTAGTGCTAGAACAACATAATACAAGACCACTGGTCAATTTTGGGTTCCATCGGATCCAAATTTGGTACCTGGTAACTCAGTTTCAAGTTACAGATTAGTCCTTTAGCTCCTTTGCAAGGATAGAATTTGGAAATCTCAATTGCTGCCTCACTTAGCTCAGATTGAAGAACTAGGTTGCAGGCAAAGAATTGGGAGCTTGACAAGAGCTGAATTCAAGTCAAGTGGAAAAAACGGATAACAATCTAATCTGCAGGTTAGGTTATTCAAGGCCTAGATTTTCATCATTCAAAGGTTACAACCAATTCTGACACTTTTGAGCTAGAGTTAATCAACTCTTCTGAGTTTAAGAGAAATAAACTGCCAAAAGTACTTTGGAAAAAGTAGTTTTATCAAACCCGAGTAGAAATTCTTTTGCTAATTAATACCGAAATCTGCTAGGAGACAGTGTTTATAGAACCAGTCGACATGGACTCATCTCGAGCTGAGAGTTCAAGTACAACAAAGCAAGCCAGTAGAAGTGGTAACACATGTACAAGTGCAACAAAGCAGATTTTAAAGCTTTATGGCTACAATGGGGATAAAGTCTTGTATACAAATTCAAAAGGCCATAGATACTTGATGAACAACAAAAGCAACGCAGGAGCCAAGATCCTATTAATCAGAGTAAAGCCAGATTCAGAGAACTCCCAGATGTTCACTAACTTCAATGGAGCCAGGTATTGCAAGCTCAAAGACGAAGTGCAGATAGAAGTGAAAAAAATCAACCCGAGTGTTTATCTAGAAATCTGCATAAGTCCGCAAAACATACATTTAGTGCATATGCAATCAGGGTCATTGTACATGGATTACAGTGGTCAGATCTATAGTCGAGATCCAGAATTGCAAGATCCAACAGATCAGCCAATAGAAGAAAATCTAATTGGAGAACAAAGCCAAAGATGGTACAAAGGTTTAGATGGAGCAATCTACAGCTTGATGCTCAGTGTTCTAAAAGAAGATACCGACAACTTGGCCAACATAGAAGCAGAAACTTCTCAACTAGAGCTTGACATGACATAACCAAATGAAATACCACCAGTCATGGCGTATTGCCCAGATTGTGGATGAACAGGTGGAAATTTTTTTAAGATTGTCCAAGAAATCCTGACAACAGGGACATATCAACCGCCAAGGAAGATACAGAGAAAATTGAAAATGCGAATCTTGATGTAAGTGCATTTAACTCGTCATTTTTAATGCAATCGGATGATTCTGCATTACCATTAGAAGCATCAGTAAAAACACTGCAAGTACAAAATCAACACAAAGATGCACAGGCACCTGAAAAGCTTAAAATTGATTCTTTGAACAACAAATTCCTGCATGAATTTAGTAAAGGTGTCGAGATATCACCAAAGATTTAAAAGATTGTTAATTTTGCAAATGATTTTGCATCCACTGACACAAGTGTGCAATCATTCACGAGTCTAAGGGACACATCAAAGAATGATGCTAGATTTGTATGGTACACATATTTCATAGGCACACTATGTAGACCAAAAAGGAAAACTGTACAAAAAGGATCAACCAATGTTTGAATGGACCACATACCAGCTCATAGAAGTGCGTCCAGTGATAGATCCAAAAGGATGGTTCATTTGAGAGGAAAGAATCTATTATAGCCATCCTCTCTAGAGTTGAAGGATATTACCCGCGTGAACCCAGAAATTTCTTCAGAGCCAAATTCTCCACCATTGGAAATAAACCTTCAATGTTGTGACCAAACGAGCATATACTTTGACCAAAATAGTTGTAGATATAGACGAGAGTCTAGCATTTATGATGCCTTGACCTTTGAAACAACAGAAGCTCATATCATAGGAGACCCATGGGATAGACAATATGAGGGCAAAGATAATGCTAACTACAACTTGACTTGGGGAATAGTTTGCCATGTTTCATGAAGATACATAGGAAACTATGCAGAAGGTTTACAGATGCCAAAATCAACAGTGCTACCCAAAGTGTATCTTCACAATCCCAAAAGGTGAGACTCAACCAGAGCCAAACAGTTTTGAGCTCTCACAATTAAGTAGGCTATAGTGATCACCCTAGGAAGGGGGGAGCTGCAAATTTATCAAGCTCAGATCTAGTACCAGAAATTGCTACACCAGTTAGAAGCCCAAGAACTTCTAGCCAACAGACCCTTTCAAAGCAAAAACCATTGAAAGATCATATGGTTGTTGGAAGTTTTCCATTGACCCAGAAACCATCAAAATCTGCAGAAAAGTTCTTCTATGAAGATCATTAGGGACAAAAGTTTCAGTTGATCTCCACGAGTCAAAGTCAAAAGCCAAAAAATCCTATAGTGTTCAAACAGTTGCATGAGACCAAGCTCGCATATGCATATCGAGATGCAAATGGCAATGAATTTCAATAGGTTCATGACCTTGTACAAGCCCCTAGGGATGCTAAACCTCAAGTAAAGGACTATTTGAAGATGATGCAAAGCCTCAAGATGCTAGAACAGGTGACAAAAAAGTCAAAATCAATGAGAGCTAAAGTCCAAAAGGCTACACAAAGGTCACCACCAAAATCTCCTCTGAAGAAACAGATTCTGCCAGACAGTGATGGGGGCTTTTCACAAGCCAGGCTCCCATACCCCTCTTCTCTCTTCCCCACCCCATGGAAACCCCCTCTTAGGGAGGGAGTGATAAAAGGCATTGGAAAAGTAAGAAAAAAATAAAGTATGAATATGTAAATAAGTGAGAAAGGTAAAATAGGCCACCTCGTGCCTGCAGGGCAGCCCATCCCCACCCTGCCTCCTTTTTCTTCACTGTTGCCCCACTGTGTGTCCCTTTTCCTCTCCTCCACTCAAAAGGTCAACCCCCTCTCTCTTCCCCTTGTCCTTTCTCCTTTCTCTCTTCCCTCAAGCTACCCCAGCCCTGTCCTCACCAATAATACATTCTAACTCACATGCCACCTCTCCTATCTTCCAAAACAGTATACCCCACCCCCCTTTTCTCTCTCCTATCATATCCCATGACCCAAATATCCCCCTCTATCTCTAAAGGGCGCCATGTCTCTTGTCCTATAGCCAGATAACCTCCCCCACACTCATACACACTCAGTTTCACTGAAAAAGGTGCCCACAGACCCATCCCCACCCCGTGGTTACCTGATTTTTCTTCTGTTCACACACATCTGCACACAGATTCACCTCTGAACACACTCCCCTCTCTCCCCTCTTGTAATTACTTTATTCTCCATGCCAACTGTTACCTTTTTCATCAACCCATCTCTCTCTCTTAGTCTCTCTCTCATGAGACTGTTATTCTGGCGCATATACACACAGCCAGACAAGTGGGCCCCACAGTCATATGGCCTATGTAGATAATGATTTATTCATTTCTAAATTCTAGAATTTCTCCCCCCTCCTTCCATATATAAAGAGGAGTCACCATCACACTAAACACACACACAACATCACCAAAGAGTACACTATGCACTGTGTGTGCCTAGTGCACACACACACCCCCACACCATCACCATCACCGCAATCACCATGCTCATCTTGAGCATGACCTCTACACCCTTGGGCTATGGAAGATGAAGGGCAGTTAAATGAAGGATGATGTCCATAACCCTCGTGCGAGTCTTCACCATCAGCTCCCACCTATCCGCCATGTGCTCTACCACTCTCTCCCTTCTCTTTCCCCTACCCTATGCTCCCCATTTCATCACCTTATTCTCTAAATAAAGCTTTAGGTTTTGTGAGTATGTTTTCTTGCAATGTTTTGCCCATGTGAGGTGTGCGGAATCACCACCTAGTCTTGTGTGTGGAGTGAGCTTGTATATGTGTGAAGGGTGTGCGGATTCGCCATCCTTCTGTGGTGCCTAATTACTAAGCCGTTATACTCTCTCTCTCTCTCACTCACTTGATCTCATTCCCCTTCCTCTTCATCATTACTCCCAAGCATCCCTCTCTCTTGGATGAAAACTCTGTTATGGTGGTGTGTTGTTTGCGTCCTAGCCACTCAAGCTAAGTGGTGCCCCCTGTTTGCTTTATTGTGACAGGCTCGAGGCACGCCATTCGGTCCCCGGTGTTTTAGAGGCCATCGGGGTTCGGGGTTCTCTTTGCTCCCATCAACAGTACAATGGACCTTTTAAGGTCAAAGGTTACTCAAATGCAGGAAGACAATGCTCAACAATTGCAAAAAATTGTAGTATCACAGTCATAGGAGTCAACATCAACAAAAGCAGGTGATCAAAGAAAATCCAATGTACAAAAAGTTCAACCCACGGACACCGCCACCACAAAAGCATTCAATACAAAAAGAAATTTTGAGAAGATGAAGTGCAACATTATTGGTGAAATCGAAGAAAAGATGTCATGAGAAGTAAAGCTAGATTTTCAACTAGACAAAAACCTCATGTCTTTTCACACTTGGAAAAGATATGGACAACCACAACTGGAAGATGCTCCTGAATTTGTGAGCATATCAGGAAACAAACGAGTAGAATGCTGGGGAATCATTTCCACCACCATTGAAGTAAGTTCACAGATCATGAAAGCTCAATTCCACGTGATCACAGTAACGGATATGCAAGAAGACATCATAATGGGAATGCCAATGGTCCAAAAGGTCCTAGAGATACAAAGTTCAATGAAGATGCAGTCTTCACAGACAACAAAGAATGAAGACCAATACCGGTCACCCGCGGACGATAGTACAAAGTCCTCAAGCACAATTAAAATGGAGACTGATATCAAAGAAAATCTTATTGAACAGGATTCATCTCATCAAACAAAACTTCAGAAGAGCTTGGAGCAAATCAGACAATAGTAAGTGCAGATCAAACATAGCAAAAAGCAACCACAAAAGCTATTGAGCAAAGAATGCCACTGAGACCAAAGGTAAAAAAGAAAAATCTTGCAGACAAAGGTAAAGCTAAAGTGGGACTTCCATCGATTAGCAAAGAAGGTGTGACACCATATGCCTCTACATCACAACACCCTCATGGATTAGCTTCTTGAAGCAAGTCAAACTTTCGAAACTTCAAGTCAATTGCTGACCCAACTAAAACCCCAATGGAGACACCCGGAAAAGCAAAGGTATATCAACCAAAGTACTCAAGAAAGCAAAGAAAAGTTAAGCAAGTGTTCATTCTGAGTAGTTTAGTCAAAGTCAATGATCCAATTTGGATTAAAGACGGGAAATCAACAGAGAAAGACAAACACATGGGATGGATAGCATCACATTGGAGCTTAAAGGAACATGACTACTATGGAGGTAACATACAGATATGGGTGCCAAAACCACAAGTTAGGGCATATGAAGTAACTTCAAGTCCCTCCCAAGAAAGAAGGCCCACAAGGTATCAACCTCGACAATATCCTAGGATACCTAAGCAGCATGTATACAACAGAACAACATCTAAAGATGCCAAAGTCAACCATAAGTCACAAGAGGATACAGAGCAGAGATGGATCTTAAAGAATCTTCCTCTTCGACAAGGATTCTACACAAGTTATACAAAGATTTGGCCACCAGTCAATCGCAAGACAACTGAAACTACACTAGACCTGCATGAAGATTTTAAGAGCTCAACAAGACCATGAAGCAAAGTCAACAATGGAGTTACAAAGGTCCTCAAGAGATTTGGATTCCTAAGTCTTCCGATTCTCCTAGTCAAAAGTCAAATGTCAAAAATCAACAAAGGCCTACAACAACATCAAAGACTTCTTACAACAGGCCTACTCGGAGAATCAAACAGATAATGGAGTCTTCACAGGCAAATAAGGACAACCCAACCAACGTGAATGTGAATTCAAAGATGATAAAATAGGTATGGCAAAAGAAACCTTCAATGCCAACTTGGTCCTTTAGTAATCCTCTTTTTGAGGATTCGAGCTTACTTTTACCTGAAGAAATGTTTGTAATAAGCTCAAAAATGTAAAAGTCAAGTCGCCAGGGTGCAAAAAACACTCTTTGGCATAGTCAAAGTCGGGCTGCTGAGCCATAAAATGAGCAAAGCATTAGACCCAAAGCTTCTAGTCATATTAAACTTTGTGTTAAGAGTCGTAGTTATTAGGCTTATGCTCAAGCTGGAAGAGTTAAGCATATCAAAGTCATGTTGCTCATGCTGGATGAGATGAGCATAAAATGAGCATAAGAGTCGAAGTCTATTAACTTACAAGTGGTGGAGTCCAACACTCACGCACAGTGCACAGTAAGATGAGAACACATATCCTCGTCAACAAAAACCATTCTTAAAAGGGTGCCAGCTTGCAAAGCTATGTCATATGCTTTTATAGCTACACTATCTTTCTGAAGACCCCTCAAAATCTTTCTTGCACAGCATATTGTTTCACATGCATTTCTGTGTATGCATAAATAGGATGTCCCCTCATTGGACATATGCATTAGACACTCTTTTTGCTTCCACCTATGCACCCTTGAGTGGACTACAACAGGCAAACCAATGTTCCATCATGCTACCCTTTCATATTGGGTGCCTCTTTAATTCCATATCTATCAGCAAATAATCCCTTGACTACTTTATTAATATTGCCCATACTCATAAGTACTCCAATAATGCGCTTATCCCAAAGGCACGTTTTTCCCACTAGGTTTTTTCCCTTTGGTCATCCAAGTATTAGACCCTAATTTAGAACCTCATCATTCTATTTCCCTTGTACATACTTTTCATAAATAAACAACAAACTCATCATGATGCTATTACAACGAAAAAATGAAACATCATCTCTCAAAATGGACTATTCAAACCAATGAAGATGCTGCAGCAAATTGAACCTCATCAACAATTCAATGACAAATGAAGACACTATGCCCACCAACAACCAATCAAAAACTCTCCCTTGCCTCCACGGACACTTTTCAATAGTGCCTAAGGACGGGCACTAAAATACGAAGGGGGGATTGTTAACTGAGTCAACGTCAGTTAACAGAAGCTGCTAAAGACCAAGACGAACGGATGCACATCGAAGATCAAAGTGAAGAAGTAGTAAACATTGGAGTTACACATTTATCACATGTTTTCTCAAAATGGTCACGTATTGTAAATTCCCGATTTATTTCAAGCCATTATAATATTTTAATGTGTTACGGGCTCAATAAGAGTTCCAAGATGTAAAGCATAGGTCAGTTAGTGTACCTAGGTTGCAGATACAGTAAGTGTGGAGCTGTAAAGGTCTTGGACGCCTGACATTACACATTTTATGTTAGGAAATAAGACGTAGCTAAATAGATAATTGAGTAGATTACTTAATGGAGAGAGAGAGATTTATATACACGAGATTATAGAGTAGAGAGAGAGAGAGAGAGAGAGAGAGTACACACGATATACGTGGTTCACCCAATGTGGGCTACGTCCACAGGAAAGAAGCCACTCAATGGATTTAGTACTTCAAAACAAGAAGTAGTTTACAAAGGGATTATACCCTTAATGGAGCTCCCGCCTTGCTTCACTCTCACCACCTCACACTCACCTTGTTGCATCAACTTCACACTATGAAATGTGTGTAGAAATGGCCTCCTTTTATAGGCCAAAAGGGATGCCATCTCTTATGAGAGACAGCCATGTGTAGCCGCCCTTGTGCGAATATGTCCAAATCAAAGCCTCCAATCCGCCCAAGTGTGGCCGCCCTTGAGAAGACAAGTCCGCTTTTGAATTCGGCCACCGGCCACCGGCCATTGACTTCCGGCCACCAGACATCGAGCATTGACTACCGGCCACCGGCCAACCGACCGGTTGTTTTCCGACCACTTTCCGGCCGCCGTCCGGCCATAATATTCCGGCGGAAAAAAAGTCTCGGGGGCCTCCGCCCCCGAGGCCTTTAAAGTTGCCCCTGATTCTTTTCCGTGAAATTTTTGGTTTGCGGTGAGTGATTTTCCTTCACGCACGATGGCTTCTCCTCATAATGGGGGCCTTACAAATGTGCGCTTTTACCACAGAAAATTACAAGGGTAAATCAGGCTCCATACTTAACAATCTCCCACTTGGAGACTGATCTCCAAACCAAACCTGTGACTGCTTTCCATTCTGGCTTCTTATCCTTGAATGCCGATTGAAGATGAGCAAAAGCTCAACTTCTCCCTGTTGACCACCTTTGTAAACACGTCTGCAGGATTTTCACTTGTATGCACCTTTCCTAGCTTTAGTTGTCCCTCTTCCAAAAGAGTGCGTATGAAGTGATATCTCACCTCAATGTGCTTTGTCCTTGAATGAAAGACTGAGTTCTTCGCAAGATGGATAGCAATTTGGCTATCACTGTACAAGACACAATTGTCTTGTTTGAATCCAAGCTCTTCTAAGAATCTGTGAAGCCACAGAATTTCTTTGCTTGCCTCCATCATTGCTACATACTCTGCTTCCGTGGTAGAAAGTGAAACCACTTTCTGCAGCTTTGAAGCCCAGCTTACTGCTGTGCCTCCAACTGTGAACACATAGTCAGTAGTGCTCCTTCGAGTATCTTTGTCACCTACCATATCTGCATCAGCATACCCTTCTAGAAAAATATCAGTTCCTCCAAAATACAAAGCATTTGTTGTTGTCCCTTTTAGATACCTAAGTATCCACTTCACAGCTTGCCAATGCTCTTTACCTGGGTTGTCCATGAACCTACTCACAACTCCCACTGCATGTGCAATGTATGGCCTTGCCCAAACCATAGCGTACATTAGAGAACCTACTGCTGCAGCATATGGAACTTTAGACATATAGGCTATCTCCTCTTGTGTCTTTGGACACATATCCTTCGTTCGTTTAAAATGACCAGCCAAAGGTGTAGAAATTGGTTTTGCATTTTGCATTGCAAACCTTTCTAGTACCTTCTTGATGTAATCTTCTTGAGATAGCTTTATTGTTTTCTTCGTCCTGTCCCTTGATATTTTCATACCAAGTATCCTCTTTGCAGCACCTAAATCTGTCATTGAAAAAGATTTGGACAGCTCCTCTTTTAGGTCTTTGATGTCCTGCATGTTAGCACTTGCAATCAACATGTCATCAACATACAACATTAGGATGATGAATTTCCCATCTCCCAAATTCTCCGTGTAGACGCAGTGATCCGAGTTGCATCTTGTGAATCCATGATCCAACATCCATCGATCAAACTTCAAGTACCATTGTCTTGATGCTTGCTTTAAACCATACAAGCTCTTCTTTAATCTGCAAACCATTTTCTCCTTACCTTTTACTTCATACCACTTTGGTTGAAGCATATAGATTTCCTCCTCTAAGTCACTGTGAGGGAATGCCGTATTTACATCCATTTGCTCGAGATTTAGATCATGAGCAGCCACAAGGCTTAAGACAAGCCTAATTGAGTTCATTTTTACAACAGGAGAAAATATTTCATTGAAGTCAATACCTTTCTTTTGAGAAAAACCTTTTACCACAAGCCTAGACTTGTACCTTTTCTTCCCACCTTCTTCTTCCTTTAGCTTGTACACCCATTTGTTTTGAAGTGCCCGCTTACCTTTAGGCAACTCAACCAACTCCCATGTTTGGTTGCGATGTAGTGAGTCCATCTCCACTTGCATGCTCTTCGTCCATTCTTCTTTGGATTCATGTTGCATAGCTTCTTCATATGATTCCGGCTCTCCAGAATCTGAGATCAAGAGATGGTTGAAGGAAGGAACAAACCTTTCTGGAGGTTTACTTGCTCTTGTAGATCTTCGGGGAATAGGTTGAGGCTCCTCATTTGGTTGACGTTTTTGCACATTGTCACCGTTTACAATCCTTGAGTCTTCACCGTCCTCAAGCTCCATGTACTCATCACTTGTTTCTTTTGTTTGTTTTCTTTCCAAGTAATCTTTGTACATATTTTGTTCGTTAAAAATTACATCCCTACTCCTTAAGATTTTACCATCTTCAGGATTCCATAGGCGATACCCAAAGTCTCCTTCTCCATATCCAATGAAGAAACACTTTTTGGACTTTGCATCTAACTTTGATCTTAGGCTTCTATCTATGTGCATGAAAGCCTCACACCCAAACACTTTGAGAAATGCATAATTCACCGGTTTACCTGTCCATGCCTCTTCTGGAACTCCCCCATCCAATGCCGTTGAGGGTGACCGATTGATTAAGTACACAGACGTACTTACAGCTTCCGCCCAAAGCTCAAGCGGTAGGCTTGCATGTAGCCGCATGCTTCGTGCTCGTTCCATGATTGTCCTGTTCATCCTTTCCGAAATCCCATTTTGTTGAGGTGTCTTTGGGGTTGTCCTTTGCCTCCAAATGCCATTGCTAGCACAAAAGCTTTCAAAAGCTTGGTTGCAATATTCGCCTCCATTGTCGGATCTGAGGCATTTAACCTTGGTACCTGTTTCATTCTCCACAAAGGATTTCCACCTTTGAAATATGGAAAATAAATCGGATTTATTCTTCATGACATAAACCCATGTTTTTCTAGTCGCATCGTTTATGAATGTTACATAGTACAATGAGCCACCAAGTGATGGTGTACTTGTAGGACCCCAAACATCGGAATGAACCAACCTGATTTTTGAAATTTTACCCTCTTTTGTTTACCATAAACACAATCTTCACAGAACTCTAAGTCCACTTCTTTCAAACCTGGAAGAAGCTTCTTTGTTTGAAGGATTTGCATTCCTTTGGCACTCATATGCCCAAGTCGGTAGTGCCACACCGCACTGTCAACTTCTGTAGTTGCTGCACAAGCTGAAGGTTGCGTGCTAACAACACACAAGTAAAGTGTACCGACTTTTTCACCCTTGGCAACCACCAAAGATCCCTTTTAGATCTTCCACCGTTTGTTTCCGAATGCAATGTTGTGACCTTCATCGTCCAATTGTCCAGTAGAGATCAAATTTTTGCGAAGAGAAGGAACATGCCTAACATCTTTAAGCTTCCATTCATTTTCGTTAGCAGTTTTGACAGAAACTGTACCTTTGCCGACAATCTCACAAGCTTCATCATCTCCCAAGTATACATACCCAAAATTACCTTTGGTGTAGTCTTGGAAATGTTGCTTGTGTGGTGTCGCATGGAATGAAGCCCCGGAATCTACTATCCAGGAATTAGAAACATTGTCTAATGAGAGAATTAGAGCATCTTGCTCTACTTTACCTGCCACATTGGCCTCCGATGTTGGCTTGTTGTCTTGAGACTCTGTCTCCTTCTTCTTCTTGGACCAGAAATCCTTCTTGATGTGGCCCTTCTTGCCGCAGTTCCAACATTCAAGAACTGACTTTGTGCGTGACTTGCTCCGCCTTGAGCGATCACGACCCTTTTGGTTTTTGAACCTCTCCTTAAGCCTTCCTCTTGTTTCCACTGATAGTGTAGCACATGATGATTCTTCTGTGCTTCTCCTTCGCATTTTCTCGCTTAGGAGAACACCCACAACATCATCAAACTTAAGAGTATTTCTGCCAGAGATAGAATTACTTACAGCCATCACAAGGCTGTCCCAACTATCCGGTAGAGATGATAGTATAAGGAGAGCTCGCACTTCGTCATCGAAATTGATTTTCACTGATTGAAGTTGACTTATGTTTGTGTTAAAGTCATTTAGGTGTTCTACAACTGAACCATTCTCTGCCATCTTTAGATTGAACAAGCGATTCATAAGAAATACCTTATTGGATGCCGATAGTTTCTCGTAGAAGTCGTCAAGTGACTTCATCAAGTCCTCCATGGTCTTCATCTCTGAAACATTGAAGGCCACCATTGACGCTGTGAGCGGGATGGAAACACACAGAAGGCCTCTATAACCACCCGATACACACTCTTGGGAAGATACACACACACACACACTATGGGGCACCACTCGGCTTAGACAACACACCTTGCCGAGACAGGGAACACACCTCTGGAGTGAGAGGAGAGAGACTATCCACTTGCCCACTCCACACACACACACACACACACACACACACACACCCAAAAAACTCAGCTCAAAAGAGGAATATTTCTGATGTTTAGATACAATTGATCTTGGGCCAACACCAATGGGGCAAATAGCTCACACAATATGGGTAAAATAAGCCAGATACAATCACAAACTAGAGCAGAAACTTCGCTCATAGGAGAAACTTACACAGAAAAACAGCAGGAAAAGAGTGAGGAATTTGGCAAAATGGACAGCGCCATCGCGTCCGGAACGGCCCAAAACCCCAGTCTACAATGTCAAAGTGCTCAAATCCGACCTCGGATGAGCAGTTTACGGCCAAAACAGGCTCCAAAAACCCAAAAAGCACACCTGCGGCTGTTCCTCCTCTCTTCTCCACGTTTTTTCTGGTCTTCTCTCTCTTTTTTCAGTTCCCACACTTAGCTTTATTACTTGCGCACCCTTGGCCTTTTAAATGACCTCAAACGGACCCCGAACAGGCCAAAAACTGACCTCGCAGTGCATAGTTGTCACCTTTTTGCATCATCCGCACACCTGGCACTCAGCTTTTTTCCAATAATGCATCTCGCCACCACGTGAAGTGGCCCCAAAAAGTGGTCCTAATGATGACCTTTCTGCGTAACTCTCACAAGAAAACACCCACGTTGTGTCCGTCCTCATCTGCGTGCAAATATTGACCTCGTTCGCCCTCCTGACGCCACTAGATGCCATCTGACGCACCTGCTGACCTCATGTCGTCGGCCCGCGGATAGCTTCCTCGAGAAGTTTTACACGCTATAAACTTCTCATTATTGTAGAAAAACACAGTGGTACTGCTAATAGTGAAAATCGATGCACTATGTACACCCTGTCCTACCTTACACATGTGGGCCCCACATAACCACCTGGCTAAGGAAAATGGGCAATCCTTTATTTGATGCACCATGCATGTATATGTACATATGCGCTATCCCTTGCTCCAAAAAACTCCTGACATAATTTGCCCATCCCCTAGCCTGCTAGATCATTCATGATCAGCAGCAGCAAAGAGAGATATCAGACTCGCCGCATCACAGGTCTCCTCATCCCTCACCAACACTGCTTGATCCATAGACAGCTCATCTTGCTCCACCATCATCAATCTAGCATGATACAATTTAAGACACAACCCATTTACCCTTGACTTATGTAGAACACCATCCAGGTTAGCCAGCTGATATGTGCCATTTGGAAAACACTCCACTACCTTGAAAGGGCCTTCCCACTTAATTTGAAACTTCTTTTGGAAGGTGTTGTTCAGCTTACTATTGTAGCGCAAAACCAAGTCATGTTTCTTGATACCCTTACTTTTAACCTTTTCATTTATCTTTGCCAAAGCCTTATCCTGCATCTGCCCATAATGCTCCAATGCGCTCATCCTATCCAACTGGACCTCTTGTAACTGCAAGAGCCTCTCTTTGAATGCATCACTAGGCGACCCAAGCAACTTCTCTAACATCTTGACCGCAGGCAACTCTACCTCCACAGGCAATAGTGCTTCCTTTCCATACACCAAATGAAATGGAGTAAACCCTGTACCTGTCTTCACCGAAGTACGGTAAGCCCATAATGCACTAGGCAATTCCAAATCCCAATTCTTTCCTTGGTGCTCTGTCACTTTAGAAAGAATTTGTACCAACTCACCATTGAATCTTTCATTTAAGCCATTACACTGTGGGTAATAAGGAGTGGTATGCTGGTGCCTAATTTTCATGTTTGTGCATAAGAAGTCTAGCAGTTTAGCTCTAAATCCTGGCCCCTTATCTGAAAGTAGCTCTAATGGAACCCCAAACTTGCAACATATTTCATCATACAAAAATTTTGCCACATCCTTTGCAGTGATCTGTTTTACTGCTATAGCCTCTGCCCATCTAGAGAGATAGTCCACTGCCGTCAAGATATAGCTTTTGCCCCTGCTTGTGATAGGTAACGGGCCTATTGCATCAATCCCCCACTTTTCAAACACATCAAACGCCATAATGGTTTTTCGTAGCTCTGGCTTCAACACTCTCTTCCCAAATGCTTGACACCTATGGTCGGAAGATACACACACACACACACTATGGGGCACCACTCGGCTTAGACAACACACCTGGCCGAGATAGGGAACACACCTCTGGAGTGAGAGGAGAGAGACTATCCACTTGCCCACTCCACACAGACACACACACACACACCCAAAAAACTCAGCTCAAAAGAGGAATATTTTTTATGTTTAGATACAATTGAGCCTGGGCCAACACCAATGGGGCAAATAGCTCACACAATATGGGTAAAATAAGCCAGATACAATCACAAACTAGAGCAGAAACTTCGCTCATAGGAGAAACTTACACAGAAAAACAGCAGGAAAAGAGTGAGGAATTTGGAAAAATGGACAGCGCCATCGCGTCCGGAACGGCCCAAAACCCCAGTCTACAATGTCAAAGTGCTCAAATCCGACCTCGGATGAGCAGTTTACGGCCAAAACAGGCTCCAAAAACCCAAAAAACACACCTGCGGCTGTTCCTCCTCTCTTCTCCACGTTTTTTCTGGTCTTCTCTCTCTTTTTGCAGTTCCCACACTTAGCTTTATTACTTGGGCACCCTTGGCCTTTTAGATGACCTCAAACGGACCCCGAACAGGCCAAAAACTGACCTCGCAGTGCATAGTTGTCACCTTTTTGCATCATCCGCACACCTGGCACTCAGCTTTTTTCCAATAATGCATCTCGCCACCATGTGAAGTGGCCCCAAAAAGTGGTCCTAATGATGACCTTTCTGCGTAACTCTCACAAGAAAACACCCACGTTGTGTCCGTCCTCATCTGCGTGCAAATATTGACCTCGTTCGCCCTCCTGACGCCACTAGATGCCATCTGACGCACCTGCTGACCTCATGTCGTCGGCCCGCGGATAGCTTCCTCGAGAAGTTTTACACGCTATAAACTCCTCATTATTGTAGAAAAACACAGTGGTACTGGTAATAGTGAAAATCGATGCACTAAGTACACCCTGTCCTACCTTACACATGTGGGCCCCACATAACCACCTGGCTAAGGAAAATGGGCAATCCTTTATTTGATGCACCATGCATGTATATGTACATATGCGCAATCCCTTGCTCCAAAAAACTCCTGACAACGCCAAGCTTAACCGGATTGTTCCCAGTGCCTTTCGGTCAAGGACAATCCATGCTTCATCTGCCATTGTTGCGGGGTTCTTCGCAAGACTGCCTATTGGCAAATAGAGGTCCTTCTGGTAGAGATAGTCTTCAATCTGCATCTTCCAATGTTGGTAGTTTTTGCCGTTGAACTTCTCAATCTTGAGCTTCCCTTCCTCCGCCATAACTCCCACTCAATTCAAGGAATCCTTTCCTTGAGATAATTTAGCTACGAGCAAACCTTGCTCTGATACCAGTTGTTAGGAAATAAGACGTAGCTAAATAGATAATTGAGTAGATTACTTAATGGAGAGAGACAGATTTATATACATGATATTATAGAGTAGAGAGAGAGAGAGAGAGAGAGAGAGTACACACGATATACGTGGTTCACCCAATGTGGGCTACGTCCATAGGAAAGTAGCCACTCAATGGCTTCAGTACTTCAAAACAAGAAGTAGTTTACAAAGGGATTATACCCTTAATGGAGCTCCCGTCTTACTTCACTCTCACCACCTCACACTCACCTTGTTGCATCAACTTCACACTATGAAATGTGTGTAGAAATGGCCTCCTTTTATAGGCCAAAAGGGCTGCCGGCACTCTCTTATGAGAGACAGCCATGTGTAGCCGCCCTTGTGCGAATAAGTCCAAATCGGACCCTCCAATCCGCCCATGTGTGGCCGCCCTTGAGAAGACAAGTCCGCTTTTGAATTCGGCCACCGGCCACCGGCCATTGACTTCCAACCACCGGCCACCAGCCATTGACTTCCGACCACCGGCCATCGGCCATTGACTACCGGCCACCGGCCAACCGACCGGTTGTTTTCCGACCACTTTCCGGCCGCCGTCCAGCCATAATATTTCGGCGAAAAAAAAAGTCTCGGGGGCCTTTGATTCTTGTCCGTGAAAATTTTGGTTTCCGGTGAGTGATTTTCCTTCATGCACGATGGCTTCTCCTCATAATGGGGGCCTTACAAATGTGCGCTTTTACCACAGAAAATTACAAGGGTAAATCAGGCTCCATACTTAACATTTTAGACCTTGGCTAAGGTATAAAAGTCAACTTTGTAAAGATTTTATTAAGTTTTTGGATAAGAAATACGCAGCGTGAGATAATGGCTCTCACTCCTCTCCTTCTCGCGCTTCCTACTCCCTTCCCGGTTGTCACATTGCAGTCGTGTTTGTTGCATTGCAACCACAAATAAGAGCTCTAAGCATTGACGTAAGCCATTCAGAGTATTTCGTAGCTTTTGGCATCGGCGATCCATGGCCTAATTTCATCATAACTAGGAATTTACATGTTCAAATAAAAAACTAAGCATAGGTGGGGTATTGAGGCATCATTGCTAAGCATTTAGATGCATTCGGGGTCGAAAACAACTAGGTCAAAAATCCACTACTGTTAATAATCATGATTTTGGAAGTTGATCTAAAGTGGGGTTTGAGGCCATAGGCATGTGTGCTTAGGTCTTATAAAGTTGTCCTAGAACATTACATTTGGATGTCATTTGATGCTGTAACGGATGTGAATTGTTTGCCGATGAGCGTTTGGCTTTTGGTGATTTCAGTCACTTGAGTGTAGCTTGAGCTAGATGCAAGTTGTTGATTGTTTTCCAAGAGATTGACAACCTCTTGTAGCCTCTATGCACTAGTAGAGTCAGCTTCGTCCCATGGTTTGACAAATTAATCGTGGTTCTCGCTAATACTGCAATAAAATAGGATGGTGAGGTTAGACATGCGTCTAACAGAGACCTACAAGAATCTTTCCAAAAGATTAAGGATGCTATCTCTATCTCACAGCAAAGGCAAAAGGATGCTGTTGATAAGTAGAAAAGAGTCCAAGCCTTTAAAGATAACGATTGGGTCTTACTTAAATTTCCGAAGGCTTGATTAAGGCACACAACGAACAAGAATCCTACAGGACACCAAAAGTACTATGCTAAGTTAGCAGAAAGGTACTATGGTCCCTTCTAGATTCTTAGGCCAATCAATGAGATGGCCTATCTGACAGTAGAGATGGGATATGGGGATACCTTTGGGGCATGGCGAGTGCAAAGAAAGAAGAAATAAAGCGAGAGAGGAAGCTCGCCACAGCAACCAAAAAAAAAATCACATGCTATACTTTTGTTTATGATAATTTTGTAAACCACAACTAAAATCCTACACTGCATGCTATAAGGGACTATGTCCACACGCTAAGATAGACACCACTAAACCTGGGCTTGCATACCGAACAACGACCCCTCAAGCCCAAACCACTGACAATGGACGTGAGACAAACCATGGCAGAGTTCATTCCCCTGAAACCTTGAGTAGAAGTCCCCCCCTTGACAATAAAATAGGTGTGTGTGTGTACTTCCCTCAGACAAAAATTAGTGTGAGACATACCATAACTCAACCAAACAACAAAGGGTGGTCTTACCATTATATTTTTTGATGCATGTTTTTTATAACCCCTCTTAAAACCACAATTTTGGCATTGCTAGTGATAGCCGTTTTTTCGGCTCTCTGTAATTGCCATAGTGAGTTATCTCACCCTATCAAATCACTCAAACACTGTGGTTACCCTCACCCTTTCACTGTATATAGGTGCGTGTGAGTTAGGGGACTTTTCCCATATCTCCTTACTGAAATAAAAAACCCTCAATTAGCTAGTCATTGGGCTAGTTGAGCCAAAAAAATTAAAAATATAAAAAATATAAGTATATTATGGACCATGCGTATGTAAATATTTCTTTGTATATAGGGCCTAAATAAAAGATTTTTTCATAATTATTTTGGTATTTATTTAAATATTTCTACCTAGGTGTGTGTTATTTATGCTCTGTACATTGCCTCACCATTACCACAATTTTTCTTACCATTTTTCATACTCTTTATTACATATAGAAATATTTTCATGTAAGCTTCTCTTATATTTGGTGTAACTCCACCCCAACAAAAATCCAAAAAAACTAGTTTTATTTATGTGTATATTTTTTCACTATTGTGATTTTTTCCCTTCCTACATCTATTTTGTTTTTTTTCTGAAAAATTAGAACACCAAAAATATTTATCTTTTTATGGTAGCCTCATAATGAGAGAGATTTCTTTTGACCCCTTTATTTTTTTTCCACTTATATTATTTATATTTGACATGTACATATTTTGTAGACCCCTCAATATTTGATTTTCTTAGTTGTACTATTCACTTATATCATGATCTCAACAATATATTCAATTATAGACCTACCAAATAAGGTCAAGGGTAGGTGGCATGCATACATGCACTATGGAGGGCTTACTCTTGGAGGTATTCAAAAGAATCATCCAAAGAAGGACCCCACAAGGACCTTGTGCAGTGGAAAAAAACGGTCGGTTTTGTTGAATTTTTAAAGTTCACTTGCTCTCCGAATTTGAAAAGGTGATACAAACAAAAGTTGTAGCTTGTGGGCTGAACTTTTGCCTCAAATTTTTTCATATTTTTTTGAGCTACGAGCTGTGAGCTATGATTTTATTAGTGGACCCCAGTTTTCCCATGCTATGCATCCACACTCTCTCTTCCACTTTATCATTTTCCTCTTTCACACACACTTCTCCACTCATCATCCCCACCTCTCTCACCACTCCTCTCTGCACCCTACTCACCTTCTCCTCAACCTTGAAGAATAAGAGAAACCATGATGAACTCATACCTCCCACGCACAATTCCATTCCAAAATTGACCACCTAGTCTCATTTTTCCTCCTCCAAATTACCCATATCTATAAAAAAAACCACAAAATTCAGCCTCTTCTCTTAAAATACAGCATCATGGTGGTTGATTACTCAGCTTCAATTACCTTGTCTCTCAAGGAAGGTCAAGAGTGGAGAAAAAATGTACCGTCAAAGCTAGTGGACCGTCAACAAGCGTCAAAATTGGCCCTACTCAAGACACTTGGAGCATCAACCTTGTAAGAAATCCACCTTTTCTTACCTCTTAAGAGTTTTTCTTCCTTATTTGTATCCTACATGGATACTCCCATTGTAAATATCCAATTCCATTTGTAAATTAATACTAACTCTACTAACACTAACCCACTATGAAAAGTCCTATCACCTCCATTTCTCTCCTCTCTCTTTCCCCACCAACTTCTTGATAATTCCAAGCAAAAGAAATTAGATAAATTGCTGAAAATCTAACCCAACCATGGTTAGAGGAGTAACCCTAGCCTTCAAAATTGCTATAAAAGGAGGGTGTAGCTAGCACAAAAAGGAAGAGAAGAAAGAGCACTATGCTATAGCTTGAGAAGCCAAGCTCAACCTCTTGAGAAGGAGCTCTTGAGTGGAATCTCATTGGCATTAGGCATATGTATGTGTTGTATTAGGGGTGATTAGCAAGGGAACTCTATGCCATTGTAAGAGAGAGTGATCATTAAATTGAGAGTAGGAAATCTATCATTTCTCCTACTAGAGTAAGCCCAACATTTGCTGAATCAAGGAGGGTGAATTTGGACTAAGCATAGATACCTTGTCTCCCTTCCAACGTGAAGTCATGGACAATAATGATGTGTAAGTGTCTTGGTGTTTTATTTAAGTTCTTGATAGCTTGTCTCCGGGTATTGTTATCAATTTAGCCATAAATCCCACATGCTGTAAGAGGGCGACAGGGTGGAGAGGACTCCCCTGGCCTTAAGACAATGATTGGGGTGGCTTTTTTCTTGTGATGTGTTGTGGTGTAATTTGCTCAGGCTATGTTGAACAAATACTAATCTCACTTTGATTTGTCATGACAGATTTGTAAGAAGGTATTAATGCAACAAGCACCCCCTCTCCCTGTCTCTCTCTTTTTTAAATATATAGTTGTGTTTGCTTGATCATTGCCGATACGTTTCAAAGCAGCCCGAGCACTATCTCTCTCTCTCTCTCTGTCTCTCTCTCTCCGTCCTAGTTCGCATCCAAAACTAGGTGGTGCCCCAAATTTGTGTAGGGTTAGGTTGCGGGTTTGTGTGTGTGTTTGTTGTTTTTTCCAACCCCAACCCAATTGAGTAGCATGGGAGCCTAGAAGAGTGCTTGGAGGCCACTCTTCTTGTTGCCCACCCCAGACCGCTTCAAATTGGTGCCCCCACTGAGGACGGCTTGTGTATTTTTGTGTAGAATCAACCTTTAGCATAGTCAAGTAGTTTGCATGAATCACGAAAATTTGTATGATCCCTTCATTCCCATTGCAAGGCAAAAGGTACACATAATTGTTAGTACTAAGTTGCAATTTCAACGTGTCATTCGTAGAATTTTAGGTCCTCTTAGGTTGGCCGAGATAAACGCTTCAGTAAATCCTTTTATTTTGCCTCTCATTAGGTACGACCTTAGTTTGGACGTCTATATTTTTGTTTTGTTTTAAGCATTAGGTCATGCATAGACCATGGATAATGGCCCAGGAATAGAGGTTTTCCTCTTCCATTTCACTCCACACATTAGAATAAACATTGCAATTAGTAGGAAAATCCATTTTCAACAACGTATGGTGTTCATGTTTGGTGCCCAAAGAGTAGGATAAATTCTCGCATCACCAAACCCTGTCATCCTACCTCTTATTGATTATCATAGGTCGTTTGATGCGAGTATCTTTATTTTGTTGTAGAATAGATTGCAAGCTAGATACATTATTGTGTAAATCTTTTTAAGAAAGAAAAACAAAAACGGGTGTCACTTTGAAATCAATTCAATGGAAAGCCAACGCCAAATGTCTGGGTATCCTCTTTTCTTTGGAGAGCCTGGAGAGGATGCTGAATTATTTTTAGCGAATTTCAAGATGTCTTGCCGTATCAAGAGGATAATAACTGATCAAGAACGTGTAGAAATGTTTGAGGTGGTCCTTAGGAAAGATGCTAGCACTTGGTTTGACTCTTTGCCTGAGGAAGTTAAGGGGAATTACACAGAAGTTTTGAATCGTTTCAAGAAATACTTCTTTGATCCCCAAAACACTCAAAAATTATGGCAAGACATTGTTTCTCATAAGAAAAAAGACTTAGATGACTACTACTTGTACAAGCAAGAGTTTCTACGTCTTTGGGATCTATGGATACGAAATGTTGCTAACCCTGGTGATGGTGCAGAATTTCTAAAGAAGGAGAGGTTCATAGCCGGACTCTTTCCTGACCTTAAGATAAAAGTTGAGGCGGGTGCACCTGCTACCTTTGATGCAGCTGAAACTAGGGCTGCTGAGAAATATAGGAAACTCAAGTGCTTAAGGGGAGAGGTTCCAATAGAAGGTCTTAGACCCAAAGGTAAGTCACAAGCATCAACATCGATAGATCTTCCTGAGGTAACGGCGGAAGTAATTGAGAAGTTAAACGAATCTTTAAGCAGCCTGTCAATTCACCTTGCACAAGCTGTAGGTCCAAAGGGACAAGCAAAGAAGTCTGAAGAGCGAGATCCACGACCTAGGCGAGTCTTGCAATGTTGGAATTGCGGAGAGTCTGGACATGGGATGTATAATTGTCCTTGGCCCCGTGGAGAGCCAGGGAGACCTAACATGAATTACCCAGTGATGAATGCAGGAGAAGGAGCTGGTCAACAACCAAGGCTTCTACAAAGGCCAAATGGACCAAGACCACCTCCACAAGGGGTAGAAGGAGTTCCACCTTTGCCAGATCCAAATGTGCATGTGGTAGAGGTGACAAATTCAAATGAGGTTGACATGGAAGCCAATGGCATTAAGCGTGGCCGAGAAAAAGGTAAAGAGAAAGAGGGTGTCCCATCACAGAGTGACCATGGACA
Organism: Adiantum capillus-veneris; assembly: GCF_014529385.1. Classification (NCBI taxonomy): domain Eukaryota; kingdom Viridiplantae; phylum Streptophyta; class Polypodiopsida; order Polypodiales; family Pteridaceae; genus Adiantum; species Adiantum capillus-veneris. The sequence goes on along the minus strand of NC_140943.1, from coordinate 8,897,762 downwards.
AGGCAAGAAGGCAAAGGAGACCAAGGAAGCTAAGAGGACTCGACGTCGTATCAATCGCCAAGACTTCCCTCTTGGACAGGGTATGGCTCCATACAACCTGTTGGAAGACATGCGAGGTAAGGGTCCTGATATCTCATGGCCTCAGTTTCTTGCATTATGCCCACAAGTTAGGAGGGATTTAACAAAGGCAGTTAGCACTAGGAGAAAGGTAAAAGAGAGTGTGCCTGTTGTAAAAATTGCACAAGCTGAAATGAATGAGGACATTACACCGGTGCTAGACTGCTACATCAAAGGAAGATTGGTTAGGAAAGGTCTAGTGGATGGGGGTGCACAAATTTGCATCATGATAGAGGGACTCATGCAAAGACTAGGCATGCACATCCATGAGACACTTGAAATCAAGGTCAAGATGGCAAACAATAGCAAGGCTAGGTGTGTAGGCATTTGTAAAAATGTCTTTGTAGAGGCCCTTGGCATTAAGAAGGCAGTGGATTTCTATGTCATGTCTACCAAAGGAAATGGTTACCTATTTATCCTAGGGAGACCATGGCTAATGAAAATGCGAGCTTTGCAGGATTGGGAGAGTGGAAAGCTAATTTGCAGGAACGACAATCATAAGAAGGTTGTCTTTGACATGAAGGAGCAACGCCAAGAGGAGCTCCATGAAGAATCATCTCAAAGTGAGACGGAAGAAGGTTGGACCGATAGCACTTCAGAAGAAGAAAGTAGCGGCAACATTACTGAAGAGGAGTCTTCCATCGAAGTCATGGGGGTAAGGTTTAAGCCAAGCAACCAAGAGACCTCTTGTCAAGGCTTGGAGGAGGTAGGTCCTCAAGAGAACGAAGGTGTTCAAGATGAAGGGATGCTGGAAGGTATGCTATCAACAACACTTACAAAGGATGAAAGAGAGGAGTTGAAATGTGTGCTAAGGAAGTTTCCCAGGCTTTTTGCTAAAGACTACACCGACGTGCGTGGGGTAGATGTTGTTCAACACAAGATTGAGTTAAAGCCTGAGGCCACACCTAAAGCTCAGAAGCTACGAAGGCTAGGAGTTATAAAGGAACAGGCTCTACTCAAGGAGGTAAGAAAGCTTCTAGCAGCAGGTTTCATTTATCCAGTGGAGAATTCAGAGTGGGTCTCTCCTGTTGTTGTCACTCCTAAGAAAAATGGCAAGTGGAGGGTGTGTGTGGATTACCGTCCCCTCAATGAGGCAACAAAAAGAGATCACTTTCTCCTCCCATTCCAGGATGAGATACTAAATGAGGTAGCTGGTCATGAGAAGTACACTGTGTGCGATGGTTACTCAGGTTAATTTCAAATAGGGATTGCATTGGAGGATCAATTGAAAACAACCTTTATCACTCCTTGGGGTTGTTATGCTTTTAGAGTCATGCCATTTGGTCTGACAAATGCTCCTGCAACATTCCAACGTTTCATGAATATGGTGTTTCAAGCATTCTTTGGAAAGTCAATTAGGGTGTTCATTGATGATTTCTGTATTTATAGCTCAAAATCATTGCATCTACAAAGGGTAGAAGAAGGTTTAAAGAAGCTCTACGACATGGGAGGTCAACTCAACCCCGACAAGTGCCATATAGGTGAGGATGAAGTAATCTTGCTTGTTCATAAAGTTTCTTACAAAGGCATTGAAGTGGATCCTTCAAAGGCAAAGGCTCTTATTGAGCTACCATCACCCAAGAGTCTTAAGGAGGTCATCTCATTCATTCAAAAGGTGAAGTATATGTCACGCTTCATTCACTTAGCCTCGGAGTTACTTCACCCTTTGCAAAAGTTGACACAACAAGTAGAATTTGCATGGTCTGATGAGCTTGAAGAGTACTTTTGTAACATTAAAGCCATTTTGTCAGAGCTACCAACACTCATGCCTCCTTGTTGGGAGTACACATTCTTTGTTAGCTCTAGTGCTGGGAAAGAAACAATTGGTGCAATTTTGTTACAACAAGATCCCTATAGTACCAGGATGCGGCCCATCTACTTTGCTAGTAGGGTCATGAATGCTTTAGAGAGAGGCTACACGGAGGCAGAACTCATGATGCTTTCTCTCATGTTTGCGATAAGGAAGTTTAGATCCTACTTGCTCCCAAAACCTTTTGTAATCCTCACCGCAGAGAATTTGTTCCCTTGGGTGTCATCTCAAATGAATCTTAGTACTAGGATCTCAAAGTGGATTATGGAGTTGCAAGAGTTTCAATACTCTTTCAAGGTAGAAGATAGTGTGCGTGCACAATTGGCAGGGATTCTCACTTATAGGGTGCATGAAAAGGAGATTAAGGTGCCTGAAGTAAAGACCCTACCATTGCCACCACCAAAAAGTATTCCTAATGCTTTTACCTTGTTCTTTGATGGAGCTTTTCGTCGAGCCACAGGAAAAGCAGGGGGAGGGCTAGTGTTGCTCAACCCAAGTGGAGAGGTGGTCATGAAAGAGAAGTTCAATCTACCAAGTTCAGCTAGCAACAATGAAGCAGAATATGACACACTACTTCATGGTTTAAAAATATGCATTGGCCATGGTATACAACGTCTCATGGTAAAAGGGGATGCACTTCTCATTGTGAAGCAGATTTTAGGCATTTGGGCATGCAAAAATGAAAGACTAAGGGCCAAAGTTCATACCATCCGTAGGCTATTTAATCAATTTGAGGAGGTGCAATTATATCATATTCCTAGGAAACAAAATGAAGATGCTGATTTACTTGCACAACAAGCCGTTGCATGTGTAAAGAAAGAAGTGCAGGTCATCATGGTGGCGGTTGCTGTGAAGCAACCGAGGTACCAGGGATTGGAGTCATTGGCTCCCATCATTGGCTACATTTTGGAGGGTGAGTTTCCACCAGACTTCACAAAAGCTCAGAAGAGGAGACTCATGAAGAAGGAAAGCATGTATCTCTTCCTAGAAGGCTCCCTCTATCAAAGAGGGAAGGATAAAGTGTGCAGAAGAGTACCAACTATTGCGGAAATTCCAGCCATTCTAAAAGGTTTGCATGAAGAGGCATGTGGTGGTCATTTTTCCCAAGAATTAACTGTGAAGAAGATTTTGCTTGTGGAGTATGTTTGGCCAAGTCTGCATGTGGATGTCCAACATTGGTGTAAAAGTTGTCACAATTGTCAGGTAAATGGGAATAGAAGATTGATTTATGGTCCGAGGCAAATTGTGCTTGCAAATGGACCCTTTGAAAAGTGGGGCATTGATGCTATGGGTCCTCTGCCTAGGACAAAAAATGGTAAACTCTACATTCTAGTGGTTGTAGACTATATGACTAGGTGGGTGGAAGCACAAAGTGTGGCAAAGGTAAATGAGAGGACAGTGAGAAAATTCGTCTACACTCACATTTGTTGTAGATTTGGCACACCTTTGGAGATTGTTTCTGATAATGGTCCAGGGTTTCGAAAGGGATTGCTCACAGAAGTCTGTGAAGAACTTCGCATTCTACATCGTCACAGTACACCCTACTATCCCCAATCAAATGGTTTGGTAGAAAAAGCTAATGGTGTCATTGCACGCATCATTAGAAAGATGGTGAAAAACAAGACAAAGTTGTGGGATGACTTATTGGATGGTGCCTTGTGGGCGTATCGAACCACATATAGGGAAGCCACGGAGTTCACACCATTTCACTTGGTCTATGGTCAAGAGGCTTTACAGCCAATTGAACTAAACATTCCAACAATGCGACTTCATGGAAAATCAGCACGAGATGATCAAGAAGCATGGATGGATCGACTTCTTACCTTAGCTGAGCTTGAGTGGAAAAGAGAAGCAGCATACGAGTGCTATAAGAGGAAAGCCACACAGACAAAGGAGAAGCTTGACAAGAAACTGAAGGACAAAGGCATCAATGAAGGAGATCTTGTGCTAAGGTATGACATTCGACTCGATAATCGTTTTGATGCCAAATTTGAAACAAGATGGCAGGGGCCATACATAGTCAAGAAGGCTTTCAATTCAAGTTACTATCAACTTATGGACTTGAATGGGAAAGAGCACTCCAGGAAGGTAAACGGCTATCGCTTGAAGCCTTACTTGAGTCGCCTTCTACCAAAGGATCTACCAGAGCAAAAGGCAACTATCCCATGTAAGTATTGTTCCATGAAGCATGAGTGTAACACAAACCAAAATTCCAAGGGGCCAAACAATGAAGATCTTGTCAAGGACTCTGAAGCACTCTCTTTGGAAAAGATTCTTTATGATGGTACATGAATATACCATCATCCTGGGGGAGGGCTAATGATAGCCGTTTTTTCGGCTCTCTGTAATTGCCATAGTGAGTTATCTCACCCTATCAAATCACTCAAACACTGTGGTTACCCTCACCCTTTCACTGTATATAGGTGCGTGTGAGTTAGGGGACTTTTCCCATATCTCCTTACTGAAATAAAAAACCCTCAATTAGCTAGTCATTGGGCTAGTTGAGCCAAAAAAATTAAAAATATAAAAAATATAAGTATATTATGGACCATGCGTATGTAAATATTTCTTTGTATATAGGGCCTAAATAAAAGATTTTTTTATAATTATTTTGGTATTTATTTAAATATTTCTACCTAGGTGTGTGTTATTTATGCTCTGTACATTGCCTCACCATTACCACAATTTTTCTTACCATTTTTCATACTCTTTATTCCATATAGAAATATTTTCATGTAAGCTTCTCTTATATTTGGTGTAACTCCACCCCAACAAAAATCCAAAAAAACTAGTTTTATTTATGTGTATATTTTTTCACTATTGTGATTTTTTCCCTTCCTACATCTATTTTGTTTTTTTTCTGAAAAATTAGAACACCAAAAATATTTATCTTTTTATGGTAGCCTCATAATGAGAGAGATTTCTTTTGACCCCTTTATATTTTTTCCACTTATATTATTTATATTTGACATGTACATATTTTTTAGACCCCTCAATATTTGATTTTCTTAGTTGTACTATTCACTTATATCATGATCTCAACAATATATTCAATTATAGACCTACCAAATAAGGTCAAGGGTAGGTGGCATGCATACATGCACTATGGAGGGCTCACTCTTGGAGGTATTCAAAAGAATCATCCAAAGAAGGACCCCACAAGGACCTTGTGCAGTGGAAAAAAATGGTTGGTTTTGTTGAATTTTTAAAGTTCACTTGCTCTCCGAATTTGAAAAGGTGATACAAACAAAAGTTGTAGCTCGTGGGCTGAACTTTTGCCTCAAATTTTTTCATATTTTTTTGAGCTACGAGCTGTGAGCTATGATTTTATTAGTGGACCCCAGTTTTCCCATGCTATGCATCCACACTCTCTCTTCCACTTTATCATTTTCCTCTTTCACACACACTTCTCCACTCATCATCCCCACCTCTCTCACCACTCCTCTCTGCAACCTACTCACCTTCTCCTCAACCTTGAAGAATAAGAGAAATCATGGTGAACTCATACCTCCCACACACAATTCCATTCCAAAATTGACCACCTAGTCTCATTTTTCCTTCTCCAAATTACCCATATCTATCAAAAAAACCACAAAATTCAGCCTCTTCTCTTAAAAGACAGCATCATGGTGGTTGATTACTCAGCTTCAATTACCTTGTCTCTCAAGGAAGGTCAAGAGTGGAGAAAAAATGTACCGTCAAAGCTAGTGGACTGTCAACAAGCGTCAAAATTGGCCCTACTCAAGACACTTGGAGCATCAACCTTGTAAGAAATCCACCTTTTCTTACCTCTTAAGAGTTTTTCTTCCTTATTTGTATCCTACATGGATACTCCCATTGTAAATATCCAATTCCATTTGTAAATTAATACTAACTCTACTAACACTAACCCACTATGAAAAGTCCTATCATCTCCATTTCTCTCCTCTCTCTTTCCCCACCAACTTCTTGATAATTCCAAGCAAAAGAAATTAGATAAATTGTTGAAAATCTAACCCAACCATGGTTAGAGGAGTAACCCTAGCCTTCAAAATTGCTATAAAAGGAGGGTGTAGCTAGCACAAAAAGGAAGAGAAGAAAGAGCACTATGCTATAGCTTGAGAAGCCAAGCTCAACCTCTTGAGAAGGAGCTCTTGAGTGGAATCTCATTGGCATTAGGCATATGTATGTGTTGTATTAGGGGTGATTAGCAAGGGAACTCTATGCCATTGTAAGAGAGAGTGATCATTAAATTGAGAGTAGGAAATCTATCATTTCTCCTACTAGAGTAAGCCCAACATTTGCTGAATCAAGGAGGGTGAATTTGGACTAAGCATAGATACCTTGTCTCCCTTCCAACGTGAAGTCATGGACAATAATGATGTGTAAGTGTCTTGGTGTTTTATTTAAGTTCTTGATAGCTTGTCTCCGGGTATTGTTATCAATTTAGCCATAAATCCCACATGCTGTAAGAGGGCGACAGGGTGGAGAGGACTCCCCTGGCCTTAAGACAATGATTGGGGTGGCTTTTTTCTTGTGATGTGTTGTGGTGTAATTTGCTCAGGCTATGTTGAACAAATACTAATCTCACTTTGATTTGTCATGACAGATTTGTAAGAAGGTATTAATGCAACAAGCACCCCCTCTCCCTGTCTCTCTCTTTCTTAAATATATAGTTGTGTTTGCTTGATCATTGCCGATACGTTTCAAAGCAGCCCGAGCACTATCTCTCTCTCTCTCTCTCTCTCTCTCTCTCTCTCTCTCTCTCTCTCTCTCTCTCTCTCTCTCTCTCTCTACGCGTCCTAGTTCGCATCCAAAACTAGGTGGTGCCCCAAATTTGTGTAGGGTTAGGTTGCAAGTTTGTGTGTGTTGTTTTTTCCAACCCCAACCCAATTGAGCAGCATGGGAGCCTAGAAGAGTGCTTGGAGGCCACTCTTCTTGTTGCCCACCCCAGACCGCTTCACTAGCAACCAAAAGGAAGAAGCTCCTCTCAACCAAGAAGGCTCTAGTGCATGCATAATAATGTTGTGTGTCGCCACAAAGTCATCTTGGTAATGATCATAATTAGCAAGGTCAAAGTGTTTCCTAGATACGACCACCTAAGCTTGCACCGCTAAGGATTACCACAACGAGTAGAATGATCACAGCAAGAAGTGTGAAGCAATGGAGCAACAAGAGTGAACCTTGCTCACTAGAAGGGTTTTTTGGCACTTAAGGTTTGGCTAAACCTTGTACAAACTCAAGAAATAAAAATAAAATAAGTTTTGACAGTGGATCTATTACTAGGAAAATGTCTATTTTTGGCAAGGGATTTCGTCATGGTTAGGCACACGGATGAGCTTCATATGGGAAGGAGACTTAAACAAAGTGGAAACCCATGGAAAAAGAAACTTGGAGTTGGTTTCACCTATGGTAAAAGTTAAACTTGAAGGGCCAAGTGGTGGGATCCACTACCTAGGTATTTCCTATTATGTAATTGCCATTTGTATATAATATCTACTAGTCTCACAAATAAGATGCCTTAGTGACATCATGGGCCCATGGGGCCTCTTGAGGTGTCATCAGACATGTGATGCATAATGAAGAAGTCCAAAAGGAGCATCATGCATGGTGGGTCACCTCACTTTTGGCTCATAAGGAAAAGAGGGAAGTGCGAAGCCCATTTTCTTCATTTTTCTCCATTTTCTTGAGGGAAATGATTCCCCCACCCCCCAAAGGTCACCCTAGACCCCCCTCTATGTCCTCCCCTTATCCTCTACCAACAAAATTCGGGCAAAGAAAGCAGGGTCCCATATTGGAGCCATTTGTGGTGGAAAAAGTCTTTTTTTTGGTCATATCCATCACCTAGTCTTTCCCCCTTTCACCCTAGCCACCTTCTTGCTCACACACACACTTAACATTATTCAAAATTCTATCATTTCCACTCCTAATCATCCCTCTCAAGCTTCCATGGTTGGACTTCATCTTCCTCCTCTTACTAGTGTATGTATGCACTAGTTCATTACACACACTATCACTAAAATCCTACACGTATTGAGGATCCAGAATGGATTTCTATTCTCTATTATAACCTCTACCTAATTCCATTAAAATCAGACACAAAAAAACTTAAAACAACTCCATAGCTTCACCCCTCTCCACCCAATTCTCATTCATCCTGACACATATGTATCTTTCCCTCTAAGTATGGCCCATTCCTCTATCCTTTTCATCACAATTTGTGAGATAGGTGCTAGTCATTCCACAACATCCAAAGAAGAAGGTGAATTACTACAAATAATGACCAAGAATCAACCTCTCAAGTGGCAAGGTGAAGCTTCAAGGTGAAGGCATCAAGAAGGTCAAGGTGACGACTCCCAGGGCATCCCAATTTGTTTCGCAATTCAAGCCCTTAATTGTATTTGTCACTAATTGTAATGGGGTGGGAGAGGCTATATAAAGAGCCCCCCATATAAGCACAAAGGGACTTGAGCCCCTCTCCATTGTAGCATGCCCTAATTAGTCTCTTTGTGCACCTCTAGGCTACCATCGTTTATATTCCCATGATTGTATCTAGCATGCTTGATTTGTGTGGATGCTTTGTGTGTGTAATCACTCCCTTGGTGGAGGTGTGGAGGTTTCCCATTTGATTTCCCCTTAATGCATGATTAATGGTCAAGTTTTTATTTTGTTGCGATGAATGCATTTACATTGGCATGGGTGTATGTAGCAATTTTTGTTAAGGCTTGATTAAGGCAATTCTAGTTATATGTGTTTCATCCTTCTCCCACATCCATTGTCAAGCACATTTAGTCCCCACTTTCTCTTTTCTTTTCTTACTCCCTTCTCCTTCCTCTCTCCGTCACCCTCATTCGTATATTTGCTCCGAATGCATAATTGCAACCATTCGTACGGTTAGCCAAGAGAGGTTTTGGAAATAGGCACCCCTTCAAACCTCTCACTTCAATATTCATTCCTTGAATCCTTGTTGGTGTCTCTCTTCCTCTCTCTCTCTCTTTCTCTCTCTCTCTCTCTCTCTCTCTCTCTCTCTTCATTAAGGTTCGTTGAAGGTGTGTGAGCACAACTCCTTGCATATGCTTAAGGTGATTCTCTCCCATAAAGATGACAGTAGAGAGTCAACTCTACTAGCTCTTGGTCGCGTCCTAGCCGCATAAAACGCTAGGTGGCGCCCCTTCAATACCCCCTCACCGTGAGGCATCCAAGTAGTGCCTTGCTGTATAGGCCACCGGGTGCACTTTGTGTGCTTCATTTTGGTGCCCCCACTGAGGAGGGCTACATAGACCTTCAGTTCACAAACAATGAAGGCGTGCAATTTTCAACATGGATGAGTGGCGTGAGGAGTTTGCAAATTGGAGGAGAGAGGAGGAGGAGGCTCTAGAGGCCCTGAAAGCTTTCATCGAGAGCCTGTTTCCTAGCGGTAGCGTTGTGAGCGGGATGAAAACACACACAACGCCTCTATAATGAACCGACACACACTCTTGGAATGATACACACACACACACACTATGGGGCACCACTCGGCTTAGACAACACACCTGGCCGAGACAGGGAACACACCTCTGGAGTGAGAGGAGAGAGACTATCCACTTGCCCACTCCACACAGACACACACACACACACACACACCCAAAAAACTCAGCTCAAAAGAGGATAATTTCTGATGTTTAGATAAAATTGAGCTTGGGTCAACACCAATGGGGAAAATAGCTCACACAATATGGGTAAAAGAAGCCAGATACAATCACAAACTGGAGCAGAAACTTCGCTCATAGGAGGAACTTACACAGAAAAACAGTAGGAAAAGAGTGAGGAATTTGGAAAAATGGACAGCGCCATCGCGTCCGGAACGGCCCAAAACCCCAGTCTACAATGTCAAAGTGCTCAAATCCGACCTCGGATGAGAATTTTACGACCAAAACAGGCTCCAAAATGAGCAAAAACACAGCTGCGGCTGTTCCTCCTCTCTTCTCCACGTTTTTTCTGGTCTTCTCTCTGTTTTTTTCAGTTCCCACATTTAGATTTATTAGTTGGGCACCCTTGGCCTTTTAGATGACCTCAAACGGACCCCGAATAGGCCAAAAACTGACCTCGCAGTGCATAGTTGTCACCTTTTTGCATCATTCACACACCTGGCACTCAGCTTTTTTCCAATAATGCATCTCGTCACCACGTGAAGTGGCCCCAAAAAGTGGTCCTAATGATGAACTTTTTGCATAACTCTCACAAGAAAACACCCACGTTGTGTCCGTCCTCATCCGCGTGCAAATATTGACCTCGTTCGCCCTCCTGACGCCACTAGATGCCATCTGACGCACCTGCTGACCTCACGTCGTCGGCCCGCAGATAGCTTCCTCGAGATGTTTTACGCGCTACCAACTCCTCCTTATTGTAGAAAAAACACACTAGTATTGATAATAGTGAAAATCGCTGCACTATGTACATGCTGTCCTACCTGTACACATGTGGGCCCCACGTAACCACCTGGCTCTGGAAAATGGGCAATTCCTTATTTGATGCACCATGCATGTGTATGTACATATGTGCAATTCCTTGCTCCAAAAAACTCCTGACATAATTTTCCCATCCCCTAGCCTGCTAGATCATTCATGATCAGCAGCAGCAAAGAGAGATATGAGACTCGCCGCATCACAGGGCTCCTCATCCCTCACCAACACTGCTTGATCCACAGACAGCTCATCTTGCTCCACCATCATCAATCTAGCATGATACAATTTAAGACGCAACCCATTTACCCTTGACTTATGTAGAACACCATCCAGGTTAGCCAGCTGATATGTGCCATTTGGAACACACTCCACTACCTTGAAAGGGCCTTCCCACTTAATTTGAAACTTCTTTTGGAAGGTGTTGTCTAGCTTACTATTGTAGCGCAAAACCAAGTCATGTTTCTTGATACCCTTACTTTTAACCTTTTCATTTATCTTTGCCAAAGCCTTATCCTGCATCTGCCCATAATGTTCCAATGCGCTCATCCTATCCAACTGAACCTCTTGTAACTGCAAGAGCCTCTCTTTGAATGCATCACTAGGCGACCCAAGCAACTTCTCTAACATCTTGACCGCAGGCAACTCTACTTCCACAGGCAATAGTGCTTCCTTTCCATACACCAAATGAAATGGAGTAAACCCTGTACATGTCTTGACCGAAGTACAGTAAGCCCATAATGCACTAGGAAATTCCAAATCCCAATTCTTTCCTTGGTGCTCTGTCACTTTAGAAAGAATTTGTACCAACTCACCATTGAATCTTTCATTTAAGCCATTACACTGCGGGTAATAAGGAGTGGTATGCTGATGCTTAATCTTCATCTTTGTGCATAAGAAGTCTAGTAGTTTAGCTCTAAATCCTGGCCCCTTATCTGAAAGTAGCTCTAATGGCACCCCAAACTTGCAACATATTTCATCATACAAAAATTTTTCCACATCCTTTGCAGTGATCTGTTTTACTGCTATAGCCTCTGCCCATCTAGAAAGATCGTCCACTGCCGTCAAAATATAGCTTTTGCCCCTGCTTGTGATAGGTAACGGGCCTATTGCATCAATCCCCCACTTTTCAAACACATCAAACGCCATAATGGTTTTTCGTAGCTCTGGCTTCAACACTCTCTTCCCAAACGCTTGACACCTATTGCAAGACCTACACCAATGGTGAACATCCTTGTGCAAACTAGGCCATACATACCCCTCTTGCAAAATCTTATGCAAGGTGATCTTTAGAGCAAAATGGCCACCACATGCGCCTTCATGATTCTCTTCCAACACTCTGTAAAGATCCTCCCGCCAAGGTACACGTCTCAACACGAGATCAGCCCCTTTCATGTATAAGACATCACCAATCAATTTGTACCTGTATGCTCTACGCACAAAGACATACTTCTTAGACTTCTGAATCTCCTTTGGAATGATTCCTGTTAGCAAAAACTCCTCTTCTTGAGCCAAACTTTCCCGGCCATGATAAAGAGGTAAAGTGGTCCTCAACACAAATAGCTCCCCAATCATGCCTTGAGCTGCTTCATGTGCCTCTCCATTTAGAGCACGTTCAATGTGTCTGATGATCCATGCTTCGAACCTTTTTAACAGGCCTTTAATTTTGAAGCACATTTCCTTCAATGAGGTGTTCTTGCTCTTCCACACACCCAGCACTTGCTTCACCACTAACAAGGCATCACCTTTTATGCTCAACCTTCAAACCCCATGCTTCAAACAAATGTGTAATCCAGCTTCCAATGTAGCATATTCAGCCTCATTGTTACTATGAGCATACAACTTGAACCCTCTCTTGCATACTAGCTTCCCCTCTGGATCATAAAGTGCTATACCCCCTGAAGCTGCATCATGGATCTTTCTGTATGAACCATCAAAGAACAACACATGTGCATTGCTGATCTGTGGCACTTCTTCAACTACCTTTCTCACCACCTCTTCCTTAACAATAAGAGGATTCTCCTTGTAGGTCAACAAATCAGCTAGGGTGGCCCTTGTACTATCTTCCACTAGAAAAGAGAACTCAAACTCCTGTAGCTCAATTACCCATTTCTTCACCACATTTGACATGTTAGTACCATTAATTAACGGTGGCAAAAAGGCATAACTCATCAAGAAAAGAAAAGGCCGTGGTAGCAAGTAATGACCAAATCGACGACAAGCAAATATTACACTGGCCATCACTAGCTCTACTTCCAAGAACTTTCTCTCCGCTACCAACTTCACTCGGCTTGCACAATACACTGGCCTCATATAATGGCTGCCCTTCCCCTTTTGCAATAGCATGGCTCCAATGGCATCATCCCCTACTGAGGGATTTACATAAAAAACTTTCTCCCAATCAGGAGCCTGCATGGCTGACAAACCCCCTAACACCTCTTTCACCTCTTGAAACACTTCTTCACACTTGTCATCCCATTGCAATGGATCATGATTTGCCACTTGCTGTAACGGATAAAGAAGCTGCGAAGACAATGGAATAAACCGTGCCATGTACTTCACTTTGTGTATAAAAGTTGCCAATTGCTTCGTACTCGTAGGTGATAGAAGAAGAATAATAGACGTAACCTTATCTGGATCAGCCTCAATGCCATTTTGTGACACCATATGGCCCAATAACTTCACCCTTGGCTGTGCTAGATGACATTTCTTTGGGTTTAGTTGTCCTCCACATTCATCATATCTAGCTAATACCATCTGCAACTTCTCATGGTGTTCAGCCCTACTGCTATAAACACAGAAGTCATCCATAAAAGCTTTAACACAACTACCAATGAATGGTCCCAACACCCAATTTGCTCTCTCTTGATAGAAGGAAGGTCCATTTGACAACCCAAATGGCAATACTGTGTAGCAATAGCAGCCCCATGGCGTAATAAAAGTTGTCTTTGTGCGGTCTTTAAGAGCAATCTTCAATTGAAAATAGCCTGAAAAACCATCACACACACTGTACCTCTCATAACCTGCCACTGAATCCAAGATCTGATCGATGAATGGAAGAGGATATGGGTTCTTCTTAGTGGCTGCGTTTAAGGGTTTAAAATCTACACAAATTCTCCACTTCCCATCCTTCTTTGGACTGACTACTACTGGACTCACCCATTCTGTGGTCTCCACAGGGACTATGAACCCTGCCTTCAACAACTTGTCCACCTCTTCCCGCAAGGCTTCCATTTGCTCTTGACCCATCCTTCTTAGCCTTTGCCGCACTGGCTTAGCACCTTCTTTCAGCTCTATATGCATCTCTTCACCCTTGAACCCTCTGATCTCTTCATATGAAGTAATGAACAAATCAGGAAAACTAGCCAGCATATGCAAAAATATATCCTTCTCCATAGCTGAGAGGTCTCCACTAATCATTTGCGTCATTAATTCCTGCTTCTTTGACAACTCAACCTTGGTTTGCATCAGCCCTTCAATCACTTCATAAGGCCCTTCACTTTCATCTTCAACCTCATTCGCAAATGCAACTAAACCAATCTCCTGGATTTCTTTGTCCATCAAAAGAAATGCAATATCAGCATCCTCATCACTGCTGGTAGTGCTATCACTGTCCTCATCTGTCACCGTGGAAGAGTCTTCATCACTAGACTCATCCTCATCTTCATAAAGCTCCTCTAATCGTTTCCTTGTGTCCATATTATAAAGCTTCTTGGTACCTGTCTTTCCATAGAGGCTAATCGTACCATGTCGCCAATCTTGAACAGCTCCCACTGCACGTAACCATGGTCTTCCCAGTATAATAGGATATGCTCCCAACCCTGCTGGCATCACATGAAAATCAACCACTGCCTTTGCATCATATGCCTCCACTTCTAAGATCTTTACAACACCTAAGCATTTTAATTTTTGATGGTTTGCCAATCTAATCCGAAAACCTGACACCCCAGCCACTGTGAGACCCATCTTCTCAACGCATGAGTGTGTTATGACGCATATTTGGGCTCCGCCATCCACATAACCTTGTCCCAAATTTTTCCTTTTATGCCACACATCTACTATTGGACAAATGTCTGGTAGCTCGTCCATTGCCAACACCTTCACTAAACCTCTCTCTGGCTCTTTCGCCATTGGGTTAACCATCCTCTTCCACTGTCGCTTTAGCTTAGGCACCATCTCTATAAGCTGCCCAAAAGTAACATCTGCCTTCCTGCTTGTCAGATCCTCCTTCAAGTCATAGCTTAATTGCCCATCCCCTAGTGGAAAATCTGAAACATGAAACTTTCGACGAGCTCTCCTTTTCCTCTTGGCCTTGACATCCTCGCCTTCATGGCTCTTTCCTTTCTTCTTACTAGGACCTGGGGCACTTCTTCCTTCCTTATCCTCTGTGGTCCTCTTCCCAATAGGCATCACTAATGTATCCTCTAGCTTTGATGCCTTCTCCAAAGTGACTACACTTAGCACTTTTGTCTTTCCCTTTTCCTCCTGGGTCAGTCCACTGGTTCCTTCATCTCCCTTAATTTCGATGCCATAATCATTTGACCTAGTTAGCACCTGTCTTGGCAATGGATACATGTCTCCCCCCATCCTTGGTGGCTTATCACATTGCGGGCTGATGTGACCCAACTCTCCACAATTATAACATGTGGGCGTCTGCCTCCAAAACCTACCATTGCTTTGTCCAACACCATTCCTAGGCCTTTCTTCACCTCCTGGCTGATTTGCAAACCTCCCTCGACCTCGATTATTTCCCACTTGACCTAGCATGTTTAGGCTGAGATTCTTCATCAAATCTACCATTTGCCTCATGTCTTGCCTTAGCCCATCATCTTGCACTGCTATAGTGACCACTGCTGGCATAACCTGAGTAGTAACAGGAACCACTGGTTCATGATGAACCCCTGACATGCGCCCTTGTAAAGACTCTATAGGCTGAAATTCAGACCTCATTGGCAAAGACTCCACCCCTAACTGGCTCATTTTCCTCAGCTTCCACTCTTTGTTCCTTGCTACCTCTAGTGCATCCTCATATGTCCTAGGCTTCTGTAGCTCCACTCTCCAACGTATATTCTCCCAAAGACCAGCCAAGAACGTGTCCTTCTTCATCATGTCAGGCGGGGGTACCTGTGGTGCTAAAGCCTTACACATTCGCTCCCATGCCAATGAAAACTTACGTATGTACGCATCTACTGGCTCACCTTCCTTCTGCACCAAACCTTGTACTTCTTGCCACACTTTGTCAGGATCTTCTATCTTCACAAACTCCACTTCCAATCCATGCCTTAGATTGTCCCAACTCAATCTTATAGGTGGATCTGCTGCACGCAACTCCTCTTCAAATGCCTTGGACCAAACTCGTGCATCACTCTTCAAACAAATTTGGAGAAGGCGTAACATTTGCGTAGGGTCATGAATCTGGTTGCTAATGCAGGCAACCTCCATCTTTTCCAAAAATTCTTCCACATCTTCATCACTTCTTCCATGAAACTCTGGATAAGAGAAAGCCATGGCTATCCAGGTTACAATGCTTTGAGAACCCCTTTGAACACACGTGCAAGAACCCAAAACTTTTGACTACCCAATCCCCAGAACTTCAATGGAGCTCAACTTTAGATAAGGACAAACACATGCACATCAAATGAGTTTTCATAGTTGATCATTGGAATGACAACAGGCAAAGGACATTCCAGGATCTTTCTCAATCTTCTTGGCCCAAACATAAAGACTCTACGCTGCTGGAAAAAGATCTTCTTGGACACATGAACATTAATATGAATCCTTTGAGTTAAATGAAAAGGAGTGAAATGAGGGCCATTTTGATCATCCATTAAAGCCAACCATGAAGCTCCCAAGAAGGCACACCTGACTTATCCTCTGATTTTTGCCCAAATTTCAGTAGCATAACAACATAAATGGCTCCAAATACCAAAAAACCAGCCATCATAACTTGGGAAAATTTCGACAGAGTTTCCCCAGAAGTAGAGCAGTAGGAACCCAAAATATAGACAGTCTATGTATGCATAAACTGTCAACAATAGAACCCGAGCATCAAGTAGGACTCACTAGTACATAGCCTATGGCGAGGTCACAAAAAGGGTGCTCTAGCTACCTGTATCACCGAAAGGATCTCTACATTTGAGAATCCCCCAGCTCAATAAAAACCTCACGCTATCGACCCTCACACGAAGGCTAATGCAAATTGCGTATAGTCAAGTCTCAAAAATGACTATCTTCCAGACCAAGTCTCAGAAATGGCTGGGACTGCCAAATACAACCAAGTATGGCTCCACAAATGCGTACAATGGCAGTTACCACAAGTAACATACAATCCAGCAGACAATGCGCTCAAACAGGCGCCAAGTGATGCATACCCACAACAACTGCAAGTGACACCAAAGCTAGTATATCATTGTACTCCAGCTACCTGTACCTATGCTAATCACCTGTACTTGTACCTGTCCCTGTAACCTGTAACCTGTAACCTATAATCTGCAACCTGCAACCTGTAATCCGGAAGCTCGAAGCTTGAAGCTCGAAGCAGAAGGTACTCGAAGAAGATCCTCAGTGGGGGCACCAAAAGAATGTGAGCGGGATGAAAACACACACAGCGCCTCTATAACGACCCGACACACACTCTTGGAATGATACACACACACACTATGGGGCACCACTCGGCTTAGACAACACACCTGGCCGAGACAGGGAACACACCTCTGGAGTGAGAGGAGAGAGACTATCCACTTGCCCACTCCACACAGACACACACACACACACACACAAAACTCAGCTCAAAAGAGGAGAATTTCTGATGTTTAGATACAATTGAGCTTGGGCCAACACCAATGGGGAAAATAGCTCACACAATATGGGTAAAAGAAGCCAGATACAATCACAAACTGGAGCAGAAACTTCGCTCATAGGAGGAACTTACACAGAAAAACAGCAGGAAAAGAGTGAGGAATTTGGCAAAATGGACAGCTCCATCGCGTCCGGAACGGCCCAAAACCCCAGTCTACAATGTCAAAGTGCTCAAATCCGACCTCGGATGAGCAGTTTACGGCCAAAACAGGCTCCAAAATGAGCAAAAACACAGTTGCGGCTGTTCCTCCTCTCTTCTCCACACTTTTTCTGGTCTTCGCTCTGTTTTTTTCAGTTCCCACACTTAGCTTTATTAGTTGGGCACCCTTGGCCTTTTAGATGACCTCAAACGGACCCCGAATAGGCCAAAAACTGACCTCGCAGTGCATAGTTGTCACCTTTTTGCATCATTCGCACACCTGGCACTCAGCTTTTTTCCAATAATGCATCTCGCCACCACGTGAAGTGGCCCCAAAAAGTGGTCCTAATGATGACCTTTCTGCATAACTCTCACAAGAAAACACCCACGTTGTGTCCGTCCTCATCCGCGTGCAAATATTGACCTCGTTCGCCCTCCTGACGCCACTAGATGCCATCTGACGCACCTGCTGACCTCACGTCGTCGGCCCGCGGATAGCTTCCTCGAGAAGTTTTACACGCTACCAACTCCTCCTTATTGTAGAAAAAACACACTAGTATTGATAATAGTGAAAATCGCTGCACTATGTACATGCTGTCCTACCTGTACACATGTGGGCCCCACGTAACCACCTGGCTCTGGAAAATGGGCAATTCCTTATTTGATGCACCATGCATGTGTATGTACATATGCGCAATTCCTTGCTCCAAAAAACTCCTGACAGCGTCATCAACATTCAAGAAGTAAGTCCCTCTCATTGCCTTGTTCGTGATGGTCGTCAAGGAAGAAGAATGAGGAGAAGAGCTTGATTTACCTCTCCTCTTAGCCTATGAATGCTTCAATAACCCGTGATGCACACACAGTTGAAATTCTCTACATCAATACACACGGAAGTACTGTAACGCACATTAAAGGAAGAGAGAGTACTACTAGACCTCTCTTTCCTAAAAAGGTAATTAAGAAAAGGAAGATCACATCCACACCTAAGTGGCCTAAAGCTACAGCACATGCTCAAGCGTGAAGGTGACATTTGGTCCCATCTCATTTAGTGGGGGTTACATGACCACTTTTGGCAAGAAAAAGGCTAGTGTGCAACCAGCTTCAACATCAAACCTACAACGATGAATTTCACCCCTAAACCCTCATGAAGCAAAGAGGCAGAGGCTTGCCTATAAGATTGCCGCTCGTATGCGTGTGCTCCCAGTGCACTTTGTGAATCCAGACGCCACAGTCCTAAGCCAACCTCGTGTCCGCCCGAATATTTCTTTGGATATTGTCCAAAGTGCTTTGGTGATCGGGTGAAGAGCCTTCCCGCTTTACCTTTGTTGCTAATTTTCAATAGGTTATCTCAATCTAAAGAGACTATCCTTGTCGATGATGTTTTGCACATTAATGGTGTAACTTTTGTTCATCATGTTGATTATGGAAATAGCATCCAACTACTACGTGCAAAAAGGCTCAGCATAGTAAGAAGTGTTGCCATCACCCCCTACATCTTCACAGACGCATCAGGAAGTGTAGAAGTGATCCAAGGTGCCTACCTTCTGTGGCTGATAAGGCTCATTGGTCCAAAGATGGTGCAACTAAGCTAGTCTATTTGTGTGGGTAGGTATGGATGCCAATAATGAAAATAATGATCCACGGATGTTTCCTTTCCATTTTGTGCATCATATGCATGTTAATATATGTATTGATAGGAAATTATTCTATTAGCAAAGAATAGCCTTGTTGTTTGGAGCTGAAAGACTTGGGGAAATCTTGCGCTCTCCTCACCCTGTCATTCTACCGTTAGTAGATTGTTACCACTTCTTTGATGTGTCAATATTCATCCTATTTTGAGCTATCTATGCTTAAGCTCCAAATTTTACTTATCATACTCTACTTTCAATAAATTGGAGCTGTTGGTGTAATTGTGTACTCTCTCAGCTACATTATGGCCTTCCCTAATTTTTATGGTAAGTCTAGGGAGGTTGCTTAAGACTTTTTGGATAATTTGGAAATGGCATTTTTAGTGTCAGGAAGGGATGATGAGGACACAAAGCTAAGGGCCTTTCCACTAGTCTTAAGAGAATGTGCTAAAGTATGGTATCAAAATTTGGCACCTGAAGAAAGAAGAGACTGGGAAGCCTTAAAAACGGCCTTCATCGAAGAATTTCGCCATCATGAGCCTCCAGAGGAGATATGGAGACAACTCTTAGAGCTACGCCAAACACCACCCAATGACTACAGAAGCTATGAAGGGAAGTTTTTCAACCTGTGGGAGAAGTGGTGTGCATCACTAGGTGAAGGGGAAAGGGCTCTAGAGTGCCTAAAGAAGGACTGTTTCCTAGTAGGGCTTTACCCCATCCTTCGAGAAAAGGTAAAAGGTAAATTCCCAGACACCTTTGAGAAAGCTATGAATTATGCAAGGGAGAAGGATAGGAAATTAAAGTTCAAAGCTCAGATACAAGGAGGAATAGAGCCTCCACTGCTAGCTCAACCTACGGCAAGGGTAGTAGCAGGGACAAGAGCAACAGACCAAGAGTCCTCTCAACAAGAGCTACTTCAACAAATCACCAATCAGCTAGAGAGCCTGTCTATCAATTTGGTTCAAGGTGTAAGGGCTCCCCAGCCACGAAATGAACAAAATAGACAAGAAGGACAAAGGAAAATCTGTGAGTACGTTTGCTACAATTGTGGAGAGGTAGGTCACACTATGTATTATTGCCCTCACCCATGAAGCTATCAAGGAAATGGTAATCAAAGATGACCTCCCCGCCAACAAGTCACCCCTCCTCGAGCAAGGCTGCCAAATGGACAAAATGCACATGTGGCTCCACCAATTCAAATATTGAGACCCCCTCCTCCACCACCACAAGCACCAGCAGATATCCCTCCACTACCATCAGGTGGGGAGGATAGGCCTGTCTCTGTCATAAGTCTTGACAATGGTAAGGATAAAGGGAAAGCAAAAATGGAGGAAGCTGTTGCCATGCGAATAAAGAGAGCTAGGAGACAAAGAACTGATGAAATGGAAGCTTCAGAGCCGGATAAAGGGAATGAGGGTTCCTCCCAAGTGATAGGAGACAAGAAAAGGAAGAGTAGGTCAAGGAGGAACATAGGAATAGAATACTTTCCACTTGGGGTGGGATCCATACCCTATGACCTCATAGCAGATGTGAGTAAGCAAGGACCAAAAATTTCATGGAAACAACTCCTCCACCTTTCCCCAAAAATGCCTAGAACCTGGTCTAAGATGGTTAGCACTAGGAGGGCTAAGGCAAAGTCAGTTGGGTCCATTAGTGCAAGAGGCAGGAAGGATATTGTGCCAGTCATTGATGCAAAGATTAAGAGTCAGCGAGTCTCCAATGTGTATGTGGATGGTGGAGCCGAGATTTGTGTTATGACAGAGAAATTGATGCACAAGTTGGGTTTGGAAGTAAACGAGCAGACTTCCTTACAAGCTAAGATGGCAAATAATGTAAGGGTCGCTTGTGTGGGAAAGGTTAATGGAGTGAAGGTTTCAGCTTTTGATGTGGTAGTCTCAATTGATTCTTATTTGATCCCAACTAAGGGGGAGTGAAAGGGCGGTGGTAATGCGTGTGCTAGTCTCCACCCAAATGTGCTATCTTATAGCGTCTCCCTACCGTAAACAGTGTCTGGCGGTGCTAGTGGCCTTGCCCATAGGACCCATGTCATTACATTAACCCCCCCTTGGAGAACCATTTTCATCCTTGAAAACGAACGTAGGAAAATGTTTCTTAAGTGCCGAGACATTCTCCCATGTAGAACCTTCTTCAGGTCTATCTAGCCATTTTACCAACACCTGTCATCTGACATGATGTCTGGTGTGAAGCTCATGAGAATCCAAAATCTTTTTGAGCTCATGAGTAATGCTTATCGATTCGATAAGGTCAACCAGCACACCTGTGTCAATGACATTATCACTTTGTCCTAGCTATTTTCGTAAACGGCTAACATGGAAAACAGGATGAACTCGTGAGTGCTTTGGAAGAGCTAACTTATAGGCCACTTGACCTATACGTTTGAGAATGGTAAACGGTCCACAATAGCGTGGTGAAATTTTAGCAACTTTTCCCGTCTTCAGACTTTCTGAATGCTCCGAAACTTTGAGGAAAACCTTGTCTCCTTCTTTGAAAGTAGCAAGACGTCGATGCTCATCTACGTACTTCTTATATCGATCTTGAGCTTGCTTAACATTCTGTTGAGCAACTCGAAGCATGTCAAAATGGTCTTGGAGAAAATCGTTGTATCTTCTCCTTAGACAACCCCACCGTATAACGGGTGATCTAGGTTGAAATCCATACAAAAGCATAAATGGACTAAACCCTGTAGTCACATGCTTTGAACTGCTATAAGAAAATTCCAATATAGGTAAGTAGTCTTACCAATTGGTTTGCTTCTTGCTAACGTATGCTCGTAGCATATCCTCTAGCACTTGATTAACTCTTTCTGTTTGACCATCCGTTTTTGGATGATCATCCGTACTTAGATTAAGTTTAGTTTCCAACTTTTGGAACACAGCTCTCCAGAAGTGATTATCGAACTTTCGATCTCTGCCACTAGTGATACTAGCTAGAAGACCATAGAGTCTATATATATGCTCTACAAATAGCCGTGCTAATTTTGGTGTCTTAACTGTAGTCTTAGTGGGAATGAATCGACCCATCTTTGGGAGTCGGTCTACAATTACCCAAATGGCATCATGGCCATGATTTGTAGTAGGTAGTTCTACTACAAAATCCATAGAGATACCTCTCCCACTTACCTTGTGGAATCTCTAAAGGATGTAAAAGTCCACCTACCTTGAGGCGCTCTACCATATTAACGTGGCACTGTTGGCAGTTTAGTACGTACTCTTGAACATCATGATGTAAGCCCGACCAATAAAATTGCCATCTAACTAAGGCATACGTCTTACGGATACCTGGATGACCAACAGTTGGACTATCGTGACACTCAAATAAGATTTGGCGCCTAGTGTCTGAGTCCTTTGGCACACATACTCTACCTTTGTGGAGTAAGTAGTCATCATCAATGGATAAATTCTTCCATCGTTTAAGCTCTTCCTGAGTAGGGGTGGAGCTCTGTGTGTTGGAGTTTCTATCTGCGCGTGCAGAGACATATTGATCTAGCTGTTCGGAGACATGTGAGTGTGAGGGATCCCTTTTTAAAACTGCACTCCACACTTTAGCATATGAGTGATCTTGTGCACACTTGCCACGTAATGACTCCAAAAATCCACTCTTTAGTTCCGTGAAAGCAAGTGAATTAATATGAGGCATCCGACTTAGTGCATCCGCTACTACATTATATGGATCCTTGCGATATTGTAGCTTACAATCATAATCTTGAAGGATTTCTGCCCATATAGCTTTACGGCCCTTCAAGTCTGTTTGAGTAGAAAACCATTTGATACTCTCATGGTCAAAAACTACTTCAAACTTGGCACCATATAAATAGTGTCGCCACTTTCTTAAAGCATGAATTATGGCATAGAGCTCTTCTCATAGACATAGTAATTCTGTTGAGCTCTATCTAAATTTTTACTTTCAAAGGCTATAGGTCTTCCCTCTTGGAGAAGTACCGCACCAATGGCTTTATCACTAGCATCAGTCTCTACCACAAACCGCTTAAGTGGGTCAACGATTGCTAGGATGGGAGCAGCGGCCATAGCTACCTTGAGCTGTTCGAAACTTCGTTTTTGGGCTTCTTCCCAAGAAAAGGTCTTACCTTTTGCTTTAAGTTGATCCGTCATAGGAACAGTGATTTTGGCATAGTCACGGATATACTTCGATAAAATCGAGCCATGCCTAAAAATATTTGAAGCTCCTCAACCGTGTTGGGATGTGGCCATCGAAGAATGGCAGCGACCTTGTCAGTGTCCATCTTGATGCGAGAATAAGAGATCACATGACCGAGGTAATGTATCTCTGTTTTAAAGAAATCGCATTTGCTTTGCTTAGCATACAGTGTGTAAGCTCGTAGATGTTCAAACACTAATTGTAAGTGCTCTATGTGTTCATCTTCAGTCTTACTGTAAATGAGAATATCATCAAGGAAAACCACAACAAATTTTCCAAGATAGGGACATAAGACACTATCCATGAGTGTCATAAATGTAGCTGGAGCATTGTTTAGACCAAAAGGCATAACCAAAAATTGAAAATGCCCGAACAGTGTTCTAAAGGCAATTTTGGAGATATCTTGTAGTAGGATACGTACCTGGTGGTATCCTGAATGAAGATCTATCTTTGTATAGTATCTTGACCCGTGGAGTTGATCAAATAACTCATCCACTCGAGGAAGAGGATACCTGTTCTTGATGGTTATCGCATTTAATCCGTGATAATCTATGCACATGCACATAGGGCCATCTTTATTTTTTACCAATAGAATTGGTGATGCCCAAGGCGAAGTGCTAGGTCTAATGAAACCACGAGGTAGTCAGACAACTGACTCTCAACCTCCTTGGATTCTTTAGCACTCATACGATAAGGTGGTTTACTCACCGGTTTAGTGCCTGGCAAGACATCTATTCCATACTGCACATCACGTGTAGGGGGTAAACCCGTTGGTAAATCACTTGAGAACACAGCACTATACTCCGTGAGTAAGTGAGTCAGCTTTTTTCATGCAAAAGGAGAAAGTAAACTAGAGTTATGTTGGGATGGAGAACCTTGTAATTCCTGTAATGTTTGTTTTACAAAAGCTGCACATTGCTCTATAGAATTAAAATTGAGAGCACTTTGCTCGTTAGATTTGTTAACACTTTGTTTATCAGTAGAATTCATTTCACTTTGCATATCATTACTAGAATTCATTGCTCTTTGCATACCATTACTAGAATTCATTGCACTTTGCATACCATTACTAGAATTCACCGCACTTTGCTCTTGCGAATTCACAAGACTTGGAGACAAGCAGTAACACAAAAAGACTTCATCTAGTAAATTTGATTTCTAAAAAATAGAAAGCTCGGCTGTACATATAAGAGGTGCAGATATTATATTTTTCTCACCAAGCAAAATCACATGTTTACCATTGGCCATAAAGGATAAGGAGTTGTGTTCATAACCAGTGTGCAATGTGTTTCCTAAACCATGCATCCACTCCCGTCCTAAAACTACATCAGCACGGTCCATGTTCATAACTTGGAAGTCAAGGGTCATCGTATGCTCTTGAACAATAAGCTCAACCCCTTGAACTATCGTGTCCCATACTTCTTTATCATTGCTAGACATCTGCTCCACCACATACTTGTGAGGGTAGGGAGTCTGTGTAAGCTTCAATTTCTTGACTAGCTTATAGTTCAAGAAGTTATGAGTTGCACCATCATCCACTAAAATACGAACACGTTGTCTGTTAATAGTGCCATGCATGCAAATCAAATCATGGGGGCCAAAGGTGGGGTGCCACATTGAAGCAGGCACACAACACTTGTGCTTTTCTTCCATATGAAGAACCTCTACATCACAATATTTAGGAGATGAATCTAATGTGAGGCGTTGCACCATGTGCATGGCCTTTTCTTTGCCTTGCAAAAGAGGAAAATATTTCTTATTATGTTGGTCCGAAAGACATCTAAAACAAAAATTGTGTTTCTTTGCACGCTCAAAATCAGCAGTGTTGAGAGTCTCACGCAGAGTATCTCATGATTTCTTAGGCTTCTTAGCCTCTTGTGGGCATGAAGAGGTAGATTGTCTCTCATTACTCTTGGAACGTGTGGGAGATCTACCTCGCCATTGGCTCTTAGACACATTGCTCTTAGCAAAAGTATTCTTAGAGTAGGGAATATTTCCTTTCCTCTCTTGGTCATCATCATATATTTGTGCATGACTAATGGATTCTTCCAAAGTTTTTGGATGTTGGGTCTTAACATGAAGACGATAGTCTTTGTCAAGACCCCTATTAAAACCCCGTATCTTTTGGAATTCATCTAGACCTTCTAGTTTTAATATGATTTCCTGATACTTTGAAAGGTACTATGTGAGAGAGAGGCCAGACATGCAGCATGCATCCCATGCTAACCAATTCTTATCTTCTTCATTGGAGTCCAAAAACTCTTTGGAGAAAGAAGCTTGAAACGCAACCCAAGACGGAGGATGAGCATCTATTGGAAATTTCATCCACCACTTATAGGCCTTGTCTTTAAGAGATAGACTTGTTTCCATAGCCGTCATTATATCCGGGGTGTGTCTCAATCTATGAATATCACTCCATTTGTGTAAGAATGTATTGACCGCATCCTTGTTGCGATCACGCTCTTCCTCGTGAAACTCAGGAATGGTGATATTCTTAAGTAATGCATTGCTACCTTTTGCATCTTTTGTAGCACTTGTCTCTTGGGCTCCTTGAGTCATGCGAGCTTGGTTCCCTTGAACCGTGCCACTTGTGGCTCCTTGAGTTGTCTGTGAATTCATAAATTTCACAAGTAACTCTCTAAGATTGGTAACATTTGCATTGAGTGCAGAGAGGTTTCTTTCAAGTACGCTTTGGCGATGTTCCAAAGTCTTGAAAGAAGCCATATCTACAAGCCCATGATCTCCTAGATCATCATCATCATGCATATTAGTGTCAGCAGCACCCGTGGTGCATGATTTTGATCTACGTGCTCAAAATCAAACGTGTGTGTAGGTGTCATATATTCACTGGCCATGGTAAACACACACTAATGCAAAGAGAGAAAAAGAAACGACAACTTTTACCTTGAGAAATTGAAGTCTTTGTGTTTTGTATGCTCCGCGATTTGCGTTGCATGCGAACCTCGCCTTGCGGAAAGTTGAGCTCGTTCCTTGTAAGAACACCTTTGATGATTCTTCACAAAAACTCGTCGTTTTTGTGAAGGATTTTCTTCACTTTGAAGCTACCTCCTTGAAGCTACCTCCAAGAAGTGAAAACGAAGGGTAAAGCTACTCCTTGAAGTTTGAAGCTTTCCCTTTCCTTCTAGTTTTCCTTTCAACACAAGTAGACTATCCTTCCTTGTTATGTTATACATAACAGGGGCCAATAGATTGATGGTAAAGTGTTGGCCTCTTACCCTCATGGGGTGGGTTCAACCCTCCTTCATGCAAGGGTTAAGCGGGCCTTCCTACCCGCGCAGCCAACGGTGCCAACGAAAGCCTTTGGAGCCTTGGTGTTGTCGAGTTGCCGATCGAGTTTGCCTTGGTTTCCCACTGTGGAGGACATAGATGGGGAGGCCGCGGTTGGCAGTCGCTGTCGTTGTTTGTCCACGCGTTGCTCGCACAAAAAACTGCACTTGTCTTCTTTTTGTTGCATAGCGGAGACGTCGTTGTCTGCGGGGCGTGGGGGAGAAGCATGGCATTGCACGCACATGCAAGACGCTTTTAGCTTCATCCCAAAAATAGCTTAGATACTAGTGAAAGGGCGGTGATAATGCGTGTGCTAGTCTCCACCCAACCGTGCTATCTTATAGCCTCCTCCTAGCGTACACTATCCGGCCATGCCAGTGGCCTTGCCCATAGGACCCATGTCCTTACGGGGAGGGCTACCCATTAATTCTTGGAAGACCTTGGCTTATGGCTATGAAGGCCAGGCAGGATTGGGAGACAGGTTCCCTTGAGTTGCACCCAAGTCATAAGGCCGGTGGCAAGCAACAAAAAATTGTGTATGACATGAAGTAGGGTAGACAACAAGACCTGGATATGGAGACTTCGGTGGACAAATGGAGCACAAGAAACTACTCTTCGTCTGAGGGCGAGTCATCTGAGGAGGATGCTAGTTCTTTGGAGGTAATGGGTATAGTACTACAAGACCCTAAAGGAGAGGGTAGTCAAGACTCTCTCAACAAGGAGGAAGTCACAGTCCTAGAAGAGATGTTAGCTAAAAACATACCAGAAGAAGAAAAAGGACTCTATTTGCAGGTACTAAAGAAGCATGCTAGTCTCTTCATAACTAATTATGAACACTTTAAGGGAGTAACAATGACTCAACACCATATCCAATTGAAAGAAGGTGCCAAGCCAGTGGTGCAAAGACTTAGGAGATTAGGGCTAGTGCAACAAGATGCGCTCTTAAAGGAAGTGAAAAGATTACTCAATGTAGGATTATCTACCTAGTGGAAGATTCCGAGTGGGTGTCCCCGATTGTGGTAACACCAAAGAAAAATGGGAAGTGGAGGGTGTGTGTTGATTACAAGCCTATAAATGGAGCCACAAAAAGGGACCATTTTCCTTTGCCTTTCCAAGATGAGATACTAAATGAAGTGGCTGGTCATGAAAGGTACATAGTGTGTGATGAGTACTCAGGCTACTTTCAGATCAGAATTGCAGATGAAGATCAAAGGAAGACTACCTTCATAACGCCCTGGGGGTGTTTTGCTTACAGAGTTATGCCTTTTGGCTTAACTAATGCCCCAGCTACTTTCCAAAGGTTTATGAACTTGGTGTTTCAACTATACTTTGGTAAATCCATACGAGTTTTCATTGATGATTTTTGCATTTACAGATCTAGGGAAGTGCATCTTTCCATGTTTGATGAAGGCTTCACCCATCTGGTCCAATTGGGTGGGCAGTTAAATAAAGACAAGTTCCATATAGGTGAGAGTAAGGTCACTCTACTAGGCCATGTTGTGTCTCAAGATGGTATTGAGGCTGACCCTGAAAAGGTAAAGACATTGTTAACCTTACCTACTCCTTCAAACGTGAAGCAGCTAGTCTCCTTCATTCAAAAGGTTCGCTACATGGGACGATTCATGCATATCCTTTCTCAGGCAATCTATCCTTTGCATCATCTCACTAAACACTCTACATTGGCATGGAGCGAGGAGGGTGAATGGTTCTTTTAAGAAGTTAAAACCATTTTGAGCTCATTGTCTGTCGTCCTGCAGCCCACATGGGGTGAATTATTCTATGTGAATCATAGTGTAGGACCAGAAGCTCTAGGAGCTGTCTTGATGCAAAAAGACCGAAACACATCTCTCATGAGACCAATTTACTTCTCTAGTAGAGTGATGACAACTATTGAAAAGAGTTTCAGCACAACTGAGCAATTGCGGGCTTACTTGCTTCCGAGACAATTTGTGGTGATCACAACTGAGGAAGTCTTTCCATATGCCCTACAACACATGGAACTATCTCAAAGAATAGCAAAGTGGGTGGTGCATCTTGAAGAGTTTGACTACACACTACAGGTAGAGAATTCCACCCGTGCTTGTTTGGCAAACGTTCTCACACAAAGGTGTTATGAGAAGATCAAGAAAGAGCCACCTAGTAAGGTACCACCTATCTCGGAGCCTGAAATTCTATTAGGGGCACACAATTTATATTTTGATGGAGCTTACAAGAGAACAAAAGACAAGGCACCAGCAGGTATAGTGATACTAGGTCCAGAAAAGGAGAGGATTTTTGCAAAAGGGTTTCACATAGAACAAGTTCATTCTAACAATGAGGCAGAGTACCATGCCCTTGTTTTAGGGTTACAATGTTGCCTTTGTCAAGGCATCACAAAGCTAAACATTTTTGGTGACTCCATGTTGATTGTTAAGCAAATGGTTGGCGTATGGGCCTGTAAAAATGACAAATTGTCTATTAAGATGAGGGAAGCAAAGGCCTTGTTGAAGGGTTTTAAAGAAGTTTGAGTTCACTTTGCCACCTCGCCATCGCAACACACTTTGGCTATACACTTGGACCAAGCCACCTCTAGCTCGCATGGCCACACCCGCTCTCTTCGCGAGATCTATGAAGCCACCAATTTCTCTGTTGTCCTCAGTGATGAAATGATTCTTGAACATCCACTAGAGCCTCTTGAAGATGCCCTTCCCCTCTCTGTTCTTGATGCCCTCCCTTCTAGAGAGAGAAAAGAGTGGCATGCTGCCATACCAGATGAACTCCAAGCCCTCAAAGAAGCTAACACTTGGGAGCTTGTGCCACCTCCTAAGACTCATAACATTGTCTCTTGCAAATGGCTAATAAATAAGAAATACCACCCCAACGGATTAGTTGATTGCTACAAGGCACGCCTTGTCGCTCGCGGCTTCACTCAACAAGAAGATGTGGATTACTTCGACACCTATTCGCCAGTACTGGGTATGACTGCATTTCGGCTTCTTATTGCACTTGCTGCTAACTTTAATCTTCTTTTACATCATCTTGATATAAAATTTGCCTTCTTACATGGCTTGCTCCAAGAGCTCATCTATATGCTACAACCACCTCATTTTGAAGACCCTCACCACCCTGATTATGTATGTAAATTGCATAAGCCCATTTATGGCTTAAAACAGTCACGAGAGTGTTACATCCGCATGCACCACTACTTGCTCAAATGTGATTGGGAACGTCTTATGGAAGACTACAATATCTACATATGGGAGACCTCTAAAGGCATGGCTATCTTAGGCCTCTTTGTGGATGACATTCCTCTTCTTGGCACATTAGAGTACATGTTCCTACAAGCAATTGATTGCATCTTCCATGAATTCCCAGTAACCGACAAAGAACCTATGAATTATTTTCTCAGCATTGAAGTCATAAGAGATCCAAGAGGTAAATTTATTCAATTATTCCAATCCAAATACATTGAAGAAGTCCTCCTGTTCTATGGTATGTATACTTCAACCCCTGAGTTTACCCCTTTGCCTGTTAAGCACAAGCTTGCTCCTGAATTTCATGATTACACTCACATTGACGCACTCTACTACCCATCCTTTCATTTCCCAAAATTCTGCAGACAATTACGTTAACTCTTGCACCAGTTTCGATCTTTGCTACACAGGCCATATCCTCTCTCGATCTATGTCAAAGCCCTGTAAAGTGCACAAGCAAGGTGCAAAGCGCACCCTTCGCTACTTACGCACCACTAAACACTATGCCCTCACTTACTATTACAACCCCTCTAGCCCCATCTCTATTTCAGGGGCTGGCGACGACCCTGGATGTTTTTCTACAGGGAGCTATGTATTCACTTTGGCTGGTGGTCCTATCTCTTCGCAAACCAAACGAAAATCTTCTATTGCAAGTTCCTCTATTGAAGTGGGATATGTTGCTACTGCTCTTGCCTCTTTGGATCTCTGAATTGATCAACGAATTGAAGCTACCCTTCAATATCTCTACTGATCCAATAACTCTTTTTTGTGATAATCAGTCTACTATCACACTTACAGAATCACCTTCCTTCTCATCCAAGCTCAAACACATCAAGATAAGCTTTCATCTCTTGAAAGAATTATTTGTAAATTGGATTTATCAAGCTAGTGTATGTTCCATCTGCAGAAAATTGGGCAGACTTTCTCACCAAGTCTGTGCCCGCCACTAAACAAATAGCCTCATCTCGTAATTTGAGTTTGATCCCAATTGGATGAACTTCTCATTTAGGGGGGATATATAGCATGTATCTACGACATGGCTACTTCACAAAGCTTTTTGTTCATCAATCTCAATGCGTTACAACGAGAAGTCAACCCTTAAGGGGGGATGTAAAAGTAACTTATTATTTTATTAAGTGTGGACTTCTTTCCACCTACCTCTATTCCCAAACTCCTTACACCTAATTCCCACATGGATAACTTCCACCTATATAAGTCTCAACATGTGTCTATTCCCACCAACCTATAATTCACATGTGATGCATAATCCTCACTCCCTCAACTTGTATATAAATCCCATTAGCTGCCCTCATTTGTAATAAGGTGTTCACTCTCCATTCAAGTGCAATCTATTGTGATTGCTCTATTTCTATCTTGCACTCTCTTATGTCTTGACATTAGCATATTAATTAACAGTGATATTAATCACATTTAAGTTAATCTCTAAGTTCTCACAGTAGATGCTGAGGATGATTCCTGTGCTGGTCTAGATTTCTTATGGAAGGGCTTGCACTGGTAGATGCTCTAATGCTTCCCTTGTGCAACTACTTTTAGATGATGTGAGTTCAAGGCTAAGCCGACCATGATTAGGTTAGGTCTTAGGGTTAGGGGTAAGGTTATGGTTTTCCAGCAAGGGTTAGAGTTAGGATTAGCAACATCCCTCTGACTTCTAAATAGTTGACCTCAACTGTTGATGTGATTTGTAGTGCAAAACTATAAGACATCTCTTTAATATGCCACATTCAGACACACTGCCCATGCATCCTCGGATGCACACACAATCATTCATGATATGCTAAAACAGTAAATATTTGAGAGACTAATGTCTCTAATTCATATTCGAGAGATCTCAGTTTCCAGGAAGACATCAATATTCTTATTTCTTGTGAACCCATCTTCATTTATGTTCTTGTTCCTTGACATGTGTCATCCTTTCCAGACTAAGTCTGTTATGGAAAGTTCTACTTGCCAGATTATACATCTGTATCGCAAGTTCATAAGGCCTGTTCTTCCTTGCCAGACTATGTATGTTACCGCAAGTTCATATTGGTTAACCAAAAATATAATCATATTTCTATGATCATAAATTAAATTCATTCATAGTTGCAACAATCTACTTTCTTTCTTCATGAGATCTAGTATTTGGGTCACAGTGTTTCTCATAACCTTGTATGGATGGACCCTGCCAAAGTCAAAGCTATTGTGGAATTGCTAGAACCCAAATCAGTACATGAAGTTCATAGTTTTCTTGGACTCTGTTCTTATTATCGACGTTTTGTGCATTATTTTACACATATAGCTTCACCTCTTCATGACGTTACCAAAAAGGGTATTACTTTCAGATGGGCTTTGCGATGGATTCAGGCTTTTAAACGGCTTGAAGATATAGCAAGCTCTCAACCTGTTTTGATTATTCCCGATTTGCATGAAACTTTTGAAGTTCATTGTGATGATTTAGGTGATTGCCTTGGAGCAATTTTGAATCAAGACCACCAAGCGGTTGCTTATGAGAGCAGACAGTTGAAAGATTACAAGTTACATGCCCCAGTTTAAGAGACGGAACTTATGGTAGTTGTTCATGCCTTAATAGTCTGGAAGAATTATTTTATTGGAGTCGATTTGATCATCAAAACTCATCATCGGAGTCTTCATTATTTTATGACTCAGCCAAAGCTGTTGAGGCGATCCGGGGTGGGCAACAAGAGAAGGGGACCTCTAAACACCCCTCAAGGCTCCCGTGCTGCTCAATTGGGGCTGGGGCAACCACAAGAACAATACAACAACAAACCCACAATCAAACCCAAACAAGATAGGGGCACCACCTAGTTATGGTATGCGAACTAGGACACAAGAGAATTTTTTCACAACCAAGAAGATGCGCCACAAAACACACGCAAGAAACCTCACACCAAGCCACAAGACACACACAAAATGGACCAGAGAGAGCTAGAGCAAAGGGGAGAGAGAGAGGAATGGATCTTGCGTAATACCTTATTTGTGACTTGCAAATGGATATGGCTCGTTATGATACTATCGTAGAGCTTGTACAAAACTAACCCAATGCTTAGTGAATGTTAAAACATTGCCAACACACACACACTGTCTTAGGGTGTGGGAGACCTCTCACCACAATACCCTCTTACAATGGACACAAAATTGACAATGAAAGCACACTAAAACACTTTCTAAAGCAAGATCAAACGATAGAAACTCAAAATACACAAGTCATATTGAATTCACCAAACCGTATGGCGCAAGTGGAAGGACGAAGATTTGAACGTCGAAACACGCCTTTTATGCACCAAACCTCAATCTATTGATGATGGAAGAACATATACAATAGTGCTTTTGAGATTTTTGAACTTACGCTCTCTCACTTGCAATGTGTAGCTTGAAATCTTCTCTCACACCAAAAGTGAAGCTCACAGAGTGGTTGTTACACCTAAGTCTCTCCTCACGCATACAGTGTTGGGGTGCTATGTGAGATATTGGAGGTTGTTTTACAAGAAGGAAAGGGGCCTATTTATAGGTCGGAGACCCCTCATTAAGATTATTGGAAATCCTAATTTACAAGCTAACAAATCAGGATTATGATATTTCTGAATATCAAAACATTGCGGGCCTTCTTTGTCAGCTTGAGTCATGGATGTGGGCTCAACAGAGAGCATTATTGATGGTAGATAAGGTGAAAGTAGAGTTTTAAGAAAGGAGAGAAGGAGAGAGAGAGAGAGAGAGAGAGAGAGAGAGAGAGAGAGAGTTACTATGCACATGTCTTGAGGTGAGGTGTCTTTTATGGTTAGGTCAATGGCTATTTTGTGTTAGTGGTTGATGCTAGTAATCAGTAGAAAGTTAATGATATATTTACAATGCGTAGAATGAGGTGGATGGTTGAAGTAAGATGGTTGAATGAAGTGAGGAAATCCTTGTGATGGTGAAGCTTGAAGAAGTTTTTGACTTACTTGTGTAGGTTCTCAAAATGAGTATCAATCCTCTTCTTTGTCTTCTTTTCTTTACGCCACCGCCACCAAGGTTGATTATCGCGATGAAAATGGAAATTCGGTTGATGAGATCTCTTAATTTGCAGAGGTTAAGCATGTTTACATGTTGAATTTTATGTATATAGAGAAGGGTAAGATGGAATTGAACTTTGAAATTAATAGAGAGAGGCATAGAGATGGTGTATGTACATGGAGAGCTCATATGAGAACTATGGGAGTAAGAGGGGAGGTTAATGGTGAAGAAGGTGAGAGAAAACATGAAAGGTGCAGGTTTGAGTGAGGATTGAGAGGAATGAGTGTGTGTGTGTGTGTGTGTGTGTGTGTGTGTGTGTGTGTGGAAATGTGGAAAGAGGTGAGAGAAGACTATGGGCTACTTGTGAGAAAAGTGGGTAGATTGGGTTCCACTCAAAAAATCCTAGCTCACTGGTGGTTGCTCCAAAAATCACCAAAATGTTTGAGGTGATTATTCAGCTCTTGGTCCACATTTTCTCGTTTGACCACCGCTTTAAATTCGGAGTGGAGATAGATATAAAAAATCCCACCAAATTACTTGTTTTTCTTCACAAAAAACTCTTCAGTGGCCCCCCCTTTTGTTGAATTTGCATATAGCTCCAAAGGTGAGCCCCTCCTTGCATTAGAGCATGACCTAATTGATTCTTAGGGGTTTGAAAATATGCATGGTTGTGGATTATGCATAAATATAATACATGGATATGATGGGAAAAAATAGGCTAGTATATATAAACAATTTATGGAATCTAGAATAATGTCATCTATATATAATATAAAATGAAAAAAAGAGATATATGAAAATATAAGGAATCAAATGAGGGGACCCTCATTTGTTTCTATTGAAGTGACGGCCGGTTTTCAAAACCGCGACCGCGAGAACCACACCCTAAGGAAGGGAAGCCATATTACCAAAGAAGGAAAAAAAAAAACAAAAAGAAGCTCTTTACCATTCACCCCCCCCCCCCCCCTCTAAGCTTAACCACTAGAGGGGCACCACCAGTTTGGCCACACCCCTCCATTATCGCCAGAAGATGGACTCTCTCTCTCTCCTACTGCTCGGTTCCGCCAATATTCTCTCTCTCCTACTTTGCCGCTGCCCGGTGGGCGCATAAGACACCGATGCCTCTGTCACACCTCCGGCGGGCCGCCACAGATATTGTATATTCTCCCTCCCTCTCTTTCAAATATCCTTTCTCTCTCTTCCTTTGCTCGCCCACACCCTTGAGCGGGCTGTCTATCCCCATTTTTCCCCTCGTCCACATTCCACTGGCCTTATACCCCCCCCCCCCCCCCCCCCCCCCCCCTTCTATCCACTCTCTCTCTCTCTCTCTCTCTCTCTCTCTCTCTCTCTCTCTCTCCCTATCCTCTCACCATCACTCACAACCCCCTCAATTCCCTCTCTTACCTTCTTTTCCCATGGCGGGAACCCGCCTAAGGGGGAGTCTTTTTTTTAATATAATCTCTCAGCCCCCTCTCCCGTTGACTAAGCTCACCCCCCCCCCTCCCTTCTTTTCCACACCCTCTCCCTCTCACCCACGCTGTGCGTGCTCCCAGTAGGCAGCCCCGCTCGCATTCTCTCTCTCTCTCTCTCTCTCTCTCTCTCTCTCTCTCTCTCTCTCTCTCTCTCTCTCTCTCTCTCTCTCTCTCTCTCTCTCTCCCCCCCAAGCCAGCTGACACGTACACACGCAGGCGCCACTACGACTACGATACCATCAACAAAGGAGGATGACCCGGATCATGCGGCACCGATAACAAAAAAGAACAAAGGCACCGAAGGCATGCCTCGGCTGACACCGAAAAGACGTACGCACTACACCGACGCACCGGCAAAGCTGCCATTCACCGGCATTACGCGACCACGACACCATTTTCATTAAACCGTAGGTTATTATCATCATTTTTCAATTTTCACCCAAGCCTTGTAAAATCCCCAACTTGTAAATCTCCCTCTCTCTAGGTGATGGTCACAAAGGCCCACCTAGAAGTTTTCATTTTAAATAACTCCCAAGACAAAACCTTGCTTTGTCTCCCCGATTAGCTTACCCTAATCAAAATGGGATTACCCTAATCCAAGCAGCCAACACATGTAAAAGGGCACTGAGAGGTCACTATCGGGGGGAGGGCAGCTCATGAGAGGTAAGCACTTAGTAGAGCTTTAGTGGGAGGAATTGACATCATTGGCATCACAAGAGGGGGAATTTAGTGTAATGGTTTGTTTTGGGAATTTCACCATGTGAAGAGAGCTACGTCCACCTCTCGACTCCAATGGTCAATGCACACACACATACACATTCTTGGTAGCAAGTTTCACATCATGGAGTCGTCTTTAGAGAACGCACGAAGTAGATTCACCATCTCTTCTCCCTACCTCTCTATCACCACGGTGTGTCCCTCGCCGAAAGGAAGGTCATTGTAAATACTGCAAGAAATAATTCTCCCTCACACCCCCGAGGGTTTTCATCATTTGTCAATGCTGTGTGTGTGTGTGTGTAAGTTTGAGGTGTTCACATCACCGTTGTCTGCGTCGTAGCCGCTCAAAGCTAGAAGGTGCCCCCTGTTCGCTTTACCGTGACTGGCTCGAGGCGTGCATCGGCTCCCAGCATTTTAGAGGCCGTCGGGGTCTGTGTCTCGCTTTGCTCCCGTCATTTGGTGCCCCCACGGAGGAGGGATTCTAAGAAACCTTCATTTTACAATCATGAAAGTAACGCACATCATCAATCATGGACGAATGGCTGAAGGAATTCTCTAACTTGAGGACGGAGGAGGAGGAGACTAAAGAGGCACTAGCCGCCTTCATTGAAGTACTACTACCAGGCTATAGTGTAGTCAGTATTCAAGAGGTAAGCTCCCCATCTCGTGTTGCTCGTTCTAACCACAAATTGAGAGCATCAGGTGGGAGGTCTATGAAGTGCTATCACTGTTGTCAACCAAAAGATAATGTCAATGAGTGCCAACAACGAAGGCAGCGAAGGGGCTGAAATCGTCTACATCGACATTCACCGTGAAGAAGTCATCCACATCAAAGGAGGAAAGAAAACGGTACGGCCTCTCTTTCCTAAGGAAACTGCAATCAAATAACCTCTACTCCAAAATGGCCTAAATGTAAAGAATGAGGATGCAAGAGAGGTACACAAGACAAGCACAAAGCACACATAGATGGAAAGCTTCTTGTTCTTCGTACAGAAAAGAGAGTACAAATGACGAAGTGCTAAAGCTGAAAAATAGCACATATGTACATGCGGTCACTAAGTGTGAACACGCTAGAAGCGTACTAGGCTGGCACTACAAGTGTAGTCCAACTGTAGAATTACTGGCAGAGATCCTCCGTGTCGGTCACCTAACGCACCAGTGAGTAAATGTCGTAAGCGGCAAAGACCTGTAGTGGATGCCAGCTCAAGATGTAGAGCTCGACATCTCAACACTCCCCCTCGAGCTCTGCATTTTGTAGAGTCCAAGCATAGTCCGGAAACGTCAAAGCTTCTCAGCTCCGAGGGCCTTGGTAAAGATATCCGCTATCTGCTCCTCTGTGCTGACGTAGACCAAGTCGATGTCGCCCGCCAACACTCGCTCTCGAACGTAGTGGTAATGGACCTCTATGTGCTTGGTCCTGGCATGAAACACTGGGTTCCTAGCTAACTGCATGCTGCTGAGGTTGTCACAATAGATGAAAATATGCTGGTCCACCTGCACTCCCAAGTCCTCAAGTAATGTGCGTAGCCAAGCTACCTCACACGCCACAACTGCTGCACCTCTGTACTCGGCCTCTGTGCTCGATAAAGCAACCGTAGGATGCTTTTTGCTGCTCCAGGTAACAACAGCACTCCCAAAAGAGAACATGAAGCCACTCGTAGATCTCCTATCAACAATGCTACCTGCCCAATCTGCATCTGTATACCCATACAATGCTAATGGCACATCTGCTGCATAGAACAATGCGTAGTCAAGAATCCCTTGCACATACCAAAGTGTACGTCGTACTCCATCCAAATGTGGCTTCCTCGGAAGCTGCATGAACTGACTCTCCAAGCCTACTGTGTAGCTCAAGTCTGGCCTCGTGATAGTCAAGTAGATTAGACTACCCATAATCTTCCTGTACATATTGACATCCTCAACAACATCACCCTTCTCTGCACTCAGCTTTGCATTCACATCCAAGGGAATAGAAATTGGCTTACAATCAGCCATACCATACTTTGACAACATGTCCAAAGCATATTGTCTCTGTGACAGCCATACACCCTCTGGAGTCCTGATCACATCAATGCCAAGAAAGTAGTGCAACTCGCCCAAATCTTTCATTTCAAACTCCTGTTTGGGAAGACCCTTCACATGGTCAATCTCCACAGCATTGTCACCCACAATAATAAGTTCATCTACATATATGGTAATGACCACAATCCCCACATCACTCTCACGTACATAGAGTGAATGATCAGCATGAGCTCTCCTAAACCCAATACTGACAAGATACTTGGCAATCCTGTCATACCATGCTCTAGAGCCCTGCTTCAAACCATACACATCTTTGAGAAGTCTGCATACATAATCTGGGTAACCTGGATCGACATAACCAGGTGGCTGATCCATATACACTTCCTCTTGCAACTCACCATTCAAGAAGGCATTCTTTACATCCATTTGATGCATAATCCATCCTCTAGATGCAGCCACTGCTATGACAGCTGTCACAGTCGTCATCTTTGCCACTGGAGCAAAGGTCTCCTCATAGTCTATGCCATACGTCTGTGCATAACCCTTTGTGACCAGCCTTACCTTGTGACGCTCAATGTTACCATCAGCCTTATGATTAGTTTTATACACCCATTTACAGCCAATAGCTTTCTTGCCACTTGGCAATGGTACCAACTCCCATGTGTCGTTTGCTTCCAATGCAGCCATCTCTTCATTCATTGCATCATCCCAATGCACATTTCCAACTGCATCCTCAAAACATGTGGGCTCCACATCTTGTATCACCTTAGCCATGTAGGCTTGGTGATGCGCTAGATACCCATCATAAGTCAATTTCTGAACTGGATTTCTGACTCTGTTAGATCTGTGCGGTCCTGGGTCACTTCTTTGCCCTCTAGAATCTTCTTGTACTTTCCTTACACCAGGTGTCCTGACAGCCGGAATTCCAAATTCCTCATCAAGACTTTGTTCAGAACCATCTGAATCCATGTCTACATGTGAAAACCTTGATGATGCATCAGCCATAAAGGGAGGTTCATCTACCTTTTTCTTTCTTTTTCGTGATACATTCCCTGTACGTGCTGGTGGAGTAACCTGCGTACGTAGTCTACCATTCCATGGCTTCTCAACAGAGCCCCGAGAAGAGGACTCTTGTGGTCCACTCAAAACCTGTGACTGTGGCCTCACATTTGGTACAACCACATCATCTTTTACATCAGCCCCAATAGTGCCATGTGCATTACTGTACCAGCTGCCCATCTCATCAAAGACTACATCTCTGCTCACTCATAATTCTCGTGTAGTAGGATTGTAGCACCTGTACCCCTTTTGTTCAAGGGAATATCCCACAAGAATACATTTCTCTACTTTAGGATCCAATTCCTATGCAACTCATATGGTACATGCACGTAAGCTATGCAGCCAAACACTTTCAAGTGTGCCAAATCAGGCTTTGTACTTGTAAACTTTTTCTCAGGCGTTACATCATGCACCGCATCTATAGGTGTCCTGTTCATAATGTACACATCTGTATTTACAGCTTCAGCCCAGAAATGATGAGGCATGTTCTTCTCATTCATCAATGCACGTGCAACCTCTGCAATGTGCCTGTTTTTCCTTTCTGCGACCCCATTCTGCTGTGGAGTATATCTACATGTAAACTGCCTGCGTATACCATGCATTCGCAGAAAATCTGAAAAATAATTGGAGAAGTACTCTCCCCCTCCATTTGACCTCAATGTCTTGATTTGCATATCTGTCTCCTTCTCAATCATGACTTTGAAGTCCTGAAAGTGACCAAAAACTTCACTTTTGTTACGCATGAAGTAGATCCATACTTTCCTTGTATGGTCATCAATGAAAGAGACATAATACTTGCAACCATGTATACTTGCAATATCAGTTGGACCCCAAACATCTGTGTGCAGCACCTCAAGTGGCTTTTTACATACATTTCGCTCATGTGGAAATGAGCCCTTTGACTGTTTTCCAAACTGGCATGCTGCACACACTTTATGTATACCATCGACCTTGAATTTGGGCAAACCTTTTATAATCTATTTTGATTGCATTCTGAGGAATCTCTGATCATTGACATGGCCAATGCGTTTGTGCCAAATGTCAACATCAGCCACAACACCTGTGCCCTGTGCAAATAATGCAGCTTTTACCTCAGGCATGTCTACATTCAGTGTAAACATTCTGCCCACACATTTGCCCTCTGTGATCAGCTTACAGCCATTCTGGAAATCTTCTACATAACAGCCATTCGGATTGAAACGAACCTGCAAACCCTGCTCAACCATTTGTCCAGCAGAAACAAGATTCTTTGTAATGTTTGGGACATGAAGTACATATGCTAAGTACTTTGATTTCCCACTCTTCGTATTTAGAGGTATGTCCCCTACATGAGCAATGGGGTGAGCTGTGTCATCTCCTGTCTGCACATAGCCTGACACATCTGGTTTGCGCATATCTCTAAACCACTCTCCACGAGACGTCATGTGATTAGAGGCACCTGAATCCACATACCAAACATCATCTTGGGTGGAATTCTCTGCAGTCATTGTATTCACTACATGATGCATAACAAACATGCGCTCGTTTTTGCTGTCATCTGCATCTCTGCTAGTAGATGCATAGTTGCCCTGTTCTCTCTTTCCACTTTCTTTTCCCTTTGGACAGTCACGTGACATGTGACCTCTTTCACCACAAGTCCAACATTCTCTACTATCTACAGTATGTTGCTGCCTGCTTGATCCTGCACCACGACCTCTTTGACTCCCCCTGCCTTGAGACTGGTTTCCCCTACCACCTGTATTGTTTTGATTTGATTGACCTTCTCGAAATCGGCCCCTACAACCACTTGGGCCTCGACCACGACCTCTACCTCTACCTCTACCTCTGTTGGAGTTAGAATAGAAGGCCTGTTCAGAATTATTTCTTCCATGAGAAGAAGATGTGTCAAGGTTCTTCTCCTCAAGAATAAGCATAGAAATCAAATCTTGGAACATGGGGATGTCGTCTCTTGTATTCATGGAAGACTTGAAATGTACATACTCTTCTCCTAGGCCATCCAAGCATGCACAGACAATGTCATCGTCTTCCACTGAAACTTTAATAGATCCAAGAGCCTCAATGATACTCTTGATCTTCAAAGCATAATCATTGATGGAGAGGTTATTCCTCTTAACCTGATTTAGCTCCAACTTTAGTTGAAGCTTCCTGGCCTTGGTATTCACCACGAACACTCTACCTAAGTTTTTCCATACAATGGCGGGGGTTTCAGCATCCTGTAGATAGCCCATCATGCCATCTGTGATGCTCATAGAAAGCCAATACATCACTTTGCTCTGGCCTTGTTGCGAGTCCCTCAAAGATTTCCTTTGTTCTGCTGTAGCATTTGCCTCGGGAATCTCTTGTTCCTTTTCATTGTCTCCTTCTACATAGTCTCAATAACTTTTTCCTTTTAGGAAATTTATTATTCTGAACTTCCATGCAGGGTAGTAACAATCTGACTGAAACCGTCATACGTCTTGAAGCACTAAGATAAAATAGATGCAATCTGCAAAAACCTGCAAATCTGCTGAACCTGCTATCGTGGTACTTGTAACGCTTTCTACACTCAACGAGTGTCCACAATCAAGCATTGTCGTGTTGTGGCACGTATATAGTGAGAACGGGCATTAAACGATTTATCTTGTGACTTTTGATGCATAAGTATACTTCATATAATAACTCATATTCATAAATAAAAGCTTTCTACCATACCTTAGTATTACCTTTGAAGTAATATAAATGTACATTACTATTAGAAAGTACTGCAAAAGAAGTATCAATGATTGTGCCTCTTTTTGTCTGGGGAAAAAGGATTTGTATATTTATCTAATATCTCAACAATACCCTACCATATATAAATTATTTTCTTCTTTTCACATTTATTTAATAATATAACCCTTCAATAATGCATACCTTCTTGGATACATACAAGAGGGAAGGGCCCACTAGAAGACTTTATGAAAAGGAAGATCCAAAGATTCTTGGACCATCCCAATTTGAAAATCCCAACCTAAGGGCATGGAGAAAAGGCCAAAACCATGTCAAGCTCTTTTAGTAGGCCAATTTTTCCTTCTGAAGCATGTCAATCCGAGTTACAGGTCAAAAGTTACAGGTAAGCCAGTGAAAAACCCTCTCACAGCTACACTGCAAGAAGAGATGGTAAACAGGTGAATCAAGTGAAAAGAGGTAATCTTGGTATTTTTCCATAAAATAAGATATTTGGAGATAAAAGACACAAGCATGTGAATGTGACACCTCAAAGATTCCTTGAAGGACAACACACAAGTTGGGACCCCCTGCTCGAGCCACACAGAAGATGCCTAGGTGGGGCCCACATACATCATGCACCCACATGGAGCCTCAATGACCAAAAATGCTGATTTTCATGATATTTTGAGTCCTAATATTGCCCATTTTAAGAAATATCCAAAGAAAATTTGATTTGGGTTAACTCTTTAGCCTAATCAAGTGATTATGTAAAGCATGGCTCCCTCACCTATAAAAAGGGCAACCTTCTCTTCATTGGGGAAAGTTATGAGTGAGTGAGAATAGCTCAATTCCATAGTGTCACACTCATCTTAGTGCCACACTTTCTCTTGAAGGAAGGTTGAAGTCTTGCCTCAGCTTCTCTCTCCATTAAGGTGGTGGCGATTGCTCTCATGTAAGATATATGTTGCTAGTTTTCCTTTCATTTGCATATCTAGTCCGATACTTGTCTCTAACTCTATCTCTATCTCTCATTATCTATCTTTAATACCACCACCACACTTAGATCTATCCATAATTATATCTTTACTACTCCTTTGATCTCTCTTGTTGTGTTCTAATTGTTTCATTGGAAGGTATTCAAGCAGCAACCTTGTCAATGTAATGGGTACAACCTTCTTGCGGGAAACAATTATGTGCACAAGGTTAGTAACCATATCTTCATCTTCCACAAGCATCTCTCTCTCTCTTAAGGTTCTCATTCTCTTCCACAAACTCTAGAATCTCCTTGCTACAAGTACTTCTCTCCCCACAGTATCCTTATTGCCTAAGGGCAACAATAGGGCTTGGGAGAGAAACTCTCTTCTTCTTCTCCTTTCACTTCTTTCACACCTTTATCTTTGAACATACTAAGTATATCATTGATGAATAACCATAATCCACATAGAGGTAATTTCTTTCAATTTCATTCGGTGCAATCTATTAGGGTCAACATTTGGATTAGCCGGAAGATTCACTTTCAGCAACGCATAGTGTTTCTATTTGGTCCTGAAAGGCTCAACGAAGTACTTCTCTCACTAGATCCCATCATACTACCTATTATTGACTATGACTTTTCTTTTGATGTGAATGTGGTTATTTTATTATGAATCAAGAGGATTTGTACTCACAACTAATCCCAATCGCTAGACAAAAGATATACATTATAGTAAGCACAAAGCTATAGTTCCAAAGAGCAATCCGTAGCTTATTTGGACAACAAAGATTAAATATCATTAACTCATCCATTAACCGTTTT
Organism: Adiantum capillus-veneris; assembly: GCF_014529385.1. NCBI lineage: Eukaryota > Viridiplantae > Streptophyta > Polypodiopsida > Polypodiales > Pteridaceae > Adiantum > Adiantum capillus-veneris. Next base: position 8,854,326 of record NC_140943.1, on the reverse strand, counting down.
ATCCTTCCCATAATACGACATGATCGTAATCTCGATGTTTTCATTTTTGTTTTGTTCTGACTGTCTTTCATGAGTTCTCTCCATCACATGTGTGTTTATAAGGGAAAGTGAGCGGCTTCTTTGGCTACATTTCTTCTTTAGCTCTGGAAGCTATGTTATCTACATCTTAGCTCCTTCCCATAACCCTTGAGCTTCCTCACAAACTCTCACAGTAAGAGGCCCGGTGCCTTCCTAGCAAGACCGCCAACTTGTTGACATATTTTTGGTGAACCCGACGCGAATCTACCAGGGTGAGAGTTTGTGGGTAACCATTGGTGATCATGTTGAGCCACAGGGTATGCATTTTGACCCAGCAACAATGCAAATGTTTCAAGCATTTGCAATGTTCATGCAACAACAACATGCTACTGAAAGAAGGGATATTTCGGCAACGAAGGCCATACAAGAGGTCGTCAACAGAATGGATCAGTTCAATGGCAAAGATGTAACCAAGTACTTACGCGAGTACGTGAAGGAGATGGAGCTGCATCGCGTGTCAGAAGGTGAGATGATTCAAAGCTTTGAGCTAGTTGTTGCTCCAAAAATTAGGGAGCATGTTAGGGGAATTAAAGATGGGCATGGGAGAAATTGGGAAGAACTCAAAGTATCTTTAAAGGAGGAATACTTCATGGAGGACTCAGAGAGAGTGACAAAAAGGATGTTCTTAGAATGGGTAGTCAAGCCAAAGCAAGGACTATCAATAACAGAGCTACTTAGGGAATTTGAGAAGCGCTATGCACAACTCACCAGGACAGAAAGGGCTACACTAGATGCAGAGAAGACATATCTTTTCTTACAATCCGCAGGTAAAGAGTTTCAAGAAAATTTGGAGCTTCTTCTTGAAGATAAAGATGCTGAGAAAGGACTAAAGACCGACTGGAATGAAGTTGAAGGTGCTATCTCGTTGCTTGCCAAATGACAAAGAAGAAGGGACAAGATGGTAGTAAACACTACAAGTCCTTCAACCTCAACTTCTGACAAAATGGTAAAGCCTACTTTTATCGCTCCTAAGTTTGATGAGTCCATGCTAGATGAGCTTGTGAAGGGAATGCGTGACTTGAAGGTGAAGCTTGCAAAGCTTGAAGAAAAAGGCCAATCATCAGGGCCACTTCCTAGGCAAAGGCAACAACCCAAAGAAGGGTTTGTTAATAGATGTATTTGGTGTGATAGTGCAGACCATGTAAGAAGGGATTGTGATGATTTTAGTGATGCTTTATCAAAAGATGTTGTCTTTTTTAAGGATGGTAAAATCCACTTAAGAGAGACAGGTCTACCCTTGAGAACTAACTTTGGGAAGGGGGGGATGCAAACCTTAGTTGAAGATATGGCAACTAACCATGCCACCTCTTCAATTGAGGTAGCTACTTATGGAGTAAAAATTGAGCATCTTAGTGATGAAGAGGTGAATGACCATCATGGTCAAATTTGGCCAAATGTCATGAAATTAGCTAAAAAGGGAAAGCTTACAAAAGAGATTCTACATGAAGCAGGTGATTGCATACGTCTAGAAATAGGATGGAATGATACAGTGGACACATTTTCAGTGTATGCCTACATTACAAAATGCCAACAAAATGAGGCTACTACAGAAACTTTGGTCAAGGTAAGTGATCTTGAAGAGCCATTTGTTGCCTTGATTGACCATGGTTCAGAAATAAACATAATGTCAAAGAGTCTCTACAGGAAGTTCAAATGGCCGATGGACATAGATCATGGTTGGATGGTAAAAGTGGCAAACAATTCATCTGGTGAATTGTATGCAGCATGTCTAGGTGTGAAGGTGACAATAGGTGATGTAAAGATTGACTAAAACTTCTTTGTACAGGATACATCTTCATATCATCTCATCCTTGGACAGCCCTACATTGTGGGAGTTTGAATGGAAACAAAGGTAATGGACGATGGTTCTGCATATGCTAGGATACGTAGCAAAGATGGTAAACGTGTTGTCCAATTTCTCACAGTTTGTGTGAACCATGAAAGAAATCGTGACAACCTCAAAGAACATCCTCTACCAAAGGTGAGCAAAGAGTTTCATGACCATAGGGAAATGATGGGTTTTGGCCAAGTACCATTGTAAAGCGGGATTGCAGTGGTACAGAAAGAAAAAGGGTCTCGCCTAATCCAAAAATAGGTGAAACTTTCTCAACGGGCTCCTTGGTAATAAGGAATGGATCAGTATGTTTTACAAAACTTGAAGATTTGAAGAGATGTGAGAGGCAATATGTACATAATGTACAAATGGGCATGAAAGAAAGTGGGTTGCTAGAGCCTACTGAAAATGTTTTGGGTTTGTGTGAACAAGTTTCTTTTGTAGATACTATGGGTGAGCTTGATGCTATAATGGGGTCTAGTTTGCATCTTGAAAATGAAGTTGTGGAAGTTTGCTCTATGGAAATGTATCAAGTAATAGAAGCCTTTAAAGAAAACCAAACAGTTGGCCCAGAAATCCATGTTGAAACTAAGTACAAGAGTGTAGCAAAGAAGGTGAAACCAGTAGCTTCACCCTTACCACCCAACAATAGGGAAAAAATTGAGCAGGCTTCTTTACAACCAAGTTTGAAGAATCCTAAGAATATTGGGCATACCTTCACAAAAGAGTCTTTCCAAGAGTTGCAGATTGGTCGCAAGGAGTTTCTAACACAGGAGGAGACAAAGTGCTTCAAAGAAATGCTTTCAAAGCATGGTAAGGCTTTTTCATTTGAGCCACATGAGATAGGATGTGTTGATCCTTCTATTGTAGCTCCTATGGTAATTTTTACAATACCTCATGTGCCTTGGAATTTGCGGCCTATTCCAGTTCCAAAGGCTCATTTGCCAAAGTTAGTAGAGCTACAGAATGAGAAAATCAAAATGGGAATCTTGGAGCCTTCTTATGCTCCATACTCAAACAGGTGGTTCAAAGTTCCAAAGAAGAATGGTTCTCTACGCTTCATCCAAGATATGCAACCAGTAAACAAGGTGACGATTAGAATGTAGGTACAGGTCCAATCGTGGATGAGTTTGTAGGGAGGTCAATCTACTCAATGGGGGATCTCTACTCAGGGTATGATCAGTTTCAGCTTGCAATCGAAAGCAGAGACTTGACAACTATGAGGACACCTTTGGGTTTGGTTAAGGATGTGTACCTTGCCACAGGGAGCAACCAACTCGGTTGCACATATGATGAATGGGATGAATAAGGTCTTACGTGACTTTATTCCTCAAATCACAATGCCTTTCATTGATGATTTTCCTATCAAAGGATGTGAAGAAAGTGACAAAGATGAAGCTTTGGATCTCAAGGGATGTCACAGGATTGTGGTAAATCACATGAATGATTGTGATAAAATTTTGTCTAGGTTGGAAAAAGTGAATCTTACATTGTCAGGGAAAAAGTCTATGTTTGGTGTCAATGAATTGCTCATTGTGGGGCACATGTGCGGGCCATATGGTAGGAAACCTTGTCCAACAAAGGTAGATGCCATCCAAAGAATGAAAGAAACATGCACTAGCATCACTGACGTTAGAAGGTTTCTGGGAGCATGTGTCTTCTATGTTATTTGGATTCCACATTATGCACATGTAGCTAATCCTCTTTATCAGCTGCTTAGAAAGAATCAGAAGTTTAAATGGACAGAAGCACATGTAAAATCCATGAAAAAGCTAAAGGAGTTGCTCCAGTCACCAACAACTTTGAGAAAGGTAGACTATGAGTGTCAAAGGCCAGTAATTGTGACAGTAGACACCAGTCCTACAGGGATCGGATGGCCAATAAGTCAAGATGACAAAGAAGGACACAGGTATGTGGTAAGATTTGGAGCAAAGGTACTAAGTGCTCACCAAAGAAACTATCCACAGATAAAGAGAGAGTTATGGGGTATGGTTACACCCTTGAAAAGTGGCAAAGAGTACCTAATTGGTGCATGTGTGGTTGTAGAAACAGATTGTCTACCACTTCTTGGGATGATTACAAGCTGCTCAACGCCATACATTGCTATGTTGCGGTGTATTGCCTCCTTATATTCCGATTTTAAGCACATTGCAGGTAAAGACAATACAGTGGCAGATATGCTATCAAGGGCAAGGTATGAAGATGAGTCACAAATGATTGACGAGGGAGATGATGTAGGCACAAAGTTCTATTCTATCTCTCATGTCAAAGGAAACAATGTCTGCATGACTAATCTACTTGAATCATTCTTGAAAGAGCTTTATGAAGGTGATTGGCTTCTTATTGGAAGCTACTTGAGTACTCTAACAAAACAGGATGATTGGTCTGGACAAGAATTCAAGAGGATATGCAGGAAAGCATATGGGTACTTTTTGAGGGATGGTTACTTGTGGAAGCATCCTAAACAAAAGGGTGCTACACTACAACGGGTTATATGTAAAAAAGAGACTCAAGTAAAGCTCATGCAAGATTTTCATGAGAGTCTATGGGCTGGACACAGGGGTGTGTGGGCAACCTTCTCCAATTTGAAAGAAAAATACTGGTGGAAGGGTATGTATAAAGATGTATCTCAATTTGTAGAGTCATGTGTAACTTGTCAAATGTATTCAAATGTACGACATCGTGATGGATTGCACCCTACATATCCACTAGCCATGCACTATAAATGGGTTGTGGATCTAGTCACAATGCCTTTAGGACTCTGGTAGATGAGATACTTGGTTCTTGCACGAGAGGACCTAACTAACCAGGTTGAAAGAAGAGAATTAAGAGCTAAAACCAGAGAAGCTGTGTGAAAATTCCTTCTTGATGAGGTGATTTGCCGTTATGGCTGTGTGGGAAAGATCACTGCAGATAGAGGTGAGCTGGATGCTGAGGAAGCAAGGGAGTTCTTTACCAGATTAGGAATCAAGCTTTCTCTTACCACAACTTATAACCCTGAAGGCAATGGAAAGAGTGAAAGAGGGCATCCTCCTATCATCAAAGCTTTGGCTAAGGCTTGCGATGGAAGAGTTGGGGAGTGGCCAAAATTGTTACCATATGCTTTATAGGCTGATCGTACAACACATAGCTCAGTAACTGGCTACATGCCTGCGGAGCTAATGTATGGTCAAAAGCCAGTGATGCCGATTGAAGATACAATTCCCACATGGAATGTACTACCTTGGCAAGAGGGGCTTTGCAGGGAAGATCTCCTTGCATTGCGTATAAGGCAACTAGAGAGACGACCTGGAGACATTGAAGCTGCAAAAGAACAACTCAAAAATGCAAGGTTGAAAAACAAGGACTACTTTGATAAGCGACATCGAATCAGGAGCAAAGCAATTGACAAAGGTGACTGGGTTTTAGTGTATGATAGTAGCCTTGATAACCAGCACACAGTCATGCGTAAATTCTCAAAAAGATAGTTTGGACCGTATGTTGTAAAGCATGTGCATGAAAATGCTACTTATAGCGTGTTTGAACTAGATGGTACAGAACTAAAGATTCCCATTGCGGGAAAAAGGATCAAAATGTTTAAGAGAAGAGGAGACTATGATCTAGAAGATGTTGATGAGGAAGAAGAGCAAAACACAGGTGAAGATCAAAGTGAACATAAAGCTCTGGAATCATCCAGTGAAGAAGAAATCAAGGAAGATGTACAAGAGGTCTGATCTTACAAAGAGACAATGTGGCACATACCGGAGGATGTGCAGGTTTAGAGGGGGTGGATGTCGTGTTGTGGCACGTATATAGTGGGAACGGGCATTAAACGATTTATCTTGTGACTTTTGATGCATAAGTATACTTCATATAATAACTCATATTCATAAATAAAAGCTTTCTACCATACCTTAGTATTACCTTTGAAGTAATATAAATGTACATTACTATTAGAAAGTACTGCAAGAGAAGTATCAATGATTGTGCCTCTTTTTATCTGGGGGAAAACCATTTGTATATTTCTCTAATATCTCAGCAATACCCTACCATATATAAATTATTTTCTTCTTTTCACATTTATTTAATAATATAACCCTTCAATAAAGCATACCTTCTTGGATACATACAAGAGGGAAGGGCCTACTAGAAGACTTTATGAAAAGGAAGATCCAAAGCTTCTTGGACCATCCCAATTTGAAACTCCGGACCTAAGGGCGTGGAGAAAAGGCCAAAACCAAGTCAAGCTCTTTTAGTAGGCCAATTTTGCCTTTTGAAGCATGTCAATCCGAGATACAGGCCAAAAGTTACAGGGAAGCCAGTGAAAAACCCTCTCACAGCTACACTGCAAGAAGAGATGGTAAACAGGTGAATCAAGTGAAAAGAGGTAATCTTGGTATTTTTCCATAAAATAAGATATTTGGAGATAAAAGACACAAGCATGTGAATGTGACACCTCAAAGATTCCTTGAAGGACAAGACACACAAGTTGGGACCCCCTGCTCGAGCCACACAGAAGATGCTTAGGTGGGGTCCACATACATCATGCACCCACATGGAGCCTCAACGACCAAAAATGATGAATTTCATGATATTTTGAGTCCTTATATTTCCCATTTTAAGAAATATCCAAAGAACATTTGATTTGGGTTAACTCTTTAGCCTAATCAAGTGATTATGTAAAGCATGGCTCCCTCACCTATAAAAAGGGCAACCTTCTCCTCATTGGGGAAAGTTATGAGTGAGTGAGAATAGCTCAATTCCATAGTGTCACACTCATCTTAGTACCACACTTTCTCTTGAAGGAAGGTTGAAGTCTTGCCTCATCTTCTCTCTCCATTAAGGTGGTGGCGATTGCTCTCATGTAAGATATATGTTGCTAGTTTTCCTTTCATTTGCATATCTAGTCCGATACTTGTCTCTAACTCTATCTCTATCTCTCATTATCTATCTTTAATACCACCACCACACTTAGATCTATCCATAATTATATCTTTACTACTCCTTTGATCTCTCTTGTTGTGTTCTAATTGTTTCATTGGAAGGTATTCAAGCCGCAACCTTGTCAATGTAATGGGTACAACCTTCTTGCGGGAAAAAATTATGTGCACAAGGTTAGTAACCATATCTTCATCTTCCACAAGCATCTCTCTCTCTCTTAAGGTTCTCATTCTCTACCACAAACTCTAGAATCTCCTTGCTACAGGTACTTCTCTCCCTGCAGTATCCTTATTGCCTAAGGGCAACAATAGGGCTTGGGAGAGAAACTCTCTTCTTCTTCTCCTTTCACTTCTTTCACACCTTTATCTTTGAACATACTAAGTATATCATTGATGAATAACCATAATCCACATAGAGGTAATTTCTTTCAATTTCATTCGGTGCAATCTATTAGGGTCAACATTTGGATTAGCCGGAAGATTCACTTTCAGCAACGCATAGTGTTTCTATTTGGTCCTGAAAGGCTCAACGAAGTACTTCTCTCACTAGATCCCATCATACTACCTATTATTGACTATGACTTTTCTTTTGATGTGAATGTGGTTATTTTATTATGAATCAAGAGGATTTGTACTCACAACTAATCCCAATCGGTAGACAAAACATATACATTATAGTAAGCACAAAGCTATAGTTCCAAAGAGCAATTTGTAGCTTATTTGGACAACAAAGATTAAATATCATTAACTCATCCATTAACCCTTTTATCCTACCCATAATACGATATGATCGTAATCTCGATGTTTTCATTTTTGTTTTGTTCTAACTATCTTTCATGAGTTCTCTCCATCACGTGTGTGTTTGTAAGGGAAAGTGAGCGGCTGCTTTGGCTACATTTCTTCTTTAGCTCTAGAAGCTATGTTATCTACATCTTAGCTCCTTCTCATAACCCTTGAGCTTCCTCACAAACTCTCACAACAAGAGGCCCGGTGCCTTCATGGCAAGACCGCCAACTTCTTGACAGCGTAGATACAACCACTGTACAATAAATCTCTGTGTACTGCACTTTGGAGACCTTTGGCATCTGGTCATGGATTGCGAACGAAGGGATTGTGATGCTCTTGCTCTCTTAGCCTCTCTTGCCTGCACCAGGCTCTGATACCATGTAAAGAATGAGGATGCAAGAGAGCTACACAAGACAAGCACAAAGCACACAGAGATGGAAAGCTTCTTCTTCTTCGTACAGAAAAGAGAGTACAAATGACTAAGTGCTAAAGATGAAAAATAGCACAGATGTACATGCGGTCACTAAGTGTGAACACGCTAGAAGCGTACTAGGCTGGCACTATTAGTGTAGTCTAGCTGTAGAATCACTGGCAGAGATCCTCCGTGTCGGTCACCTAACGCGCCAGTGAGTAAATGCCGTAAGCGGCCAAGACCCGTAGTGGATGCCAGCTCAAGATGTAGAGCTCGACATCTCAACACTAAAGGGGCTGCTCGAGCCAAAGGTAAGGAAAGGCTAAGGCAATCTAGAAGCACATGACCCCAAAGGGAGAAGCATCTGGCCAAGAGAGTGCTTCAAGCTCAGAGAGCCAGGTCATACCCAGCTTGCCAGAGAGGAAGTCATTCGAAGCTAAGTGGCAGAAGGTCGCCTACCGATTTGCACGACGCAGGCGAGTGCTGCCAGTCCACTTCGATAATCCTGAAGTAGAAGTAGTAAGAAGGTTCCCATGCCCTAAGGAAGAGTGGTTCGGCTACTGCTCTCACTGTTTTTGAAGACGGGTAGAGGGTCTTCCTCCTCTCCCTGTAAAACTTATCCTGAAGAAGCTCTCCACCACGGATGAGTCCCAGTGGGTTGGAGACGAATTACAGCTGAATGGAGTGGAATTTATGCAACATGCCGATTATAGTAATTATCTGCATTTGCTGCTAGCCAAAAGGCTGGGAGTGGTCAGATGCGTCATCATCACCCCGTATTTGCTGAGCGACAAAGGAAAGGTAGAGCCCATGAAAGGCGATGACCTCCTGTGGATGTGCCGACTCATCAACACTGGCATGGTAAGAGTATAAGTAAGTACTCCACCCTCTGTGCATGATGGAAAATGGGCCGACAGCATTCCTGTTTAGATTCCTGCAGCATATGCATGTGAATATCTATGTAGATAGGAAAATATTCTACCAACAGAAGATCATGTACCTATTCGGTGCGGCGGTGCTAGGAGAAATCCTTAAGTCCCCAAACCCTATCATTCTCCCCATACTAGATTACAACCACTCCTTCAATGTTTCTATCTTTATCTTGTTTTAATCTATCCACCCAACTCTGTAAAAAGCCGCTATGAGCTATTATTGTTGTTAATATATATATTAAAAAAAAAGTTTGTAATTTCCTGAGTCACTACCATGGCAAGTTTTTCTTTCTCCACATTCAGTGGAAAGAAGGGAGAAGATCTCACCACCAACTTTCGGGATGATTTCGACATCGCTTGTGTGGTTTCCAACAATGATGACGACGCCTCACGGCTTCGAATTTTTCCTTAACTGATGAAAGTAGAGGCCAAGTCCTAGTACAATGCATTGCCCAAAACTACCAAAAATGCATGGGATTGTTACGTGATGCCTTTGTGAAGAGGTTTGGTGGAGACACAACCTCGGAGAAGCTATGGCAGCTACTACTGACGGAATTGAAGCAGGGAGGTCTCCTAGAGTATGCCACCTACGAGTCCAAGTTTATGGACTTATGGGAGAGATGGGTTGCCTCATTGGAGGAAGGCAAAGGAGTGCCTAATTTCCTAAAGAAGGACCGTTTCATTGTTGGCCTGTGGTCACCGCTTAGAGAGAAGGTGAAGGGAAGGTTTCCTGCAACATATGAGTTGGTAGTAGAAGTAGCCCGCCTTAAAGACAAGAAGCTTCACATGCAAGCAAGAGTAAACGAGTCAGAGTAATCAAGCTCTGTCCAACCAACCCCAGTGACTGCAACATCCATTCATAGAGCCCAACCACAAGAGGCATCAGAGGAGCAGCAAGACCTGCTAAGTCGCATCACTACCCAACTAGAGAGTTTATCCGTGCATCTGGGGCAGCAAAGGCATGTACTTGTCAGAAATCCAGAACAAGGAAGAGGACAATGCAGGCAAAACCAAGAGTACCACTGCTACAATTGCGGGGAAGACGGCCATAGTATGTACTACTTCCCACATCCAAGGAGGTAGAATTTCAATAGAGGAGGGAGATAGAATCGGTTTCTCCACCAAGGGCAAGACCACCACCACCCAGGCAACCAAGACCGATTCCACTGGTCCAGATCCTTCGACCACCTGTATAACAACAACCACCACCGCAACCACTTATTCCCCCACTACCCCCACCACCTGCTGTAAACCAAGCGTTGAGTGTTATTAGCTTGGAAGCTAAAGGGAAGGCAAAGGTAGAAGAACCAGTTTGACAGAAGCACAAAGGGAAGGCAAAAGTAGAAGAAGTAGATGCTATGGGAGTGAAGCGTGCCAGGCACGAGGAAGCCTCTCAAAGAGAAGAGAAAATGAAAGGGAAGGCCGAGTCTAGCAAGCAAGCAGCTAAACCGCGACGGAAGATAGACATCATGGATTTCTCATTAGGTGAGTATGCTAAACCCTATGACTTGGTTCAGGATGTGTTAATGCAGGGCCCGAAGATAACTTGGCCCCAATTACTCCACCTTGCACCAAGAATGAGGAGGCAATGGACAAAAATGGTGAGTACTAGGAAATTAAGACCAAGGATAGCTGGGGCTATCTCTGGGAGGGATCTCGATGACATCCTACCAACTAGGATGCCCACATCAAGGGGAAAAGAATCTCAAACGTCTACATAGATGGTGGCGTGAAAATATGCGTCATGAGTGAAAAAATGATGCACCATCTAGGTCTAGAGGTGAGTAGGCCGGCACCCTGCCGAGCCAAAATGGCAAATAACGTAAGAGTGAAATGCGTAGGCATTGTGAATGCGGTCAAAGTAAAAGCATTCAATATAGAAGTGGAGGTAGACATCTTTGTCATGCCACACAAAGGGGAGGGCTACCCTATCATTCTTGGGAGACCCTAGCTCATGGCCATGGAAGCTAAGCAAGAATGGAGCACTGGAATGATTCAGATGAAGGACGCTAAAGGGAAGTCCATATTCTATGACATGAGGACTGGGAAACAACGCAACATGATCTTTGAGGCTTCAGAAGATGAGTCCACCAGCAACTATTTGTCTACCTCAAGAGAAGAGACAACCACAACTGATGAGAGTGACAACAACATCGAAGTGATGGGGGTCATTCTTAAAGACCCAAAAATATTGACACAATCTGAAGCACCCACGACAAACCTAGAGGAACCATCAGTTACGCAATCCTTAGAAGATGCAAGTAACTTACATTGGATGCTCTCAAATGACTTAACCGATGAAGAAAGGAAGGAATATGTCTCCATGCTGGGTAATTTCACTACACTGTTCATTGATGGCTATGATAAGATCATAGGAATCACAGTAGTACAATACCACATAAAACTCAAAAGGCTGCAAAAGCTCAGAAGACTTGGGGTAATCCAACAAGAGGCACTACTTAAATAAGTGAGGAGTTTGTTACAGGTAGGTTTCATCTACCCTGTCAAAGACTCAGAATGGGTCTCCCCTGTAGTAGTCACACCAAAGAAGAATGGAAAGTGCAGAGTCTGTGTGGACTATAAACCTCTCAATGAAGCCACAAAGAGGGATTACTTTCCCCTCCCATTCCAGGATGAAATTGTCAATGAAGTGGCGGGTCATAGGCGATACACACTGTGTGACGGCTACTCAAGATACTTTCACATTAGCATTGCGGAAGAAGACCAAAAGAAGACAACCTTCATTACACCTTGCTTACAGAGTGATGCCTTTTGGCCTCACCAACGCTCCGGCCACATTTCAGCGATATGTGACTTTTGTCTTCCAACCCTACTTTGGAACGTCAATACGGGTTTTCATAGATGATTTCTGCATCTATAGTTCACGAGCCCTCCATTTAAGCAAAGTCTATGATGGATTAACCAGGCTACAAACCTTGGGTGGCCAGCTCAACGTGGATAAGTGTCACATTGGTGAGATCAAAGTCACTCTCTTTGGCCATGTAATTTCAGCAAAAGGGATTGAGGCTGACCCTACAAGATTCAAGCTCTAGTATATTTGTCATCACCCACCACCACTAAGTAGTTGGTTTCCTTCGTTCAGAAGGTAAGATACTTAAGCCGGTTCATTCACTTGCTATCTCAAGTGGTTCTCCCTCTACAACAAGTCACCCAGAGGGATGCCTTCTCATAGAGTAAAGAAAATGAGCAGCAATTGACTGAGATGAAGCAAATCCTAGCCACGCTTCCCACCATTTCACCCCCCAAGTGGGACGAGCCATTTTATGTGGGAAGTGATACACTCGGAGCCGTACTAATGCAAAAGGACCCCCAAACTTCTTTCATGCGTCCTATTTACTTCTCTAGTTGTGTCATGACCCCATCAGAAAAGGGATTTACATCAGTAGAACACATGGTTCTCGCACTAATGTTTGCTACCACAAAGTTCCGCTCCTATCTTCTGCCTAGACCCTTTGTAATTCTGACAATGGAGGAGGTCTTTCCATATGTAATGCGACACATGGATGTATCATCTAGGATCTCTAAATGACTGGTTAGATTACAAGAGTTTGACTACACCATGTAAGTTGAAAACTCCACCAGGGCTAGTCTAGCGGGTATTCTTACTCATCGCCATTATGAGAAGAAGCTGAAGGTCAACACGGAAGCAAAAGAAGAAACAACAATGGTAGAAATTCCTAAGCTAGAAGGAGCTCACTCTCTTTTCTTTGACGGAGCATACAAGAGAACAGTGGACCAATCTGCAGCTGGCATAGTCATTTTCAATGAGCAACAGTAAAGGGTATTCTCCATCGGGTAGTTATTACACTCCCACTCCAACAACGAAGCAGAGTCTACACCTTTAATTATTGGGTTGGAACAATGTATTTCACAAGGAATTCAGCACCTAATGTGTTTGGTGATACTTTGCTTTTGATAAGACAGATTACTGGCACTTGGGATTGTAAAAATCAGGTTTTACTTGGTCAACTATGCCAAATTAAGGATCTTCTAAGGAAGTTTGAAGCAGTGCAATTCAGAGCAAAAAATCAGGAGGCAGATGCTCTGGCCAAAGAAATAATACAAGACGTTCCCATAGGAGCAATCAAATCGAAACTACCCCTCTTTCAAGGTAGTGATGCTATGCCTGATATCATTAACTTTCTAGATATAGGAGAATGTCCGGAAGGGTACACTAAAGGCCAGAAACAATGGCTGGTAAGAAAGGCTACCAGATACCGCCTTGTAAACGACCACATGTATTGCAAGGGCAAGGATCAGATTCTCACGTGAGTGCCAACCTCCAGTGAGATCACAGAGGTAATTTCAAGTTGCCATGATGGTGTCTGCGGCGGTCATTTTGCTCTAGATATCACCAGTAGGAAGATTCTACAAGTACGATACTCTTGGCCTAGTTTCAACAGGGATGTACACCATTGGTGTAAAACATGCAAGGCTTGTCAGGTGGTCAGTGATCGCACATTAACCTATGAGCCACAGACTCCTATCATCTCGTATGGTCCGTTTGAAAAGTGGGTAATAGATGAAATTGGTCCTTTACCAAGGGCCCAATCAGGTAAACTGTACATTATAGTGGGTGTAGACTACATGATCCGATGGGCGGAAGCAACAGCCACCACCCGCATTACAGCCCAAGAGGTAGCAAAGTTCATTTTTGAGCACATCTGTTGCCGTTTTGGCACTCCTCTAGAGATAATATCAGATAGGGGACCAGGTTTCAGAGGTGATCTAGTGGGAGAACTAATGAAAAAGTTAGGCATCACACGCCAACATTCCACACCATACTATCCACAATGTAATGGCCTAGTAGAAAAGGTTATGGCCTAGTAAAAAAGGTAAACGGAATGATTTGCAAAATCATCACAAAACAGGTGAACAACCACGCAGGAGACTGCAATAAACATCTCATGGTCGCTCTATGGGCCTACCGAACGACGTTCTGAACATCATTAGGTTTCACCTCTTTCCATCTAGTTTACGGAAAGGAAGCAATTCTACCCCTTGAGGTACAGATAGCCAGCTGACGAGTCATGGCTAGCCAAATACAGCGCCCAATTGTAAATCTCCGCAACCACATCCTAGATCTGGAAAGGCTCCAACTAGATAGGGAAGAAGCAATCAATCACTATGCAGTGCAGGCGGAACCACGTCGGCTCACCTTCAATCAAGGGCTTAAGGAAAAGGGCCTGGAAAAAGGCATGTTGGTGCTGAGATACAACAACAGATTTGACACTAGGAAGGACAAGAAATTTCAACCTAGATGGGAGGGACCATTCATTGTCAAAAGGCGCTATGACAACGGTAGCTATAAGCTGATGGAAGCAGATGGGAGAATTCACAAGACTAGAGTCAATGGATGGAGGCGAAAAGGTATTTCCTTAGGTTTGATCCAGAGTTCATGCTAGACATTCCGAAAGAGGGAGAACCCTCTAATTACACAACTAAAGATGCAGAGGAAGCGCTAGAAGCATGAATGCCTCTAGCTAGGTGGGAGGGCTAATGACAGTCGGTTTTCAAAACCGCAACCGCGAGAACCACACCCTAAGGAAGGGAAGCCATATTACCAAGGAAGGGAAGCCATATTACCAAAGAAGAAAAAAAACAAAAAACAAAAAGAAGCTCTCTACCATTCACCCTCCCCCCCCCTAAGCTGAACCACTAGCGGGGCGCCACCAGTTTGGTCACACCCCTCCATTATCGCCAGAAGACGGACTCTCTCTCTCCTGCTGCTTGGTTCCACCAATATTCTCTCTCTCCTACTTTTTCGCTGCATCACCTGGCCTGGTGGGCGCATACGACGCCGATGCCTCTGTCACACCCTCCGGTAGGCCACCGCCACAGATATTGTACCAATATTTTCTCTCTCCTACTTTTTCGCTGCATCACCTGGCCTGGTGGGCGCATACGACGCCGATGCCTCTGTCACACCCTCCGGTAGGCCGCTGCCACAGATATTGTATATTCTCCCTCCCTCTCTTTCAAATATCCTTTCTTTCTCTTCCTTTGCTCGTTCTCCACACCCTCCAGCGGGCCGTCTATCCCCATTTTTCCCCTCGTCCACATTCCACAGGCCTTATACCCCCCCCCCCTTCTATCCACACACTCTTTCTCTCTCTCTCTCTCTCTCTCTCTCTCTCTCTCTCTCTCTCTCTCTCTCTCTCTCTCTCTCTCTCTCTCTCTCTCTCTATCTATCTATCTATCTTCTCTCTCCCACCCTATCATCTCACCATCACTCACAACCTCCCCATTCCCCTCTCTCATCTTCTTTTCGCATGGCGGGAACCCACCTTAGGGGGAGTCTTCTTTTTATATAATCTCTCACCCCCCTCTCCTACTGACTAAGCCCCCCCCCCCGTTCTCGGCTTCTGTTGGCCGGCCGCTCACTCTCGCCCTCGCGTAGTCTGGACCCAGCCCATGGCGGGTGCCCATTGAAGCCCCATCACCCACCCCTTATCCTCTCACTCCCCCCACCCTTCTTTCCCACACCCTCTCCCTCTCACCCACGTGCGCGCTCCCAGCAGGCAGCCCCGCTCGCGTTCTCTCTCTCTCTCTCTCTCTCTCTCTCTCTCTCTGCAACCAGCTTTCACGCACACACGTGGGCGCCGCGTACCCGTTCACACACACACACACACACACATACTCACACATACACATACCCCCCCCCCCCCCCCTCTCTCCCCTCCGCCTCTGCGTTGAAACAGTTTCGAAAAAAAGGACAAAAAACATATATATAAATATTTACATATATTTACACCCCCACTCCCACGCACGCATGCGCACACACATATACGTATACACACACACGATTACACATATATACACACACATGCTCGCACGCTCATACATACATACACACACATGCATATACGCACACAACACGCATAAAATCCAAAAAAACGGAGGACCCTACGACTACGACACCATCAACAAAGGAGGACGACCCGATCACACGACATCGACAACAAAAAAGAACAAAGGCACCGAAGGCATGCCACGGCCGACCCCAAAAAGACATACTACACCGACACACGGGCAAAGCTGCCATTCATCGGCATCGCGCGACCACGACACCATTTTCAGTAAACCGTAGGTTATTATCATCATTTTTCAGTTTTCACCCAAGCCTTGTAAAATCACACCGGGCCCACCGCCTTGCTTTGTCTCCCCGATTAGCTTACCCTAATCAAAACCCGATTACCCTAATCCAAGCAGCCAACACCTATAAAAGGGCACTAAGAGGTCACTATGGGGGGGAGGGCAGCTCATGAGAGGTCAGCACTTAGTAGAGTTTTAGTGGAAGGAATTGACATCATTGGCATCACAAGAGGGGGGATTTAGTGTAATGGTTTTATTTGGGAATTGCACCATGTGAGGAGAGCTACGTCCACCTCTCGACTCCAATGGTCGATGCACACACACATACACATTCTTGGTAGCAAGTTTCACATCATGGAGTCGTCTTTAGAGAATGCACGAAGTAGATTTACCATCTCTTCTCCCTACCTCTCTATCACCACGGTGTGCCACCTCGCCGGAAGGAAGGTCATTGTAAATACTGCAAGAAATAATTCTCCCTCACACCCCGGAGGGTTTTCATCATTTGTCAATGCTGTGTGTGTGTGTGTGTGTGTGTGTGTGTAAGTTTGCGGTGTTCACATCACCGTTGTCTGCGTACTTTTGTCTGCGTCCTTGCCGCTCAAAGCTAGGTGGTGCCCCCTGTTCGCTTTACCATGACCACAGCTCGAGGCATGCATCGACTCCCGGCATTTTAGAGGCCGTTGGGGTCCGTGTCTCGCTTTGCTCTCGTCATAAGTATATTTATTTACAAGAGATAAGAAAAAATACCTCTAAACAATAAGAATTTAGTGAAAGGAAATGACTGATGGGGTGAAAGGTATTTTTGAAGTTTTTCCTTGGAGTGGATTCACAAAAAAAATAAGAGAAGCTTGCATGAAATGATTGTTTATAGAGTACATAGGAAAAAAATATTATGGTAATGGAGAGTAATTATACATAGTGAAGCGGTCCGGGGCGGGCAACAAGAAGAGCAACCTCTAGACACCCTTCAAGGCTCCCGTGCTGCTCAATGGGGCTGGGGCACAACACAACACAAACCAAAACAACAAACCCTCAGCCAAATCCCAACTACACAAGGGGCACCACCTAGTTTAAGAGCAAACTAGGACGCAAAAGAGGAGAATCGTTAGAGCAACCCACAAACAAGCAAGGAATTTACACTAACCCTAACACCAATGGAACACTCTCACACACTAAAACACGAGAGAGAGAGAGAGAGAGAGAGAGAGAGAGAGAGAGAGAGAGAGAGAGAGAGAGAGAGGGAGAGATGGTGCTCGGGCTGCTTTGAAGTGTATCGTTAATGATCAAGCAAACATAAATATATATATGTAAGAAAGAGAGAGAAGGGGGAAGGGGGTGCTTGTTGCACTAATGCCTTCTTACAAATCTGTCATGACCAATCAAAGTGAGATTAGTATTTGTTCAACATAGCCTGAGTACATTACACCACAACACATCACAAGAAAAAAGCCACCCCAATCACTGTCTTAAGGCCAGGGGAGTCCTCTCCACCCTGTCGCCCTCTTACAGCATGTGGGATTTATGGCTAAATTGATAACAATACCCGGAGACAAGCTATCAAGAACTTAAATAAAACACCAAGACACTTACACATCATTATTGTCCATGACTTCACGTTGGAAGGGAGACAAAGTATCCATGCTTAGTCCAAATTCACCCTCCTTGATTCAGCAAATGTTGGGCTTACACTAGTAGGAGAAATGATAGATTTCCTACCCTCAATTTAATGATCCCTCTCTCTTACAATGGCATAGAGTTCCCTTGCTAATCACCCCTAATACAACACATACATATGCCTAATGCCAATGAGATTCCACTCAAGAGCTCCTTCTCAAGAGGTTGAGCTTGGCTTCTCAAGCTATAGCATAGTGCTCTTTCTTCTCCCCCCTTGTTGTGCTAACTACACCCTCCTTTTATAGCAATTTTGAAGGCTAGGGTTACTCCTCTAACCATGGTTGGGTTAGATTTTCAACAATTTATCTAATTTCTTTTGCTTGGAATTATCAAGAAATTGGTGGGGAAAGAGAGAGGACAGAAATGGAGGTGATAGGACTTTTCATAGTAGGTTGCTCGTAGCTCAAAAAAATATGAAAAACTTTGAGGCAAAAGTTCAGCCCACGAGCTACAACTTTTGGTTGTATCACCTTTTCAGATTCGGAGAGCAAGTGAACTTTAAAAATTCAGCAAAACCGATCATTTTTTTCCACTGCACAAGGTCCTTGTGGGGTCCTTCTTTGGATGATTCTTTTGAATACCTCCAAGAGTGAGCCCTCCAAAGTGCATGTATGCATGCCACCTACCCTTGACCTTATTTGGTAGGTCTATAATTGAAGATATTGTTGAGATCATGATATAAGTGAATAGTACAACTAAGAAAATCAAATATTGAGGGGTCTAAAAAATATGTACATGTCAAATATAAATAATATAAGTGGAAAAAATATAAAGGGGTCAAAAGAAATCTCTCTCATTATGAGGCTACCATAAAAAGATAAATACTTTTGGTGTTCTAATTTTTTAGAAAAAAAACAAAATAGATGTAGGAAGGGAAAAATCACAATAGTGAAAAAATATACACATAAATAAAACTAGTTTTTTTTGGATTTTTGTTGGGGTGCAGTTACACCAAATATAAGAGAAGCTTACATGAAAATATTTCTATATGGAATAAAGAGTATGAAAAATGGTAAGAAAAATTGTGGTAATGGTGAGGCAATGTACAGAGCATAAATAACACACACCTAGGTAGAAATATTTAAATAAATACCAAAATAATTATGAAAAAATCTTTTATTTAGGCCCTATATACAAAGAAATATTTACATACGCATGGGCCATAATATACTTTTTTTTTTTTTTTGTCTCAACTAACCCAATGACTAGCTAATTGAGGGTTTTTTATTTCAGTAAGGAGATATGGGAAAAGTCCCCTAACTCACACGCACCTATATACAGTGAAAGGGTGAGGGTAACCACAGTGTTTGAGTGATTTGATAGGGTGAGATAACTCACTATGGCAATTACAGAGAGCCGAAAAAACGGCTTCCATTAGCCCTCCCCCAGGATGATGGTATATTCATGTACCATCATAAAGAATCTTTTCCAAAGAGAGTGCTTCAGAGTCCTTGACAAGATCTTCATTGTTTGGCCCCTTGGAATTTTGGTTTGTGTTACACTCATGCTTCATGGAACAATACTTACATGGGATAGTTGCCTTTTGCTCTGGTAGATCCTTTGGTAGAAGGCGACTCAAGTAAGGCTTCAAGCGATAGCCGTTTACCTTCCTGGAGTGCTCTTTCCCATTCAAGTCCATAAGTTGATTGTAACTTGAATTGAAAGCCTTCTTGACTATGTATGGCCCCTGCCATCTTGTTTCAAATTTGGCATCAAAACAATTATCGAGTCGATTGTCATACCTTAGCACAAGATCTCCTTCATTGATGCCTTTGTCCTTAAGTTTCTTGTCAAGCTTCTCCTTTGTCTGTGTGGCTTTCCTCTTATAGCACTCGTATGCTGCTTCTCTTTTCCACTCAAGCTCAGCTAAGGTAAGAAGTCGATCCATCTATGCTTCTTGATCATCTTGTGCTGATTTGCCATGAAGTCGCATTGTTGGAATGTTTAGTTCAATTGGCTGTAAAGCCTCTTGACCATAGACCAAGTGAAATGGTGTGAACTCCGTGGCTTCCCTATATGTGGTTCGATACGCCCACAAGGCACCATCCAAGAAGTCATCCCACAACTTTGTCTTGTTTTTCACCATCTTTCTAATGATGCCTGCAATGACACCATTAGCTTTTTCTACCAAACCATTTGATTGGGGATAGTAGGGTTGTACTGTGACGATGTAGAATGCGAAGTTATTCACAGAATTCTATGAGCAATCCCTTTCTAAACCCTGGACCATTATCAGAAACAATCTCCAAAAGTGTGCCAAGTCTACAACAAATGTGAGTGTAGACGAATTTGCTCACTGTCCTCTCATTTACCTTTCCCACACTTTGTGCTTCCACCCACCTAGTCATATAGTCTACGACCACTAGAATGTAGAGTTTACCATTTTTTGTCCTAGGCAGAGGACCCATAGCATCAATGCCCCACTTTTCAAAGGGTCCATTTGCAAGCACGATTTGCCTTGGACCATAAATCAATCTTCTATTCCCATTTACCTGACAATTGTGACAACTTTTACACCAGTGTTGGACATCCACATGTAGACTTGGCCAAACATACCCCGCAAGCAAAATCTTCTTCACAGTTAATTCTTGGGAAAAATGACCACCACATGCCTCTTCATGCAAACCTTTTAGAATGGCTGGAATTTCCTCGATAGTTGGTACTCTTCTGCACACTTGATCCTTCCCTTTTTGATAGAGGGAGCCTTCTAGGAAGAGATAGAAACTTGCCGTCTTCATGAGTCTCCTCTTCTGAGCTTTTGTGAAGTCTGGTGGAAACTCACCCTCCAAAATGTAGCCGATGATGGGAGCCAATGACTCCAATCCCTGGTACCTTGGTTGCTTCACAACAACCGCCACCATGATGACTTGCACTTCTCTCTCAACACATGTAACTGCTTGTTGTGCAAGTAAATCGGCATCTTCATTTTGTTTCCTCGGAATATGATATAGTTGCACCTCCTCAAATTGATTAAATAGCCTACGGATGGTATGAAATTTGGCCCTTAGTCTTTCATTTTTGCATGCCCAAATGCCTAAAATCTGCTTCACAATGAGAAGTGCATCCCCTTTTACCATGAGACGTATACCATGGCCAATGCATATTATTAAACCATGAAGTAGTGTGTCATATTCTGCTTCATTGTTGCTAGCTGAACTTGGTAGATTGAACTTCTCTTTCATGACCACCTCTCCACTTGGGTTGAGCAACACTAGCCCTCCCCCTGCTTTTCCTGTGGCTCGACGAAAAGCTCCATCAAAGAACAAGGTAAAAGCATTAGGAATACTTTTTGGTGGTGGCAATGGTAGGGTCTTTACTTCAGGCACCTTAATCTCCTTTTCATGCACCCTATAAGTGAGAATCCCTGCCAATTGTGCACGCACACTATCTTCTACCTTGAAAGAGTATTGAAACTCTTGCAACTCCATAATCCACTTTGAGATCCTAGTACTAAGATTCATTTGAGATGACACCCAAGGGAACAAATTCTCTGCGGTGAGGATTACAAAAGGTTTTGGGAGCAAGTAAGATCTAAACTTCCTTATCGCAAACATGAGAGAAAGCATCATGAGTTCTGCTTCTGTGTAGTCTCTCTCCAAAGAATTCATGACCCTACTAGCAAAGTAGATGGGTCGCATCCTTGTACTGTGGGGATCTTGTTGTAGCAACAGAACACCAATTGTTTCCCTTCCAACACTAGAGCTAACAAAGAATGTGTACTCCCAACAAGGAGGCATGAGTGTTGGTAGCTCTGACAAAATGACTTTAATGTTACAAAAATACTCTTCAAGCTCATCAGACCATGCAAATTCTACTTCTTGTGTCAACTTTTGCAAAGGATGAAGCAACTCCGAGGCTAAGTGAATGAAGCGTGACATATACTTCACCTTCTGAATGAAAGAGATGACCTCCTTAAGACTCTTCGGTGATGGGAGCTCAATAAGAGCCCTTGCCTTTGAAGGATCCACCTCAATGCCTTTATAGGAAACCTTGTGACCAAGCAAGATCACTTCATCCTCACCTATGTGGCACTTGTCGGAGTTGAGTTGACCTCCCATGTCGTAGATCTTCTTTAAACCTTCTTCTACCCTTTGTAGATGCAATGATTTTGAGCTATAAATACAAAAATCATCAATGAACACCCTAATTGACTTTCCAAAGAATGCTTGAAACACCATATTCATGAAACTTTGGAATGTTGCAGGAGCATTTGTCAGACCAAATGGCATGACTCTAAAAGCATAACAACCCCAAGGAGTGATAAAGGTTGTTTTCAATTGATCCAGCAATGCAATCCCTATTTGAAAGTAACCTGAGTAACCATCGCACACAGTGTACTTCTCATGACCAGCTACCTCATTTAGTATCTCATCCTGGAATGGGAGGGGAAAGTGATCTCTTTTTGTTGCCTCATTGAGGGGACGGTAATCCACGCACACCCTCCACTTGCCATTTTTCTTAGGAGTGACAACAACAGGAGAGACTCACTCTCAATTCTCCACTGGATAAATGAAACCTGCTGCTAGAAGCTTTCTTACCTCCTTGAGTAGAGCCTGCTGCTTTATAACTCCTAGCCTTCGTAGCTTCTGAGCTTTAGGTGTGGCCTAAGGCTTTAACTCAATCTTGTGTTGAACAATCTCTACCCCACGCACGTCGGTGTAGTCTTTAGCAAAAAGCCTAGGAAACTTTCTTAGCACACATTTGAACTCCTCTCTTTCATCCTTTGTAAGTGTTGGTGATAGCATACCTTCCAGCATCCCTTCATCTTGAACACCTTCATTCTCTTGAGGACCTACCTCCTCCAAGCCTTGACAAGAGGTCTCTTGGTTGCTTGGCTTAAACCTTACCCCCATGACTTCGATGGAAGACTCCTCTTCAGTAATGCTGCCGCTACTTTCTTCTTCTGAAGTGCTATCGGTCCAACCTTCTTCCGTCTCACTTTGAGATGATTCTTCATGGAGCTCCTCTTGGCGTTGCTCCTTCATGTCAAAGACAACCTTCTTATGATTGTCATTCCTGCAAATTAATTTCCCACTCTCCCAATCCTGCAAAGCTCGCATTTTCATTAGCCATGGTCTTCCTAGGATAAATGGATAACCACTTCCCTTGGTCGACATAACATAAAAATCCACCGCTTTCTTAATGCCAAAGGCCTCTACAAAGACATTTTTACAATGCCTACACACCTAGCCTTGCTATTGTTTGCCATCTTGACTTTGATTTCTGGTGTCTCATGGATGTGCATGCCTAGTCTTTGCATGAGTCCCTCTGTCATGATGCAAATTTGTGCACCCCCATCCACTAGACCTTTCCTAACCAATCTTCCTTTGATGTAACAGTCTAGCACCGGTGTAATGTCCTCATTCATTTCAGCTTGTGCAATTTTTACAACAGGCACACTCTCTTTTACCTTTATCCTAGTGCTAACTGCCCTTGTTAAATCCCCCCTAACTTGTGGACATAATGCAAGAAATTGAGGCCATGAAATATCAGGACCCTTACCTCTCATGTCTTCCAACAAGTTGTACGGAGCCATACCATGTCCAAGAGGGAAGTCTTGGAGGTTGATACGACGTCGAGTCCTCTTGGTTTCCTTGGTTTCCTTTGCCTTCTTGCCTTGTCCATGGTCACTCTATGATGTGACTCCTTCTTTCTCTTTACCTTTCCCTCGGCCACGCTTAATGCCATTGGCATCCATGTCAACCTCATTTGAATTTGTCACCTCTACCACATGCACATTTGGATCTGGCAAAGGTGGAACTCCTTCTACCCCTTGTGGAGGTGGTCTTGGTCCATTTGGCCTTTGTAGAAGCCTTGGTTGTTGACCAGCTCCTTCTCCTGCATTCATCACTGGGTAATTCAAGTTAGGTCTCCCTGGCTCTCCACGGGGCCAAGGACAATTATACATCCCATGTCCAGACTCTCTCCAATTCCAACATTGCAAGACTCTCCTAGTTCGTGGCTCTCTCTCTTCTGACTTCTTTGCTTGTCCCGTTGGACCTACAGCTTGTGCAAGGTGAATTGACAGGCTGCTTAAAGATTCATTTAACTTCTCAATCACTTCAGCGTTACCTCAGGAAGCTCCCTAGATGTTGATGCTTGTGACTTACCTTTGGGTCTAAGACCTTCCATTGGAACCTCTCCCCTTAAGCACTTGAGTTTCCTATACTTCTCAACAGCCCTAGTTTCCGCTGCATGAAAAGTAGCAGGTGCACCCGCCTCAACTTTTACCTTAAGGTCAGGAAAGAGTCCGGCTATGAACCTCTCTTCTTTAAAAATTCTGCACCATCACCAGGGTTAGCAACATTTCGTATCCATAGAGCCCAAAGACGTAGAAACTCTTTCTTGTACAAGTAGTAGTCATCTAAGTCTTTTTGCTTATGAGAAACAATGTCTTGCCATAATTTCTGAGTGTTTTGGGGATCAAAGAAGTATTTCTTGAAACGATTCAAAACTTCCGTGTAATTCCCTTTAACTTCCTCACGCAAAGAATCAAACCAAGTGCTAGCATCTTTCCTAAGGACCACCTCAAACATTTCTACACGTTCTTGATTAGTTACTATCCTCTTGATACGGCAAGACATCTTGAAATTCGCTAGAAATAATTCTGCATCCTCTCCAAGCTCTCCAAAGAAAAGAGGATATCCAGACATTTCGCATTGGCTCTCCATTGAATTGATTTAAAAGTGACGCGTTTTTGTTTTTTCTTTCTTTAAAAGATTTACACAATAATATTTTCTAAATTGCAATCTATTCTACAACAAAATAAAAATATTCGCATCAAATGACCTATGATAATCAATAAGAGGTAGAATGACAGGGTTTGGTGACGCGAGAATTTCTCCTACTCTTTGGGCACCAAACATGAATACCATACGTTGTTGAAAATGGATTTTTCTACTAATTGCAATGTTTACTCTAATGTGTGGAGTGAAATGAAAGGGAAAAACCTGTATTCCTGGGCCATTATCCATGGTCTATGCATGACCTAATACAAAAATATAGAGGTCCAAACTAAGGTCGTACCTAATGAGAGGCAAAATAAAAGGATTTACTGATGCGTTTATCTCTACCAACCTAAGAGGACCCACAAACAAGCAAGGAATTTACACTAACCCTAACACCAATGGAACACTCTCACACACTAAAACACGAGAGAGAGAGAGAGAGAGAGAGAGAGAGAGAGAGAGAGAGAGAGAGAGAGAGAGAGAGGGAGAGATGGTGCTCGGGCTGCTTTGAAGTGTATCATTAATGATCAAGCAAACATAAATATATATATGTAAGAAAGAGAGAGAAGGGGGAAGGGGGTGCTTGTTGCACTAATGCCTTCTTACAAATTTGTCATGACCAATCAAAGTGAGATTAGTATTTGTTCAACATAGCCTGAGTACATTACACCACAACACATCACAAGAAAAAAGCCACCCCAATCACTGTCTTAAGGCCAGGGGAGTCCTCTCCACCCTGTCGCCCTCTTACAGCATGTGGGATTTATGGCTAAATTGATAACAATACCCGGAGACAAGCTATCAAGAACTTAAATAAAACACCAAGACACTTACACATCATTATTGTCCATGACTTCACGTTGGAAGGGAGACAAAGTATCCATGCTTAGTCCAAATTCACCCTCCTTGATTCAGCAAATGTTGGGCTTACACTAGTAGGAGAAATGATAGATTTCCTACCCTCAATTTAATGATCCCTCTCTCTTACAATGGCATAGAGTTCCCTTGCTAATCACCCCTAATACAACACATACATATGCCTAATGCCAATGAGATTCCACTCAAGAGCTCCTTCTCAAGAGGTTGAGCTTGGCTTCTCAAGCTATAGCATAGTGCTCTTTCTTCTCCCCCCTTGTTGTGCTAACTACACCCTCCTTTTATAGCAATTTTGAAGGCTAGGGTTACTCCTCTAACCATGGTTGGGTTAGATTTTCAACAATTTATCTAATTTCTTTTGCTTGGAATTATCAAGAAATTGGTGGGGAAAGAGAGAGGACAGAAATGGAGGTGATAGGACTTTTCATAGTGGGTTAGTGTTAGTAGAGTTAGTATTAATTTACAAATGGAATTGGATATTTACAATGGGAGTATCGATGTAGGATACAAATAAGGAAGAAAAACTCTTAAGAGGTAAGAAAAGGTGGATTTCTTACAAGGTCGATGCTCCAAGTGTCTTGAGTAGGGCCAATTTTGACGCTTGTTGACGGTCCACTAGCTTTGACGGTACATTTTTTCTCCACTCTTGACCTTCCTTGAGAGACAAGGTAATTGAAGCTAAGTAATCAAACACCATGATGATGTCTTTTAAGAGAAGAGGCTGAATTTTGTGGTTTTTTTGATAGATATGGGTAATTTGGAGGAGGAAAAATGAGACTAGGTGGTCAATTTTGGAATGGAATTGTGTGTGGGAGGTATGAGTTCACCATGGTTTCTCTTATTCTTCAAGGTTGAGGAGAAGGTGAGTAGGGTGCAGAGAGGAGTGGTGAGAGAGGTGGGGATGATGAGTGGAGAAGTGTGTGTGAAAGAGGAAAATGATAAAGTGGAAGAGAGAGTGTGGCTGCATAGCATGGGAAAACTGGGGTCCACTAATAAAATCATAGCTCATAGCTCGTAGCTCAAAAAAATATGAAAACATTTGAGGCAAAAGTTCAGCCCACGAGCTACAACTTTTGTTTGTCTCACCTTTTCAAATTCGGAGAGCAAGTGAACTTTAAAAATTCAGCAAAACCGACCGTTTTTTTCCACTGCACAAGGTCCTTGTGGGGTCCTTCTTTGGATGATTCTTTTGAATACCTCCAAGAGTGAGCCCTCCATAGTGCATGTATGCATACCACCTACCCTTGACCTTATTTGGTAGGTCTATAATTGAAGATATTGTTGAGATCATGATATAAGTGAATAGTACAACTAAGAAAATCAAATATTGAGGGGTCTAAAAAATATGTACATGTCAAATATAAATAATATAAGTGGAAAAAATATAAAGGGGTCAAAAGAAATCTCTCTCATTATGAAGCTACCATAAAAAGATAAATATTTTTGGTGTTCTAATTTTTTAGAAAAAAAACAAAATAGATGTACGAAGGGAAAAATCACAATAGTGAAAAAATATACACATAAATAAAACTAGTTTTTTTTGGACTTTTGTTGGGGTGGAGTTACACCAAATATAAGAGAAGCTTACATGAAAATATTTCTATATGGAATAAAGAGTATGAAAAATGGTAAGAAAAATTGTGGTAATGGTGAGGCAATGTACAGAGCATAAATAACACACACCTAGGTAGAAATATTTAAATAAATACCAAAATAATTATGAAAAAATCTTTTATTTAGGCCCTATATAAAAAGAAATATTTACATACGCATGGGCCATAATATACTTTTTTTTTTTTTTTTTGGCTCAACTAGCCCAATGATTAGCTAATTGAGGGTTTTTTATTTCAGTAAGGAGATATGGGAAAAGTCCCCTAACTCACACGCACCTATATACAGTGAAAGGGTGAGGGTAACCACGGTGTTTGAGTGATTTGATAGGGTGAGATAACTCACTATGGCAATTACAGAGAGCCGAAAAAATGGCTATCAATAGCATACATAGGAAAATAACGCACACCTAGGTAGAAATATTTAAATAAATGCCAAAATAGTTATGAAAATTCCCTATATTTAGGCCCTATCTACAATGAAATATTTACACACCAATGGGCCATAATATACTTTGGCCTTTTTTTAAATTTAGTTTTTGGCTCAACTAGCCTAGTGACTAGTTAGCTGAGGGTTTTATGAAGATATGGGGAAAGTCCCCTAACTCACACACGCCTATGTACAATGAAAAGGTAAGAATAGCCACAATGTTTAGGTGATTTTGGTAGGGTGAGTCAACTCACTATGGCAATTACGGAGAGGCGAAAAACGGCTCTCCCCCAGGATGATGGTATATTCATGTACCATCATAGAGCATCTTTTGCAAAGAGAGTGCTTTTGAGTCCTCGATGATATCTGGTCCCTTGACAAGATTTTCATTGTCTGGCTTCTTTTCACGTTCATGCTTCATGTAGCAAAACTTACATGAGATAGTCGCTTTTTGACAGTCCTTTGGTAGATCCTTTGGTAGAAGGCGACTCAAATATGGATTCAAGCAATACCCATTTACTTTCCTGGAGTGCTCTTTACCATTCAAGTCCATAAGCTGATAGTAACTTGAATTGAAAGCCTTCTTGACTATGTATGGCCCTTGCCATTTAGTTTCAAACTTGGCATCAAAACGATTGTCAAGTCGATTGTCATACCTTAGCACAAGCTCTCCTTCCTTGATGCCTTTGTCCTTGAGTTTCTTGTCAAGCTTTTCCTTTGCTTGTATGGATTTCCTTTTGTAGCACTCATAAGATGCTTCTCTTTTCCACTCAAGCTCCACTAATGTAAGAAGTCGATCCATCCATACCTCTTGATCATCATGTGCACCTCTGCCATGAAGCCGCATTGTTGGAATGTTGCGCTCGATAGGCTGCAAAGCCTCTTGACCATAGACAAAGTGAAATGGTGTGAACTCCGTGGCTTCCCTATATGTGGTTTGCTATGGCCACAAGGCATCATCCAAGAAGTCATCCCACAGCTTTGTCTTGTTTTGTACCATCTTTCCAATGATGCATGCAATGACACCATTAGCCTTCTCCACCAAACCATTTGATTGTGGGTAGTATGGTGTGCTAAGACGATGTAGAATGTGAAGCTCTTCACAAACTTCTGTGAGTAAACCCTTCTTGGACCCTGGACCATTATCCGAAACAATCTCTAGAGGTGTTCCAAACCTACAAAAAATATCAGTGTATACAAACCTGCTCACTATTTTCCCATTTACCCTTGCCACACTTTAAGCCTCCACCCACCTAGTCATGTAATCTACAACCACTAGAATGTAGAGTTTACCATTTTTTGTTCTAGGCAAAGGACCCATATCATCAATGCCCCACTTTTCGAAGGGTCCATTTGCAAGCACTATTTGCCTTGGACCATTGACCAATCTTCTATTTCCATTTACCTGACAGTTGTGACAGCTTTTACACCAATGTTGGACATCCACATGCAGGCTTGGCCAAACATACCCCACAAGAAAAATCTTCTTCACAGTTAACTCTTGGGCAAAATGACCACCACATGCTTCCTCATGCAAACCTTTTAGAATGGCTGGAATTTCCTCGATAGTTGGTACTCTTCTACACACTTGATCCTTCCTTCTTGGATAGAGGGATCCTTCTAGGAAGAGATAGAAACTTGCCTTCTTCATGAGTCTCCTCTTTTGAGATTTTGTGAAGTCTTGTGGAAACTCGCCCTCCAAAATGTAGCCAATAGTGGGAGCCAATGACTCTAATCCCTGGTATCTTGGTTCCTTGACAATTGCTGCCACCATGATGACGTGCACTTCTTTCTCAACACATGTAACTATTTTTTGTGCAAGTAAATCGGCATCTTCATTTTGTTTCCTAGGAATATAATATAGTTGCACTTCTTCAAACTGATTAAACAACCTACGAATGGCAAGAACTTTTGTCCTTAAGCTTTCATTCTTGCATGCCCAAATGCCTAAAATCTGCTTCACAATGAGAAGTGCATCCCCCTTTACCATGAGACGTTGTATACCTTGGCCAATGCACATCTTTCAACCATGAAGTAGTGTATCATATTCTGATTCATTGTTGCTACTTGATCCTGGTAGATTGACCTTCTCTTTCATGAACACCTCTCCACTTGGGTTGAGCAATACTAGCCCTCCCCCTGTTTTTCCTATGGCTCGTCAAAAAGCTCCATCAAAGAACAAGGTAAAAGAATTAGGAATACATTTTGGTGGTGGCAATGGTAGGGTCTTTACTTCAGGAACCTTAATCTCCTTTCATGTACCCTATAAGTGAGAATCCCTGCCAATTGTGCACACACACTATCTTCTACCTTGAAAGAGTATTGGAACTCTTGCAACTCCATAATCCACTTTGAGACCCTAGTACTAAGATTCATTTGAGATGACACCCAAGGGAAAAAAAATTCTGTAGTGAGAATCACAAAAGGTTTTGGTATAGCAAGTAGGATCTAAACTTTCTCATTGCAAACATGAGAGAAAGCATCCGGAGTTATGCCTGCATGTAGCCTCTCTCCAAGGTATTCATGACCCTACTAGCAAAATAGATGGGTCGCATCCTGGTACTATGGGGATCTTGTTGTAGCAAAACATCACCAATTGTTTCTTTCCCAATACTAGAGCTAACAAAGAATGTGTACTCCCAACAAGGAGGCATGAGTGTTGGTAGCTCTGACAGAATGACTTTGATGTTACAAAATATTCTTCAAGATCATCAGACCAAACAAACTCTACTTGTTGTGTCGAATTTTGTAAAGGGTGAAGTAACTCTGAGGCTAAGTGAATGAAGCGTGATATATACTTCACCTTTTGAATGAATGAGATGACATCCTTAAGACTCTTCGGTGATGATAACTCAATAAGAGCCTTTGACTTTGAAGGATCCACATCGATGCCTTTGTAAGAAACTTTGTGACCAAGCAAGATCACTTCATCCTCACCTATGTGGCACTTTGTTAACCCTCATGGCTCACGGACACCCTATCACCTACGAGACGGACGTTGTAACCTACGGTGGACATTGTATTATTTATTTGGTAGAGTCAGGTACCGGGCTTGTCGGTCCAATAGGAAAAGGGTAAGAGTGATCGTCGATGAGAGGCGCACTCTAACTGGGACATTCAAGGGATTAGTTGGCTAAGCATGGGCGCCCAAGTGTGAATGGGGTGAGCTCATATAAAAGCCAACTAAACCTAAAATTCACTCATTCTCTCATTTGTGCAATAGAAGAGTGCTCTTGCTCCATCTTCTTCTTCTTCACCTCCTTGTGTGTGTGTGTATGTGTGTGTGTGTGTGTGAGAGAGAGAGAGAGAGAGAGAGAGAGCGATCGAGCATTGCAGCGGCACGATGGTGGTGAAGCGGTTGAGCGCAACGTAGCGGCGTCTCCTTCTTCTTCGCGGCAAGGAATCCTCCATGGCAGGAGCATAGAGCGGTGAGTGACACACCATTGCCCTCTTTTGAGCTTACTAGTTAAGCTAGTTGTGTGCTTGGAGCCGTCTATGGCTTGCACACAGTATTAGGCAAGGCCCTTGCTTCGACACTGCGGCAAGGAGCGCACATTTTTGGCGCCGCTACCGGGGAATCGCCCTGCACTAAGCCCAAGAGGCACTTTGTGCTTCTCCTATGAGTTGTTTGTAGTAGGAAAGAAGAGGAAGAGGAAGAGGAAGAGGAATGAGTTATTTTTCTGCAAGTTGTTAATTTCAGTATTGTCTGCAAGTTCTGTGATTTCTACATAATGTTTTGTTTTTCGTTTGCACACAGTCTTTGCACAATTAGTAGTCGTTAGCTTGTTCGCAGTGAATGAATAAGTAGGTAGGCAGTTAGCAATTTCTGTTTGCACACAGTCTGTACACAGTTTTCTATCAAGGTTTGCCTGCACACAGTCTTTGCACAGGAAGGTAGTGAGAGAGGAAGTAGGTGGACGGTTAGCCCACTGTCAGTAAGCAGGTAGATTAGTTAGTGGTTAGCAGCACTGTTAGTAAGTAGATAAGGTAGTGAGCTGTCTGTGAGCTATTGACAGAGAGGTTAGGTAGGTGTTTACAGTGTGTGTGGCCAAAAAAGGGTCACCTAAACCGCGCGCGGTCGTCGCCTCAAAAAAAAAAAACGAAAAAATTTAAGCGTGAGTGACTGGGGGGCTACACTAAAATTTTGATCCCCAAGCCCAAGCCCATGCCCAGGCCTCAGTCCTCAATCTTATGATATATACTAGACTCACTCTTATATATATACCCTACCCCCTCAAGAGGGAATGAGAGCATGTGGGGCAAGTCCTCCACTCTCCTCCCTTCTCTTCCCACTTGCACCCTTAGACTTTCTAATTTGGGCCTAGTTCCCTACTAGAAATTGACGGTTTTAGGGATTTCGAGGGCATAAAGTGATCAAACGGAGGGCTGTAAAGCAAGGCACGTCCCTCTGACCGAGACGCTCGTTTTGAGCTATCATACGTTCTATTCTATAGCTGGGTCAGAAAAAAAGGACCAAAAAATCAAAAAATAAATAAGTAAGAAAAGACTTGGGTTGCAAAACACCCAAAATTACTAGGTGAGCAACCTTCACGGGCACTCACTGACACTTCTAGGGGATCCAAGTCATATGAACCTACGCTCTGGACGAGTGTTAGAGCACGAGCATATTGGTAGTGCCTCCATTTACGCAGGCACCCATTTTTCCTCCACCGTAGGTTCTGGACCTTCGACCGGGACTCAAGGTAGCGCGAACCAAGATCCTCATATCGCGTCTAGTGATTCTTCCTCTGACTACGAAGTCATGGAGGGGTATCCTACACCAAACCCTGATAGTTCAAGTCAAGACATGCATGCCATGGGCCCACGGCCTGGGTCCAGCGTGTTTAGCCGCTTAAAAGAGACCCTTAGTAGAGCTACTCGCTCCGAACATGCGGTTAATGAAATAAATGAAGGGAGTGGGGAGGTAAATTCGCCATTCATGCCTAAAATATACCCTATGCTTCTTGAGAGTGTGCATGTGAATGTTCCATCCACTGCACCTTCT
This sequence comes from Adiantum capillus-veneris, assembly GCF_014529385.1. Lineage (NCBI taxonomy): Eukaryota > Viridiplantae > Streptophyta > Polypodiopsida > Polypodiales > Pteridaceae > Adiantum > Adiantum capillus-veneris. The sequence continues at coordinate 8,821,923 of NC_140943.1, read as the reverse complement.
GATCCTTTAGGACTATCACCCTCTGAGGTTTTACTACCCGATGGTAGGAGTCTTGCCGAAGTGAAAGAGATTGAACGCTATATGCAAGCAACAAGGGAGAGGGAGATTGAGAACCTACGAAGGCTAGAACAAAGTCGAGCCCTGAAAGCAAAGGCTCCTATGACAACAATCATGCCAGCCGAGCAACCGAGTGCTCCCAAGGTAGCAGTCACGGAGGGGCAAGCGATGGGGAGTAATAATGCTTCCACTTCGAGGGAAACCTCCAGCACGCTAGGCCTAGATGGGATATTCCTAAACGAAAATTGGGAGTATGACCTACAAGCAGAAGCTTTAACTGATCGGTACACAGGACACACCTATCATGTGGGTTGGTTAGATGTTCTACAATCCACATCGGGTGCTACTAGCACAGATGAGCAACAACAGAAAGTCTGTGATGTCCTCCATAGAATTGTCGAGTTAGAAAGACAGAACACAGGGATCAACATGCCTTCAACAGGCCTAATGAGATTCTTGGATACGGGAAAGGACAACCAACCAACCCTATCACAAATGAAGACTCCCTCAGTGAGCCCCATTGATCCTCCATATGTTGTTTCGCCAGGAGCCTCAGTACAATCTGAGCCCACAAGTGGCAGCTTTACCTTCCCAGATCTAGCTCATCTTTCTCTTAATGAAACTACGGCTACCATGCATATCCCAGTGGTGAGCATGACAAGAAGTACACCATGGAGTTCATTTGTTAACATTGTGTCGATGCCTAGTAGCACAATGCCCCCAACTATACCTACATGTATGTATCAATCATGTGCACCTGTTGTACCTCAGCCTCATGTAGCTCCTACACCTCCGATTATTCCAAGAGCTTACAATCCACAATGGCACTATCCAAGCTCTTATACAAGTAGAGCCATGACATTTAATAATAACATGCCATATCAGGCACCCCCTATGCCTAGGGCCATGCCTGTAAACTTTGGACCTCCGTCTGGTACACCACCATATGAGATATGGGACCCAAGAGCCGCGAGTATGCCAAGGCCAAGGCCAACTCCCATCTCACATGTGGTTCCAGGAGCACATACACCCATTATACCTGCTCAAATAGGAGATTTGGCAGCGTTTGCTCAAACTATCAGTCGCTCTATTGCGGAAAACATGCGTAGTGCACCTGATAGAGAGCCTAGGAGCAAGGCAATTCAAGTAGCTAAGCTCACACAGAAATTCAGTGGAGACGGAGATGCTAGAAAGCATATGGAAGTCTTTGAACATGTGTGCGATTCCTTGGTAGAGCACAATGAGCTACATAAGTGTAAGGCTTTGAGTTTGACCCTAAGCGGAAAGGTTGGAGATTGGTATAGAACCTTAAGAGTAGAAGAGAAAACGATCTACTCTACTCTTAGGAGACTGTTCTTAAAAGAATACATACAAGAGGGAGTACTTTGGGGTGTAGCCTCTCAGCTCCAGAAAGCCCAATGAGAAGAAGGTGAATCCGTGAGAGACTTCATTAGTCGCCTAAAGAATTTGAATTCTCGATGCAATCCAAACGAGCGATTCAACAACAACCAATTGCTCGATAGATTCATTAGGGGACTATGACATGAAAGTATCTATAATGTCCTAGTCATTAGAGGTATCACTACTTGGGAAGCAGTCACCATGAATGCAATCCAATTGGAGGATAATTTAATGATTGCAGGAGAAAGAGTGTCTGCCGAGCCGAAGTCTAGTAGCTCGCAAGTGTAAGGGCATGAGCCAATGAAGATAAAGCCAATCATGAAAGAGCAAACGATATCTGAGATGACTTTGGCAGATCTCATCAAGGCCATCCAAGAAAGCCTTAGAGGTAATCGTGCTCCACAAAACACTCATATGTATCCAAGAAGGGAGCAACAATGGTGCTCAATTTGCTTGGGCCCACATACTACGAGTGAATGCCCTACTTTCAGAGTAAATTTTAACGGGACTTGTAACGCGTGTGGTAGGTATGGCCATCAAGCAAAGGATGGCCTAATGCTTAAACGCATCATGGAAAATAGAACGCCTATAGCTTGGACAGACTCACCTCGAGTTCCTGCATTGATGCCTACCACACCCATGGAGCAACAATTGCCATTACAGCACGTGGTCCCTAGAACCCAAAATGTGGTCCAAACCACACCGTTGCCACCTCCAGTGCTAGGACCGCAACCCCCTCATCTAAGAGTTACACCTATGAACCAAATAGGTTGCGAGTCATCTAGTACTTATGTAGATTGCGAAGAGGACATAGACTCTAGTATCACCTATGGAGTCGACATGCTTGAGGAGTGTCCCATGTACTATATGGAAGACCATTGGGGACAAATCAAACCGGTATATCAAGCTACTGCGCTAGCAGCAAGAGGCCAAAACATTAATAGTTTTGCTCGGAGACCACCTCTTTAGTGCTACGAATGTGGTGGACCACATAGAGTAGCTAAGTGTCCCATTAGAATGCAAAAGAATGCCGCACTAATGCAAACAAGTCAAGGGAGTGCATTGGCAATGCCAATACTCACTTGTAATCGTTGTGGCATAGATCATTTGATCGCACAATGTCCTAACAATCCAAACTCACCGAAAATCACACCATTGAACATAATAGAGATTGTTGATGGGACACCACCAACTATAAACATAGCACCAGTGAATGCACTCACACGGTCGATGCTCCAAAAGCAAAATTACATCCTCGAAGAGAGAGATGCTGCATCCATTAGCCAAGCGAGAAAGAAGAAAACACGAAGAAAGAAATCCCTTAATTCTTCTAGCTCAAAACCTAGTTCAAAGACTAACATAGGGACAGGAGAGGATCACGTGTATATGAATGACCCTGAGGATGACTCAGATTCGATAGAGACCACGGAGACCAAAACTGTTACTACAAAGGAAAAAGCCAGTGAGGAGGATCACGAGAGGGAATTACGACCAACACCAAAAGAGTATTCAAAGTTAAACCACCCAGTTGCGAACCCCCAAGATAAGTCACGAGAGACAAAAAATGAGGATTGCAAGAGAAAGATTGGAACCTATCCAAACCCAACAGTGGAAATTGAATGAGTCCAACAACTGAGGGGTTTGGTGAAAGAAACTCAACGAAAATTAGAACCTGAACCCAAACATATCCAGATGTCGGACACAGTGTTTCCCACACAAGTTCAACCTCACAAGAACTACAGGCCGTTAGCTATACCCAATATCATTCGGGAAGAGAGTGAGGGTAGGACATCTGAAAGTGGACACACACCTTTCCTACTAGAGAGAATGTTCAATAAGGGAATGCCCGACCCCTTGAGGAAGTGGAGATTCCATCTTCACCATTCTCTTGTCAGGGTCCTACGTCCCACAAGATGCCATTAAATTTTTCCAAGTTGATGGATTTCATGTCCTCAAAAACACGTACGACTATCATATATAAGTTATACGGAGATCCAGAATTATTCCTAGCACTGCGAGCGCTTCTCAATGGAGAATTACAGGCCAGATTACCACAGTTTGCACATATGAACAAACGTGACTCGGTGATGAATGATGAGGAACATTTAGCACCACCATCTGACCTAGCGGGACATGAATCTATAATTGAAATACCCGTTAACAAGTTGGGGCAATACTTTGAAGGTGATGAATCTAATGCTACTCTACCAATCACTACTAAAGGATTAACTATAAAGTGGGTCCTTGATGGTGGTGCGGGAGTCAGCATGGTGACAAAGAGTTGTTGGGAGTCTATGGGGCGACCTCACCTTGAAGCCACAAGCGTAGTGGTAAAAATGGCTAATGGATCTATTGTTACGCCTATTGGAATGCTAAAGGATCTCAGGATCAAGGTCTTGGGACACAAGGTAAGGCAGAATTTCATTGTTATGGATTTTTCCAAGCATCCTATGTCATTTGAGATGATCTTAGGGCGTCCATTCATGAGGGAAGAAAAAATGGTGCATGACTGGTCCAAAAACCACGTCTACTTACAGTTCCAAGACTCTGTCATTCGAGTTGATCTTTTAAGTGGTCAAACACATCCTCTAGGAAATAAATTCATCATTGATAATCGATCAGACACAACAATTCACTCAGCTCCATTACAGTATTGTTACACGTGTAACGAAGACACGGATATTGGGGAGAACTCTCCTTATATGGATATCCTACCCGGAATGGCTGAGTCAGACAATGTCAACATTTACCAAAATCAAAACCTTAACAAGAAACAAAGGTCAGACAATGCTACTCTACCAATCACTACTAAAGGATTAACTATAAAGTGGGTCCTTGATGGTGGTGCGGGAGTCAGCATCGTGACAAAGAGTTGTTGGGAGTCTATGGGGCGACCTCACCTTGAAGCCACAAGCGTAGTGGTAAAAATGGCTAATGGATCTATTGTTACGCCTATTGGAATGCTAAAGGATCTCAGGATCAAGGTCTTGGGACACAAGGTAAGGCAGAATTTCTACACATGTTTGTTACAGTATTGTTACACGTGTAACGAAGACACGGATATTGGGGAGAACTCTCCTTATATGGATATCCTACCCGGAATGGCTGAGTCAGACAATGTAGCGGAAACTATAGATACATGGGGAGCTAGAGGAACAACCTGGGTAACACTAGATGGGGAAGAGATACCACACATTGCACCAGTAAACATGTTAGGTGTAGTGCATGTAACATCCGATGATAAGAAAGAGGCACACCTACCTGAGAGTGAAACCAATGATTCCTTAAAGGCTTCAGGCCAACACACATCAGAAACGGAATCTCAGGGAGAAATGGATTCAGAACCTGAAGAAACATCGAGTGAACCAAGTATAGAAACTGAACACTCAAGGCCTAGTACGACCATCTATGGTAATTTATATGAGAGTGAAGAAGATACAAGCGAAAACCTATTAGGCGAGTCGAGTTCAAACATTTACCAAAATCAAAACCTTAACAAGAAACAAAGGTCATATAAGAGACGACGATATCGAGCAAATGTGAGAGCTAGGATAAACAAGGAAAGATCTACTGCTGAGTGGTTTAGCTATCTAGGGGCATGTGATGCTCATCTAAAGCTAGTAGACAATTGGGGTGAACATCTCCAGAGTGTCATGTGGTGCAGCCCGGGACCCATTGACCTCGCTCAATTGGAGGTTACAGAGCCGAAATTGAGTCGAACTATAAGAAGACGTCAAAACCGAGAGTTAGCACAACAACAAAAGGAGGCAGAACTAAAAGAAAGGTCTCCGTCAAGACAAGAGCCTGCTGACTTACATACGGCTCCTGAACATTTTAAATCTTATACCACGGGGGAGCAAAAGGTTGTGTATGCCAAAGCCCAACGAATACCTACCAATGGAAGCAGTGGAGTCTATGATGGTCCAACGGTAGTTAAAGAGATAGAATTAGCCGAACCAGGTGAGGAGTCTAAGCCAGTCTTTATTTCTCAAGACCTTACCAAAACTGAAGAGGCTATACTTAAGGAGATACTCAAGGAATACAAGGATATCTTTGCTTGGACATATCATGACATGAAGGGCGTTCCACCTTCTGTGGTGCAACATACAATTCCCATGATCAACATTGCTAAACCCGTCCTGCAACGACCCTATCCAATGAATCCTAAGTATGCCAAAACTGTACAAGAGGAGATTGAAAAACTTATCCAATGTGGATTCATATACCCTATTGAGCACTCAGAATGGGTTTCTCCAATAGTCATTGTGCCAAAAAAGAATGGGAAACTAAGAGTGTGCGTGGACCTCAAGAAAGTTAATGCAGCTACTAGGAGAGATCATTATCCCTTGCCATATTCAGAACATGTGCTTGAAAGAGTTGCGGGCAAGGAAGCTTATAGCTTTTTAGATGGGTACTCTGGTTACAATCAAATCACAATTGCATTAGAGTACCAAGCTAAAACTGCTTTTATCACAGAGTTTGGAGTGTTTGCATTTTGTGTTATGGCTTTTGGCTTAACAAATGCCCCGGCTACATTCCAACGATTAATAAACATTGCGTTTAAAGAATTTCTAAGGGAGTTTTGTGAAGCTTTCCTAGACGACCTTTGTGTTTATTCTTCTTGGGAGAAGCATTTGTTATATCTACGAAAAATATTTGAAAGGTGCAGATTTTATCGCATCTCATTGAACCCTTTCAAATGCCAATTTTGGGTTAAGCATGGATTCATTCTAGGGCATATAGTGTCCAAGAACGGGATATCCACAGATGAGAGTAAGATTAAAGCCATTGCCGATTTGCCACCACCTACGAACTATAAAGGAGTTCAAAGATTTATGGGCCATGTTGGTTATTATCGAAGGTTTATGTTAAACTTTGCCGAGAGAGCGCGTCCATTGTACAAGCTTCTTATCGAGTTTCACTGGACGAAAGAATGTCATCAATCTTATGAGTTATTAAAGAAGGCCCTAACAAGTGCTCGAATCCTGCGAACACCTGATTGGAATGTACCTTTTCATGTGCATATTGATGCATCAAATTTTGCTATTGGGTGTGTTCTAACTCAACCAGGAACATAAATTGGACTACCCTATTAGCTTTGCAAGTCGCCAATTAAATGATGCCGAGATGAACTACACTACTACAGAGCGCGAAGGTCTAGCTATGATTTACGCAGTAAAGAAATTTCGCTATTACCTTCTTGCTACCAAGTTTGTGTTTTATGTTGATCATCAAGCATTGCTATATTTGGTAAACAAGCCGTGTTCCACAGGTCGAATTACATGATGGTTGTTAATTCTTCTTGAGTTTGACTTCACTGTTGTTGTGAGGCCTGGGAGGAAACATGTCATGGCGGATCATTTATCTCGTATCCCTAATGGCGAAGCTCCTATGGGGGTTGATGATGAATTTCCTGATACTCCTTTGTTCATTGTTGAGACAATGCCTGAATGGAGTGAAAAGATTGTTAAATTCTTCGTTAATGGTTTTCCACCCAAAGAGCTGCGAAAAGATATAGCTCAAAAATTAATCAAGGAATGCGAACCCTATTGCTTACTGGCTGGAACTCTCTATAAGAGAGGAAAAGATGATGTTCTTAGACGCTATGCCCGTGAGGATGAGTATTTATATATTCTACAAGAGGCACACATGGGCGTAGCTGGTGGTCACTTTTCAGGAAAGTTGACTGCCCGAAAGATCTTACAGTCAGGCTATTGGTGGCCCACTCTGTTTAAGGATGCATCACTTTTTGCAAAGGGATGTAATGAATGACAACGCTTCAACAAGCTACAAAGAAGGGATAGGATGCCTCTACATCCCATCAAGGTAACCCAACCATTTGAAAAGAGGGGCTTAGACTTTGTAGGACTGATTAGTCCGGCTGCACGTAACACGCAATCACGATATATCATTGTGGCTACCGACTATGTAACCAAATGGGCTGAAGCAAAAGCAACACGAAAGGTGGATGCAAAAACAACAGCTAAGTTCCTCTTTGAGAACATTATCACACGTTTTGGATGCCCCTTTGAACTTGTGAGTGACAATGGAGCTCATTTTATAAATGAAGTAATAAAAGAACTCACATCAAACTTCATGATATGTCACCACAAGTCTACACCCTATTATCCACAAGCAAATGGCCAAGCTGAGAGTACCAACAAAACTCTCATCTCCATTTTGACAAAGACAGTTGAGGCTAATCACACTGATTGGGACCTAAAGCTTACATCAGCTTTATGGGCTTATCGTACTGCGTATAAAGTTGCTATTAATTGCACACCGTTTAAAATGGTGTATGGCCAAGAAGCAGTTATGCCATGGGAGTTTGTCATTCCTAGTCTTCGAGTAGCTTCTCAAGAAGGTTGGGATGGTAACCCCTTAGTGGAGCAATTATATATCCTGGAAAGGCTAGATAAAGAAAGGCAATTAGTTGTGCGAAATGCTCTGGTGGAGAAGGATAGGAGAAAGAAGTGGTTTGATATCCATTTAAAGGATAAAGACATCAAGGTTGGTGATAAAGTTCTTATGTACGGGGTACGTAATGAAAAGAAGAAATTGAAATACGCTGGTAAGGGACCATATCGAGTGTGTGAAATTACCCCGCAAGGGACCATTCGTGTGGAGACTCTAGATGGAGTTGAAACCATTGGATTCCTTAATGGGAGTAAATTCAAAAGATATTATGATCCTCTAAGCCAGGAAGAGTTGCAAGCCATCCATCAAAAGAAGGCTGCCAAGGAACAAGCAGAGCTTAGAAAAATCCAAGCAAGAGTTGAGGCTCGAGAACGACAACAACGTCTTAGACGCCAACGAGAGGCTAATCTGGGAATCACGCAAGAATTTTTCGAGGACACAGATGACGACTCATTAGAATCTGAGCCACCCTACGATACCCAATTGAGCTAAATAGCCCCTATGGGAAAGTACTATGCAATGCCTTATTAGATACGGGAGCTAAACACAATTTGTTATCCTATGGAGTTTGGTGTCAATTAGGGATACCGACCCTATCCCCGAGTACGATGCAAGTCAAGGGCATTAATAAAAAGAAAACTACTATTCTTGGAGTCCTTCAGACCCCTGTTGTCTATGAAAATGGAATCATAGTACAAAGGTTTCTAGTCATGCCCGTGGGAGCTATGCAAGGCAACGTAAACCTGGGACACACGTGGATGTTGGCAACCAAATGCACTATTGATTGGGATACTGGTAGTGTCACGACGCGACCACCGACTCTTACCCCTATCATTCAAGCAAAGTCACCTACGTTGCAAACTCTAGCAAAGTTGAAGGATAGCCAACATTCACAAGACAAGGTGGTTAACTCGTCTTTGTCGGCTACCCATGAACCTAGCACTTCAACACTTGTAGTTGCAGCAAGCAATAATATTGCAAGTACTCAACCTGCACGACCTAAGAGTACATATCAATGGATCCCCAAGGCCTTACTTCCAACTACCTCAACCTTCCCATCCATTCCAAGAAAACATTTCCGCGGAAAACCAAGAGCGCGCCCTAAGAGAGTCAAGACCAAATCACGATGGATTCCAAAACAACTATTAGAAGCCCAAGGCTACTACGATGGAAATGAGAAAATTTGGGTACCTAAACATAAAATGTGTCCTTCCCTATCGACAACAAACCCATATGAGTCAAACAGTGTAACGCTAAAGCCAATGGCAGACCGTGGGAAGGGAAAGATCACAGAATGCTACACACCTAGTCCAAAGCTAGTTTGGGCTCCAAGGAAAAACCAATTTATTCCACCTAGCTCAGGAAGGGGGAGTTCCATGAAGCTTCTAGCTCCTCATGTAATACATCCATAGAGGTAAAAGCTTCTACACAGCCTCCATCTATAGTAGTGGACGTCCATGAAGCTACAAAAGAATCCACACCTCCCAGTGTTCAAGAATCACTTGATGAACCACTTAAAGTTCGATCTTGGGAGAGTACCTTACCACCCTTGCAACTTGACGAGGCACCTAGGGTAATAGAAAACTACTGGCAAAAATCCTCACCTATTACCAACTGGAACAATTGGTTTCAAAGGGTGACGACATCATTTCAAACGGTATGATCTACCCAAGGGAGGGGGGAGTGTTTGTTGACATCCATTATTCACTTGATTCCCTCTCAACCTTTCTCCCTGACCTCTTAATCTCCAATCTTAGGGAATGTATATATAAAGCCTTATACTCACAAAAACAAGATAAAAAAGTAAAAGAGCAAGAGCCATAACAAAAAATCATAAAAACAAATTATGCACAAGAACACGACCCTTGTAATATTTGCACTCTAACCATCATCTATTTGTGTGTACAGATATGGCTAGTACGCTAGAGTCATCCACTCCTGCCTTGGGTGGGAGGTACCCTCGTTACTTTTCACAAATATTTCACATGGTCTTTCCAGTGCTTGCATGTGAATGGGATTTGATAGGTACGCTAGCATGTGAGAGGAATTTTGAGGAGTTAGAATGGCTGATATGTCTCTTGACCACGTCTGATCCATACTTAGTAGAGAGCGTTTCTCCCATTGCACAAGCCTACCCTTTTGACCAAGATGACTATAGGCGTCTAGTGACCTTCTTTGTAAACATGGGCACCTATGATGAAGAAGAAAATTTACAGGACTACACGGATGGCACATATGGTCTCATGGATGATGACTTTGTTTATCTCGATGACAAGGATAGGGGTTTAGCCTTAGGGTTTCCCCCCAACCTCTACAATATCCTATTCCCTTGACTCTCTAGGGGAGTGCAAATAATTAGGTTAGGGTTCCGTATGTTTTTTGTTGTGTTCAATAAGTGTTGGTACCTTTTCCCACTAATGTGACTCCTGGAGGTATTCCTTTTGTTTCCTAGTGTGTACAGAAGCGTGTTGCTATTGATAGGATTTGGACCTTCATGAAATCTTTATCTCGACTCACTCTTCAAATCAAGCACGACCATCGACACAAACAGGTGTTTCTTGTCCATTAGCATTGCCCCTTATCTTTTTTGCATCTATAATTGTCTGCTTTGATTGTGATTGGTAGGATAATATCCAGCACATTTGCTTAGTAACAAACATTTAATTCAATGTAATTTTTTGTCATAATCACTTGTCTAGGTTTAAAAATCAACAAGTCCGACTAAGCTAGTTTGACCAAGTTAGGTGTTAGAGATCTTCTCTTAATACCATGGGGAATGCCTTCCTAATAATCAATGGTTACTTAGGTTCTTAATCCTATTTAGGCAGCATTGTGTGAAATGTACTAGGGATTTCTAGTGGGCTTGACCCTATTGACCTTTCGCTTAAGTATTATAAAGGGAGTTTACTAGTGTGATGAGCCTGGGGAGGTGTATCAATGTTATATGACCCCGCAAAGTTACAAAATTAAAATGCTGAAAAGGAACAAACAAAAAATCAAAGTGCCACAATGTAAAATCTTAAGCTGGAAGAAAAATCTCAGCTTGATTTGGTACTTCACTCACATGTATTGCCTATGGTACTAGAGCCCTAGAGGTTCCCAATGTGGGCGCTTTTCCTTGAAAAGCAATAAACCCAAGGCATACAAAATAAGCACACACATCAAATTGAATCACTGTGAAAACACTTTGGGGGGTCAAAGAAAAGGTAATCAGCTAGGCGATGATTTCATGAGAAATTCCTTTTATCGTAGCTTAACTACAAGGTCCTCTAGGTATAGCCTCTAATCAGCCCTCGAACATGAAATACTTGGCTCTCGCGATTAAACAACTTAATTAACCAGAGAAAATTAAGAAGCTTACCCATGGTATTAATAGTCGATCTCTAGTGCCTTTCGACCGTTAAATTAGCGACCCCAGACTTGTTTAATTTTTTACCTTTACATCTGTTTATGCATTTGATTACATTGCAATTTAATGCTTATTACTGACAAATTGTTTAAAATTCTGTTACCAATCAATTGTCTGCCTAAAATTGCATATGCTTTTTAATCGCTTATGAAAATGCAATTACTGTGTAATGTTGTTTGATTTTGCAGTGACTAATGAAGGATAAGGACATTCATCTCAAATGCTCTTCCACCTCGACCAACGAGCTTCAACTCAATAGCTTCAAAGGACGGAATCTACATCAGGAAGGGGGGCATGTTAACCCTCACGGCTCACGGACACCCTATCACCTACGAGACGGACATTGTAACCTACGGTGGACATTGTATTATTTATTTGGTAGAGTCAGGTACCGGGCTTGTCGGTCCAATAGGAAAAGGGTAAGAGTGATCGCCGATGAGAGGCGCACTCTAACTGGGACATTCAAGGGATTAGTTGGCTAAGCATGGGTGCCCAACTGTGAATGGGGTGAGCTCATATAAAAGCCAACTAAACCTAAAATTCACTCATTCTCTCATTTGTGCAATAGAAGAGTGCTCTTGCTCCATCTTCTTCTTCTTCACCTCCTTGTGTGTGTGTGTGTGTGTGTGTGTGTGTGTGTGTGTGTGTGTGTGTGTGTGTGTGTGTGTGTGTGAGAGAGAGAGAGAGAGAGAGAGAGAGCGATCGAGCATTGCGGCGGCACGACGGTGGTGAAGCGGTTGAGCGGGATTTAGTGGCGTCTCCTTCTTCTTCGCGGCGAGGAATCCTCCACGGCAAGAGCGTAGAGCGGTGAGTGACACACTATTGTGCTCTTTTGAGCTTACTAGTTAAGCTAGTTGTGTGCTTGGAGCCGTCTATGGCTCGCACGCAGTGTTAGGCAAGGCCCTTGCTTCGACAGTGCGGCAAGGAGCGCACACACTTGTCGGGGTTGAGTTGACCTCCCATGTCATAGAGCTTCTTTAAACCTTCTTCTACCCTTTGTAGATGTAATGATTGAACTATAAATGCAGAAATCATCAATGAACACCCTATTGACTTTCCAAAGAATGTTTGAAACACCATATTCATGAAACGTTGAAAAATGCAGGAGAATTTGTCAGGCCAAATGGCATGACTCTAAAAGCATAAGAACCCCAAGGAGTGATGAAGGTTGTCTTCAATTGATCCTCCAATGCGATCCCTATTTGAAAGTAACCTGAGTAGCCATTACACATGGTGTACTTCTCGTGACCGGCTACTTCATTTAGTATCTCATCCTAAAATGGGAGGGGAAAGTGATCTCTTTTTGTTGCCTCATTTAGTGGACGGTAATCCACACACACCCTCCACTTGCCATTTTTCTTGGGAGTGATAACAACGGGAGAGACCCACTCCGAATTCTCCACTGAATAAATAAAACCTGTTGTTGCTGCTAGAATCTTTCTTGCCTCCTTAAGTAAAGCTTGCTCTTTGATGACTCCTAGCCTTAGCCACCTTTTGAGCTTTAGGTTTGGACTCTTGCTTTAGCTTTATCTTGTGTTGAACATCATCTACTCCATGCACGTCGGTGTAGTCTTCAGCAAAAAAGCTTAGGAAACTTCCTTAGCACACATTGGAACTCCTCTCTTTCATCCTTTGTAAGTGTTGTAGACAACATACCTTCTAACATTCCTTCATCTTCCACATTTTGCTTCTCTTGGGAACCTACCTCCTCCAAACCTTGACAAGCGGTCTCTTGGTTGGTTGGCTTAAACCTTACCCCCATGACTTTGATGGAAGACTCCTCTTCAGTAATGATGCCGCTACTTTCTTCTTCTGAAGAGTTATCATTCCAATCTTCTTCCGTCTCACTTTGAGATGATTCTTCATGGATATCCTCTTGGCATTTCTCCTTCATGTCAAAGAAAACCTTCTTATGATTGCCATTCCTACAAATAACTTCCCACTCTCCCAATCCTACAAAGCTCGCATTTTCATTAGCCATGGTCTTCCAAGGATAAATGGATATCCACTTCCCTTGGTCAACATAACATAAAAATCCACCGCCTTCTTAATGCCAAGGGCCTCCACAAAAACATTTTTACAAATGCCTACACACCTAGACTTGCTATTGTTTTCCATCTTGACGTTGATTTTAGGTGTATCATGGATGTGCATGCCTAGTCTTTGCATGAGTCCCTCTGTCATGATGCAAATTTGTGCACCCCATCCACTAGACCTTTCCTAACTAATCTTCCTTTGATGTAGCAGTCTAGCACCGGTGTAATGTCCTCATTCATTTCAACTTGTGCAATTTTTACAACAGGCACACTCTCTTTTACCTTTATCCTAGTGCTAACTGCCCTTGTTAAATCCCTCCTAACTTGTGGACACAATGCAACAAATTGAGGCCATGAGATATCAGGACCCTTACCTCTCATGTCTTCCAACAAGTTGTACGGAGCCATACCATGTCCAAGAGGGAAGTCTTGGAGGTTGATACGACGTCGAGTCCTCTTGGTTTCCTTGGTCTCCTTTGCCTTCTTTTCTCGTCCATGGTCACTTTGTGACGTGACTCCTTCTTTCTACTTACCTTTTCCACGGCCATGCTTAATGCCATTTGCTTCCATGTCCACCTCATTGGAAGTTTTCACCTCTACCGCATGCACATTTGGGTGTGGCAAAGGTGGAACTCCTTCCACTCCTTGTGGAGGTGGTCTTGCTCCATTTGGCCTTTGTAGAAGCCGTGGTTGTTAACTAGTTCCTTCACCTGCATTCATCACTGGATAATTCAAGTTAGGTCTCCCTGGCTCCCCACGGGGCCAATGACAATTATACATCCCATGTCCAGACTCTCTCCAATTCCAACATTGCAAGACTCTCCTAGGTCGTGGATCTCGCTCTTCAGACTTCTTTGCTTGTCCCTTTGGACCTACAACTTGTGCAAGGTGGATTGACAAGTTGCTTAAGGATTCATTTAACTTTTCAATTACCTCCGTAGCTACCTCAGGAATATCTCTAGATTGTGATTCTTGCAATTTTCCCTTAGGTCTAGGACCCTCTATTGGAACCTCTCCCTTTAGGCACTTGAGTTCTCTATACTTCTCAACAACCCTAGTTTCAGCTACATCAAAGGTAGTAGGTGCACCCGCCTCAACTTTTATCTTGAGTATGAGAAAGAGACCGGCTATAAACCTCTCCTTCTTTAGGAACTCTGCACCATCACCAGGTTTAGCAACATTTCTCACCCATACAACCCAAAGACATAGAAACTCTTGTTTATACATGTAGTAGTCATCTAAGTCTTTTTGTTTGTGAGAAACAATGTCTTGCCATAGCTTATGAGTGTTTTGGGGATAAAAGAAGTATCTCTTGAAATGATTCACAACTTTCGTGTAATTCCCTTTAACTTCCTCAGACAAAGAGTCAAACCAAGTGCTAGCATCTTTCCTAAGGACCACCTCAAACATTTCTACACATTCCTGATCAGATACTATCCTCTTGATACGGCAAGACATCTTGAAATTCGGTAAAAATAATTATGCACCCTCTTCAGGCTCTCCAAAGAAAAGAGGATATCCGGACATTTGGCGTTGGGACTCCATTGAATCAATTTCAAAGTGACTCACGTTTTTTTTTCTTTCTTAAAAAGATCTACACAATAATATTTTCTAAATGGCAATCTGTTCTACAAAAAAATAAAAATATGCACATCAAATGATCTATGATAATCAACAAGAGACAGGATGACAGGGTTTTGGTGATGCAAGAATTTCTCCTACTCTTTGGGCACCAAACATGAACACCATACGTTCTTGAAAATGGAGAAAGGGGAAAACCTCTATTCCTAGGCCATTATCCATTGCCTATGTATGACATAATGCTTAAAAAAAACAAAAATATAGCATCCTATCAACCAACATATCATTGTAAAGATCTAAGAAAGTAGGTTCGAAATCCCCAAACTCCGACAAATTTGAAGTAGATTTGTAGAAGTTATAGCGTCCCCACTAAAGCTAAAATGTGGGGAGAAATTCCATTTATAAGACGGAGTTGTCACATCAAAAAACGGAATCTTCTAGAATATAGAAACCTAATGGCACGTTATATATCAATGGATAGATCTCAATGAGTACATTATAAATCCAAAAGGTCTAACAAGTGTTGATTTCATTTGTAAAATTTTTGCTTTGCACCCGTTTTGGACAAGACAGAGAAAATCAAAGTTCTTATAGGGTCTCTTTGAGAGTCCAAATTTTTTATGATGCTCCTTCTCTATTCTCTCCCTCTTTCTGTATGCCCATCTTGTTGGGATTAAAGCCCAAGTGGCCTCTTATATGGATATGGTCGGCCGCCCGCCTAACTCGCTTATTACTAACTCTTTGTATATACTCACTTATACTTGTGTGAATAATAAGATTTGGGAGATAACCCTTCAGTGAATTATCTACGTACTGTGTAAGGTCTCTATCTGTGTATTTGTGTGTGTGTGTGAGAGTCGATCTAAGCTCCGCTCCGTGACTTCAATTGGTATCAGAGCAAGGTTCACTGCATTTTTCCATAATCGCGCGCGCACACTTTTCACGCAGATTCTATATCCGAAGCTTGGAAATTCAGACTCGGAGTTCCGGGACCTAAGGTTTTACCCCCATTTTCAGGAGGTGACCTAAGGTTTTACCCCCATTTCGAAGTTGCTTATGCCCTCAGAATTTCGTTCTGAGCACTACATCAAAAGATAGGTTTCAGTCGCCGCAAAGAAACCCATCTTCTGTAGATTGGCAAGCAGGAGGGGGTCGGCATCAATATCGGCATCGACATAAATCACTCATTAGTCTTCAAAGCATCATTTATAGACCAGGTACACATTTATATCATCAGATATATATATTGCAGTGTGCATTGCTACTTCTTGTGCTTGCCAGGTTCCAAGGGAGATGTGGCCATACGACGGCTTGACACCACTGGCATGTATTGCAGATTGATGTATTGTGATTGTGGGTCTGCTAGTTGTGAGTCACGCTAGAACATAGACCGCTACAACAGTCATAGGATAGTGACTGGTCTATTGTAGGATGTATGCTAGTTCTGGGTAGTTTGTTGAGCCATCTGAGAGGGTCGTGTGTGAGGTTTTTTGAAGCCAAGCACTGGGGGCTGGGTTACCCAATGTGAGGTGGATTAGGTTGCTGGAGTTTCCCTCTACGTGCATCCTCTTTGGCGACTTTTATCCCATAGGATGTATAACTTTGTGAAGACATTGGATTGCATCTTATGTGTCAGGCCGCTGAGGCATTATTTAGGGTTCAGTCTTGAGACAGATACAGGTTCTGCAGATAGGAGACAGTGTATGCTTACATGATAGCATATTACATAGATTTTTAAAATTTGTCACTGGTCAGCTATTTATGGTTGTTTTTTAGCTATCTTTTGGTTTCCAGAGCTCAATTTACAGGGGAGACTTTGTCAAATTTTTCCAAAATACTGACAGTCCTTGAGGAGAGGTGTTCAGCTTGTTGTTTATAGCTTGTTTATTGTGTACAGAGGCCAGTTTACAGGGGAAACTCTGGCGGATTTTTCCCGGGAGTAAACAATTTGGCAGACATGGAATCTTCTCAAAGTGAGACTCTTTACAACATAAAGAAGCTCGATGGCACAAACTTTTCATTCTAGAAGAAGAAGATTTGGCAGGTTTTGGTGCAAAAAAAAACAAGTGAAGCCACTGGAGCTCGAAGGGGAGAGACCAGAAGGTATGGCTGAAGATGAGTGGGAAGAGCTTGATGAGTTAGCTTGCTCCACAATCATGTTGACATTGGCAGAAAATGTTTACTTCAATGTAGCAGAAGAGACTACAGCGTATGGCGTATGGCAAAAGCTATGTAGTATGTACGAGAAACAAAGTGCTGCTTCTCAGATTTACTAGCTCAATAAATTTGTGGATTTGAAGATGAAGGAAGGGACATCCATGTCAAATCATCTCAATGAATTTCATAAAATTTTCAGCCAGTTAACAGCACAGGAGATAGTCTTTCCAGATTCAGTGAAGGCTATGTTTCTCTTAATCACTTTGACAGACAATTGGGATACTTTTTGCACGGAATTAAGTAACTCCGTCATGCCAGAAGGTCTTACAAGTGCAATGTAGAAGGCAGCTTGCTCACAGAGGAGGTGAATAGGAAGAACATTGACAAAGGCAAAGGCAATAGTGCTTTGGTTGTTCGAGGGAGACAACAGTCTAAAGAGAAGAAGGGTAAGAAGGCACAAAACCGAAGTAAGTCTCGTGACTTGAAGTCAAAGGATGACATAGAATGCTACCATTGTGGCAAAAAGGGTCACATGAAGAGAGATTGTATGAAGTGGAAACAAGAAAAAGGCAAAACAAAGAGTTCTAAGTAAGATGAAAAGAAGAGTTCAGTGAAGATTGAAGAGGAGAATGTCACAAGATCTCGTTCAGACAATGATTCTGGTATAGCAGCTGGTGATATCTTCCTCACAAGCAATTTTGATTATGTTTTCTTGATTGTAGAGGATGGACATGTTATGAGTGATTGGATTATCGACTCAGGGGCATCTTTACATGTTTCTCCGCACAAAGAGTGGTTTACATCATATGTGGCTACTAAAGATTATGTCAGACTTGGCAATGAGCAGGTTTGTGACATACTTGGAGTGGGAGATGTGCAGTTGAAGTTTCAGAATGGATCTTCTTTATGGCTCAAGAATGTCAGACATGTTCCAGCAATCCGAAAGAGCTTGATCAATACAGGGAAGTTGGATGATGCGGGTTATGTGACAGTTTTTGGGAACAGCGCTTGGAAGATCTCCAAATGTTTGATGACTGTAGCACATGGAATAAAGTTAGGAACTCTGTACACTTTACATATTTCAAAGGTTAAAAACCATGTAATTAATGTGATTGAGAAGCCAAGTGTGTCACTGTGGCATCGTAGGCTGGGACATATGTCAAAAAGAGGAATGTAAATACTTTCTCGTTATGGTTATTTTCTTGGCTTTTCATTTCAAGATTTCTAGTTTTGTGAGCATTGTGTTTATGGTAAGAAAACACAGAAACTACACAAATCAAAGAGGAATCATAGGGATGAATGGTTAGCTCTTGTGCACAGTGATCTATGCGGACCAATGCCTAGTTTGTCACTAGGGGGAGCAACGTACTTTTGTCCCTTTATAGACGACTATTCTCGCAAAGTATGGGTTTACTTCTTCAAGCACAAGGATGAGGTGCTCAAGGTCTTTAAGACATTCTTGCAACTTATGGAGAATCAGAGTGGTCAGAAGCTGAGATGCTTAAGGACAGACAATGGTGGAGAGTACGTTTCCAAGGCTTTCCAAGACTTTTGTAAAGCAAAAGGGATAAAGCGGGAACTTACTGCACCATACAATCCTTCACAAAATGGAGGTGCAAAACGTATGAATAGGAACATACATGAGAAGGTCAGAAGCATGTTGTCAAATGCTGAGTTTCGTGATGGATTTTGGGCGCAAGCAGTGGTTACAACAGTCCATTTGATCAATAGGTCTCCTAGTAGGGTTCTGGATAAGAGTGAAGTGGCCGAGATGCTATGGACAGGCAAGGAACCTTTGTATAAGCATCTCAGAGTCTTTGGTTGTGAAGCTTATAGCCATATTTCTAAGGATTTGAGGAATAAGTTAGAACCAAAGAGTAGGAAGCGAGGTGGGTTACCGGCTTTGGGATCCTGAGTCCAAAAATGTTATTCATAGCAATGATGTGCATTTCAATGAAGCCAAGTTTCATGCTAAGCCAGAGAAGATAGAGGAGATCAGAAGAGTTGTCTTCAAGGAAGATGGACCTAGTGCTAGCACATCAAGACAGCATGGTCACGCTCAGGAACAACCTATAGTGGCTAGAGAGGCAGAATCAGTTGTGGTGAGACGTTCTGAGCGTGTCTCCAAACCACCTCATAGTTATGTGCCACCTCTAAATTATGTCATGCTCACGGATTGCGGAGAACCATCTTGTTACAAGGAGGCATTACAAGTGGTTGAGTTGAAAAAATGGCAGTTGGCCATGCAATCAGAGATGATGGCTCTGCATAAGAATCAAACGTGGGATTTGGTTCAATTGCTAGAGGGAAAGAAATCTTTACCTTGTAAGTGGGTTTACAGGTATAATCTTACTCCTCATGATGGACAGCCAAAATACAAAGCACGGTTGGTTGCTAAGGGTTTTGAGCAAGAACACGGAATAGATTTTGATGAAGTCTTTTCACCAATTGTTGTCAAGATGACAACACTGAGAAGTGTACTTGCTTTGGTTGCCAAACATGATCTGCATTTACATCCGATGGATGTGAAAACGGCATTTCTTCATGGGGATTTGCACGAGGAGGTTTATATGCAGCAACCAAAAGGGTATGTTGAGAAAGGCAAAGAGAAATTGGTATGTTGTTTGAGAAAGAGTCTCTATGGCAAAGAGAAGTTTCAACAATTTATGCTTTCTTAAGGATACAAGAGAAGTGAGACAGATCATTGCTTGTATACTCGACAAGCTAAGGATGGTAGCTTGATAATCCTCATCTTGTATGTGGATGACATGTTACTTGCTGGTAGAAAAATGGGAAAAATTTCAGCTCTTAAGTCAAAATTGGCAAAGGTTTTTGACATGAAAGACATGGGTGAGGCAATGAATCATATATTGGGTATGCGTATCCAGCGAGATAGGTCAAAGAAGATGCTTTACTTATCTCAGGAAGAGTATATTGACAAGGTGTTGCAACGTTTCCATATGGACAGGGGAAAGGCGTTGATGACACCATTGATGTTATATGTGAAACTAAGCAACCAAGATTGCCCATAGTCTAAGGTGGAAAAGGTTGAAATGGATACGGTGCCGTATGCGTCTGCATGTGGGAGTTTGATGTATGCAATGATTGCTACACGTCTGGATATTGCATTTGCAGTGGGAGTGGTTAGCAGATATATGTCAAATCCTGGAAAGAAACATTGGGAGGCAGTGAAAGCTATCATGAGATACTTAAAACATACAAAGAGTATGCGCATATGCTATGGTAGTCAGGATTTGAGGTCAGAGGATACACTGACTCAGATTATGGAGGAGACTTGGATAAGATGAGATCTACATTAGGCTATGTCTTTACATTGGCTGGAGGTGCCATATCATGGTGATCTCGATTACAAGATTGTATTATGCAGTCTACTACAGAAGCTGAGTATGTTGCAGCAAATGAGGCATCCAAAGAAGCTATTTGGCTTGGTTAATTGGTAGCAAACTTGGGAATGAAAGTAGATATGCCAGAGTTATATTGTGATAGTCAAGCTGCTATACAATTGGCAAAGAATCTAGTGTTCCATTTGAAGACTAAGCATATTGATGTGAAATATCACTTCATTAGGGAAGTACTTAAAGACAAGCAGATACAACTGATGAATATCCACACCAAGGACAATCCTGCTGATCTACTCACAAAGGGACTTCTAGGAGAGGGCGTTGTGCATTGTCATGAGTTATTGGGCATTGGATAGATGGCAGCCATGTAAATCTTTGTACATTTATGTTCATAGATTTACAGTTACTTAAAGTGCCACATTGGACTTTAAGTGGGAGGTTGTTGGGATTAAAGCCCAAGTGGCCTCTTATACAGATATGGCCGCCCGCCCGCCTAACTCGCTTATCACTAACTCTTTGTATATGCTCACTTATACTTGTGTGCATAATAAGACTTGGGAGATAACCCTTCAACGAATTCTCTGCATATTGTGTAAGCTCTCTATGTGTGTATCTATGTGTGTGTGTGAGTCGATCTAAGCTCCGCTCCGCGACTTCACATCTCTCTCTCTCTCTC
Organism: Adiantum capillus-veneris; assembly: GCF_014529385.1. NCBI lineage: Eukaryota > Viridiplantae > Streptophyta > Polypodiopsida > Polypodiales > Pteridaceae > Adiantum > Adiantum capillus-veneris. The sequence goes on along the minus strand of NC_140943.1, from coordinate 8,800,827 downwards.
TCTCTCTCTCTCTCTCTCTCTCTCTCTCTCTCTCTCTCTCTCTCTCTCTCTCTCTCTCTCTCTTGGATTGGGGATACTCGCAATAGATCCATATCCATGTTAAATAATTTTCCCTTTTCACTTGGCAAATGTGAAGTCATCCTTGCATCCTTCTCATCTACCCACATGTGAGGCATTGAGGGATCAACTTGTGCCAAATACTCTGAAATGTAAACAAACTCCTCTTGCACAATCCACCCTTTGACCATATATGCCTCTGGCTAGGACCGTAGCCACAAAAAATATTTGAGAGTCTTTAAAAACCTCTCTAAAAAGAACATCCATTGTGCATGCACTATTCGACATATAGAGATTCCTCAACCACATGAACCAAGAGGTGGATTTGGCTAAGAAGAACGGATCGAGGAAATGCATCCTCAATGGGGCACACGGTTTCCATGGCAAGTGTTTTAGCAGGGATGAACTCTATTTCAATCAATTTGGAGCTTACAAATCTATAAGAGAACACACAAGAATACACTAAGTACTTGTTGAGGGTATCGTGTACATAGAAAAGTTTAGTTGAGTTAACCTGTGGTGTACCTTACTAACTCTCCAAGTTTGAAAATAACTTCCCTCACTTTCTTGTCGCGGCATATGCACATACTCACGAGCAAAATGAACTACAATGTCAAAATAGTAAATGAGATAGTGAGAGAAAGTCATACACACAAATCAATATCTAGAAAAAATGAGGGAGGATGATTGTGCCACCTCGATCAACGAGACAACAACAGATGGCCATGAAACTTTTTAAGGGCGTGGGAAGCATACTAATCCCTACCCTTGCAATGTTTCATGGGCATCGCAATCCGTCTCGATGGTCTAGGACAACACAATCGTCAAATTTTGGCCATTGAGCCTTTTCGCAAGCCGAAAGCCAAAAAGTTGGTAATTGTGCCATCGTAGATGTCAACAGTGGCCATAAGACATTGTGGGGGTAGGGGAAGTACAATTTTTTTTGCTCGCGAACAGTTTAATGTGTATCGCAATCCATCTCAATGGTCTAAGGCGGTACAATCATCAAATTACGGCCATTAATCCCTTGGCGAGCCCAAAGGCAACAAATTGGTGATTGTCTCATGCTGGACCGACCAGACAACAGCAGATGGCCATGAAACTTTGCACAAGCAAAAGAAGCACACTAATCTTGGCCCCTGCAAAGTTTCATGGGAATCACAATCCGTCTCGTCGGTCTAGGATGGCATAATCGCCAAATTTTGGCCAAGAAATTGATGATTGTGCTAGACGTACGAGACGGAAATGGATGGCCATAACACTTTTCAACGGTAGGGGAAACACACTAATATTTACCCTTCCAAAGTTTCATGGGTATCCCAATCCGTCTCGACGGTCTAAGGTGGCACAATTACCAAATTTTCACCATTGGGCCTTTGGGGAGCCCAAAGCAAAAAGCTTGGGGATTGTGCTACCCTCGACCAACGAGATGATAATGGATGGCCATGAAACTTGATGGAGGTGGGGGAAGCACCCACCCTTATCCCTGTCCGTGAAAATTTTCATAGGCATTTCAATGTGTCTTGACGATCTAGGGCGTCACAATTGCCAACTTTTGGTCATTGGGCCGTTGGCGAGTGCAAAGCCATAAAATTGATGATTGTGTCACCACGGACCGACAAGATGACAAAAAATGTCCTTGAAACTTTGTAGAGGTAGATGAAGCACACTAATCCATACCCCTATAATGTTTCTTGCGAATTCCAATCCGTGTGGACGGTCTAGGGCATCACAATCGCCAACTTTTGTTGATTGGGCCTTTGACGAGCCCAAAGACAAAAAATTGGCCATTGTGCCACCTAGGACCAATGAGACGGTATCTTATGGCCTTGAAACATTGCAGGGTGGAGGAAGTGCACCAATACTTACCCCATGCAAAGTTTCATGGGTATCGAAATCCTTCGTGATGATCTATGATGACACAATTGCCAAGTTCTAACCATTGGACTTTTGGTGAACTCAAAGCCAAAAAATTGATCGATATGTCACCCTGGAAAAACGAGGTGAGAGCAAATGGCCATGAGACTTTTCAAGGGGAGGGAAAGCTTATTAATCTCTACGCCTGCAAAGTTTCATGGGCATCCCAATCCGTCTCGACCGTCTAGACGTCACAATCGCCAACTTTTGGCCATTGGGCCCTTGGCGAGCCCAAAGCCAAAAAATTGGCGGTTTTGCCACCCTCGACCGATGGGATGGCAATGGATGGCCATGTATCTTTGCAAAGTAGAAGGTAGCATACGAATCTCCATCCGCATAAATTTTCATGGGCAACCCAATCCATCTCAATGGTCTATGGCATCACGATCTTGACCCCTGCAAAGCTTCATGAGCATCGCAATCCGTCTCAACTGTCTAGGACCGAGGAGATGGCAACGGATGGCTATGAAACTTTTCAAGGGTAGGGGGAATCACACTAGTCCATATCCTTGAAAAGTTTTATGGGCATTGCAATCCGTATCGATGGTCTAGGACATCACAATCGCCAAATGTTGGCCACTAGGCCTTTGGTGAGCCCAAAGCCAAACAATTGATGATTGTGCCACCCTAGAGTGACGAGACGGCAACAAATGGCATGAAAATTTTTAGGGGTGGGGGAAGCATACTAATCCCTACCCTTGTAGAGTTTCATGGGCGTCCCAATCAGTCACGAAGGTCTAGTACGGCACACTCATCAAATTTTGGCCATTGGGCCTTTGGGAAATGGGGGAAGCACACGAATCCCCGTTCGTGTAAAGTTTCATGGGTATCTTAATCCATCTTGATGGTCCATGGCATCACAATCCTGGCCCCTACAAGTTTCATGTGGGCATCACAATCTCTCGATAGTCTAGGATGTCATAATCGCTAAATGTTGGCCATTGGGCCTTTGGCGAGCCCAAAGCTAAGAAATTGATGATTGTTTCATCTTGTATGGATATGAGACGACAATGGATGGCCATGAAACTTTGCGAGGGTGAGAGAAGTAGACTAATCCTTTTCCTTGCAAAGTTTCATGGGCATCCCAATTTGTCTCGACCGTCTATGATGGATCAATAGCCAAATTTTGGCCATTAGTCTTTTGGCGAGCCCAAAGCCAAAAAATTGGCGATTGTGCCACCGAGGATAGAGGATACGACAACAGATGGACATGAAACCCTGTGGGCATGGAGGAAGCACATGTTTCCCCACCCCTGCAATGAATTATTACTCTAGGATGGCACAATTATCAACTTTTGGCAAATTAAGCCCTTGGCGAGCCCAAAGACAAATAATTGGTGATTGTGCCACCTTGGACCAATGCGACGACAAGGGATGGACATGAAACTTTGTGGGGCTAGAAGAAGCACACTAATTTGCACACCTCTAAAGTTTCATGGGCATCGCAATCCGTCTGGATGTTCTACGGTGACACAATTGCCAATTTTTGGCCATTGGGCCTTTGGCGTACCCAGAGCCAAAAATTGATGATTGTGCCACCTTGGACTGATGAGATGGCAACAGATGGCCATGAAACTTTTCAAGGTTGGGGAAGGCACACTAATCCATGTCCTTGCAAAGTTTCATGGGCATCACAATCTGTCTCAATGGTCTAGGACGACACAATCACCAAATTTTAGCGATTGGGCCTTTGGCGAGCTGAAAGCCAAAAATATTGACGATTGTGCCACACTAAACCGACCAGAGGACAACATATGGCCATGAAACTTTTTAGGGGTGCAACAAGCGTAATAATCCCTACCCTTGAAAACTTTCATGGGCATCGCAATCATCTCAATGGTCTAGGGCGGCACAATCGTCAAATTTTGGCCATTGATGCCACCCTGGATGGACAAGATGACAATGGATGGCCATGAAACATTTTTGGGGCATGGAAAGCACCCTAATCCGGGCCAAGTCCTTGCCCCTGCAAAATTTCATGGACATCCCAATCCATCTCGACGACAGCGGATGCCCCTAAAACTTAGCGAGGACAAGGGAAGCACACTTATCCCTGCCCTTGAAAAGTTTCATGGACGTTATAATCCGTCTCGATGGTCTAGGGCAACAATTGCCAACTTTTGGCCATTGGGCCTTTGGCGAGCCCAAAGCCAAAAAAGTGGCGATTGTGCCACCATGGACAAATGAGGCGGGAGCGAATGGCCATGAAACTTTGCAAGGGTAGCAAAAGAGCACTAATCCTTTCCTCTACAAAGTTTCATGGGCATCCCAATCCATCTCGATGGTGTAGGATGTCACAATTGCCAATTTTTTACCATTGGGCCCTTGGCAAACCCAAAGCCAAAAAATTGGCAATTGTGCCACCCTGTACCAATGAGATGACAATGGATGCTCATGAAACTTTGCAGAGGCAGAGGAAGCACACATATTCCCATCCGTGAAAAGTGTCATGGGTATCTCAATCTGTCTCGAGGGTCTAGGACGTAAAATTGCCATCTTTTGGTCGTTGGGCCCTTGGCGCGCCCAAAGCCAAAAAAATTGGCGATTCTGCCACCGCAGACCAACAAGACAACAATGATTAGCCATGAAACTTTTCAGGGACATGGGAAAAACACTTATCCCTACCCCTACAAAGTTTCTTGGGCATCCCAATCTCTCTCGACGGTATAGGGTGGCACAATTGCCAACTTTTGGCCATTGGGCCTTTGGCGAGCCCAAAGCCAAAAAATTGATGATTGTGCCACCCTAGACCGATGAGACGGCAACAGATGTCCATAAACCTTTGCATTAGGAGGAGAAGCATAGTGATTGGTGCCCTTGTAAAGTTTGATCGGCATCACAATCCGTCTCAATGGTATAGAGCAACAGAATCTCCAAATTTTGGCAAGTGGGACATTGGCACGCCCAAACCAAAAAACTGACGATTTTTTGGTTTAGAGAAAAATCTGTCTCGATGGTATAGAGCAACAGAATCGCCAAATTTTGGCAAGTGGGACTTTGGCACGCCCAAACCAAAAAGTTGACGATTGTGCCACCTTGACGGAAGAAACATCAACAAATGGCTATGACACGTTGTGGGGTGGGGGAAGCATATTAATCGCTACCCTTGTAAAGTTTCATGGGTATCGCAATCCGTCTTGATGGTCTAGGGTGGCACAATTGCCAAATTTTGGCCATTGGCCTTTCACGAGTCAAAAGCCAAAAAAAAAGAGGATTGTGCCACCCTGGACCGATGAGACGGCAATAGATCGCCATGAAACTTTGCAAGGACGGAAGAATCACATGTAATCCCCGCCCTCGGGGGGTGCACTATGTAATCATGTTAATGTATAACGTGAGTTCGAAAGGAGGGACTTTAAAAGGAAAAATTTTATGCAATTTAAAAGAGATACATTAAAATAAGGGGTTTTTATATTCAATTTTGGAAAAATTCCTAAAATAAGGGGTCATTTTTTTCATCGAGACATGTTAAAAGAGGGGTTTTTTTAATATCCTATGAATGCACATTATATAGGAGGGTATTGAATGGTGAACCCCTCGAGTCCTTGCCCATGCAAAGTTTTATGGGCATCGAATCTCGTCTCGATGGTCTAGGATGGCACAATTGCAAACTTTTGGCCAATAAGCCCTTGGCATGCACAAAGCAAAAAAATGAGGATTGTGCCACCTAGATGGACGAGACAAGAGCGGACGGGCATGAAACTTTGAAAGGGCAAGGAAAGCACACTAATCCCTGCCCCTACAAAGTTTCATGGGCATCTGAATCAATCTTAACGATCTAAGGTGTCACAAAGGCCAACGTTTGGCCATTGCACCCTTGGCAAGCCCAAAGCCAAAAGATTGTCCATTGTTCCACCTTAGACCGATGAGATGGCAATAGATGGCCATGAAAGTTTGCGGGGGGTATGTTGAGATGTCAAGCTCAACATGTACAACTCCTGGATGATTACCACCGACAGTCATCATCACTGGCATACCTTGGTGGATACGCATATCTTTGTGAGTGATACTACAGTTGGACTACACTGAGCTAGTCTACCTACCAAAGTGATGGCACACTCATCTACGCACCTCACTCACTAGCGGTTTATACTAGACCGTTGTACTAGTTTCCCTTTTTATGTTTCATTTTCCCTTATGTTTTGTAGACCTCTTATCTTGAGTTTGTGAAGAAGAAGAAGTACAATCTTTTGCCTCCATATTTGTCTGTGTGTGTGCTTGCAAGTGCTCAAGCTCTCTCCTTCTCTGTCTCTTGACATGGTATCAGAGCTTGGTTGTGTTTGAGGAGCTTAGAGGAGCAAGCAGAAGCAGTCTAGGAAGCAGCTTCGGTATTCCCGAGATCCATCTTCAACGATCACCGATTGAGGTGATTTCTTTTGGAGAGTGTGCATCTCACAGTTCTATACAATCCTTTGAGCTACCACTCTGTAGTCTGATTTCCATTCTGGGTGCATTTTGACCCTTGTTTTGGAGTTAGAGTGCATTCGCGTGCGAAAACCTAGGGGGATTCACTCTATATACAAAATGGGACGCCACCTACGAGCAAAAATTTTGATTAAACCCCTATATACAAATGATATTAGGGAATATGACCCCCCTTTCTACGCTTATACAACAATCAATGAAGAAAACTATTATACCCCTATCTTAGATATAAAATTTAGATCTCATATGATCTAACTGAGTAAAACTGGTCGAAGAGTGTGTAACATAGTGATTGGAAACGTACTAAGGAATCACTTTCGTTGATAACTAGATGTACCCTTAATTTGTCTTAGTTTGACTTTCAAACTATGTGCTTGATCAGCGTGCACTCTGGATACTCATCCAATTCTGACCCGTCCAAAGCTGGTATAAATCAACCCTTGACCTTCTCCAAATCAGCCCTTATCTATGACCGGCTTGATGCAAAATTTGATTTGTGACTTGATAAAAAACTTTCTCTAAATGCATCTGTTTCTAGTGCACATCGATGACCAGTCATTTTACAAGTAATCAACCCGGGTCATCCCCCCCCCCCCCCCCCCCCCCAATAAATATGATTACCCCTCCCTTACTTTTAAGCTTGGGAGATAAATTATTGGGGGCCTGTCCCTAGATTATACGCGTATGTAACTTGAAACCCCCCCCCTCCCCGCGGCCTTACGTGGTGCGGTAAGTTTTCCATGGTGAATCCCCCAGGGAGAAAACGCTAAGGTTCGGGATTTTGCAAATCTACATATAGGTGGTGCAGAAAGCTTTGGTTTGTCATCAATGTGCATAGACACTACTTAGGATAGTGAAATGGGTGTATGCACGCAGATTGTGGTTACAGGTGGTAACCGACTATTTTTTTTAGTAGGTTGCTCGAAGACTGTGTGAAGGGTTGGAAACATGTCGTCCAAAAATGATGGTCTTCACCAAGATGTCGGTGAGAAGCTAGACAAGAACAACTTCCATGATTGGAAGTTCAGAATGACCAATTTCCTTATGGGAAAAGTTTATTGGGACTACATTGATGGAGAGCATGTGGTAGCGCCACTACTACTAGAGGAAGGTTCGAGTGTTGCACAAATTAAGACATTCAAAGATTATAACCAGGGAGCTTAGAAGGTCATGTATTGGCTTTCTCTCAGTGTACATGACACTATGATTGAGGCTTGGGACACTTTGCTATCATTAGATGTGACCAACACAAAGGCAAGGAAGCTGCAGTTGAAGACTGAGCTAAATACAATTCAAAAGAAAAGCCTATCCATCAATGACTATTCATTGAAGATAAAGGACATATGTGAGTCACTTGCATTGATTGGTGTTACAATCAATGATGATGATAGAGTAGAAGTCTGTCTACGAGGTTTGGGTCGTGAGTACAAACAGTTTAAAATTGGCATCCATCTTCGAGACAACATTCCCTCGTTTATAGATTTAGTTTCCTTATTGATTATGGAAGAGAAGGAACTTGAGGAAGACTCCTCTACTTAGGATGGAAACCATTCTAAGCAGGTCCTTTTCAACAATAGAGGAAGAGGAAAAGGATGTGGTACAGGTCGTGGACAAGGCCAATGAAGAGGCAACCACAAAGCACAACAATAGAACAACAATCATGGTCACAATACATGTGGCGGTTGAGGAAAATTTTGAGGAACGGGTGTCCAAGTGGTCGTGGAAATGCACAGGGAAATAATTTAGGTGAACATGGAAATGTAGTATGTTGGGGCTATGGAAGACATGGTCACTTTGAACGTGATCGTCCAAATAGGAGACAACAAAACAAACCATACGAGGAAGGTATGGGTCTATTTCATGAAGCAGAAAAGTGAGGTGTTTATGCATTTTCAAAATTTCAAAGTTATGGTTGAAAAACAAAATGGGAAACTTGTAAAGTACCTGAGGTCAGATAGAGGGGGAGAATACTTCTCCAATGAATTCAATGGTTTTTTGAAAAAGCATGAAATTCAAAGGTAGTTTTCTTGCAAGTATAAACGCAACAAAATGGTGTTGCGGAGCGAAAGAACAAGCACACTGCAGAAGTGACTAGATCATTGATGAATGAGAAGGACATGCCTCATTGTTATTGGGCTAAGTCTATTGTTACAGGTGTCTACATTATGAGCATGACCCCTACTGTTGCAGTACATGATATGACACATGAAGAAAATTTCAGTGTGAAAAACCAGATGTATCAAATTTTAAAGTGTTCGGATGTATTTCTTATGTGCATGTGTCGGATGAGCTAAAAAGTAAGCTTGATCCAAAAGAAAAAAAATGTCTGTGTTGGCTATTCCCTTGAGCAAAAGGGTACAACTGTTAAAATCCTATCATGGGTAAAGTGAGGGTGAGTAAGGATGTCATTTTTTGATGAAATGGCAAGTTGGTATGTGTTAGCAGCTGGACACACCCAACGGAGAATGATTGCTCGACAGGATTTTTTATTATTATTATTCTTTAATTGAGAAAAACCGTCATTTTACCTTTACAAATAGTGGGGCTTGCAAAAGCTTCCAGATTGTATCCCATTTCTAACAATTAGATTGAGTGAATGGTTAAATTGGAACCTTAGGGCTTGAGATTGTAAGGTATTTATATCACTTTTGACCTTAATGGAAAAAACCTTTGTCATTTTTAAAAAGTTCTGTCTGTGTGAGTGAGCGTACTCTGTGTACGAGAGAGAGTGAGAGTTTTATCTTGACGCTACGCGCGCACTGGTGGTCGGAATCAAGTGTAGAGAAGTGCAGTGCGTTGCCCCCGAAGAGAGCTACGCACCAATATCTACATTGTGTGTGTACGACCTGGGTTTGCGAGCTCAACCCACGAGCTACATCTGGTGATTCGGTGAGCATACGTTGTCTGTTTTCGCATTTCAGCATATCCACACGTTCGCAGTGAGTAGAGATACACATTGGGCACTTTAGTTTTTGGAAACAACGACCTGCAAATTTCGACCAGACATCCTACGTGATTTTGCACCAAGTGTTTAGGGTTGGGGTTTTGGTTCATGGACCTTAGGGAGAGCGACCTATTGGTGTTAATAGGGTTTCTTTCAAGTTCTGTGGCGTTTGGAGAACGTTTGATGGGTATTTGGCTCTTGAAAGCGTTGTAGGAAATCTCCTCTTATGCACTCCTGAAGGCTGTAGCTTAGACATTGGGTAGAGACCTCTGTAGGAAGTAGTCGAGAGTCGGTCGAGTGTAGGTTGATAGCCTATGCTTGCTTCCACGCGCCTGTAGGTCGAGCTTCCTCCTTAGCTGACAAATCTTGTTAGGTGATTTCTCGTTGTGCTGACGTCCGTCGCCGTGTATCCGCCAACATTGGCGCCGCTGCCGGGGATAAAAACCCTAGGTAGGTGATCGAGACTAGTCCTTGAGGCTAGGGATTCTCTGGCTTTCCAGAGTCTCGTTTTACATTTAGATAGGATCAGAGGGTGGAGGACTCTCTAGGTCTTAGGACGAGTCTAGGGAGCGAGTGTCTGGCCTAGATCCTTCGACTTAGGTAGACTTAGATAGTTTTAGGTATTAGTTGAGTTGTGGTGTAGAGAGTAGGAGTTGGAGTGGTAGAGGCGGTGGAAGGAGAGCTTGAGAGTCCAGAGAGGCCAGGAAGCAACCAAGACACCAATATCACCATCTCATATGATGAGGAGCAGTAGGGTAAGTAGGACATCATGATTTCTGATCTGGAGCACTTCATGCATGTTATACTTGCTGTTAGGTTCATCACAAGGTTGTAGAAGACGAAAAAGAATGTTTAGAAGTTGAAGTGAAGTTCAAAAGTTTCTATGAATATTTCTGAGAGAGCTGTAGAGCATAAGGAGTACTTCTGTCAGAAAAAAAATTAAATTCTAAGCCAAGAGACATCCTATGCGTAGGATGTCTACAGGGAGTTCTGGTGGAAATTTTGAAAATCTGAGTTGACCAGTGTGTTTAGAAGGTAGGTTTTACCCTATTTTCACCTGGAAAGTGGAAGTTTGACCATATCTTGACAGGATAAGGCCAAATAGAAAGGAAATTGCCTTACATCCTACCCAAATTGTGACAAAGCATTATTTTAAGACCAAAACCATAGGATCGCTGCATGAGCATGATCTGCATGATTTATTGAGTGCCTGAGAAATATTTCATCTCAATTGGGTGAGAAAATTTGGGTTTTAAGAAGACTTTAGCATCTTTGATTGAAAAAGGCTAGGATAGCTAAAATTGGGGTCTTTTGAAATCCAAACCAAAATATAAGCATAGCACTGGGTTGCTGACATCAAGGGGAATCTGTGGCTCAAGTTTGGGGTCAAACAGATCATATAGACATCCTACGTGTAGGATGTGTTCTGTGTGATTTAGCACTCCAAACTCAACTTTGAGCATACCAAAGTGATCAGCACCTTAAGAGGGGTCTGTGTTTGAATTTGAAGCCATTTTGAGCAGTTAGACATGCTACATGTAGAATGTCTAATGCTTTATATTGAAGTCAAAAACTGACTGTAGGCATAGCAGGGTGTTGTATAGCCTGGGGCAAGCCTCCTACTCAATTTTGGTCCAAATTGGAGTTGATTTGACTTGTCAGACCAACATCAGGCTACTGGAACAGATTTCTGATCAATTGACACCCTTATAGGTGTCCAAATCAAAAAGTAAAAACAGTTGTGGACTCAACACATCAAGGGGAATTTATAGTGAAAACTCCAGGCAAAATAGAGCAGATAGACATCCTACGCGTAGGATGTCTACATGTGCTTAGTGAAGAGAAAAGCTGACTGAGGAAATAGAGTGAAGTTCCAATTGAATTAAGAGTTCCAGAACTTCTTTTAGAAGTGAATTTGGACCTTGTTGGACCTTTTGGCGGAGCAAAGACGGAATTAAGACTTTCCATGTAAATTGACCAACATCCGAGGGAAGTACAGTTCCAGATTAGCAGACCTAATCAAGAACATCCGAAGCGTATAAATTACAGTAGTGGTTGAGGTTAACCCTCTAGTTATACCAATCATTACTAACACCACCTCTAGTGGTTAAATGCTTTGATTCGATTGCCGAAATTAAACGCTTTTGTACACGTATATTCAGCAGCAAAGCAAGAAGTTGTGATAAATTGCATTTCTAAGTTTGATGAATTTAAGATTAGGAAGACATATTCCTAGAGATCAAAAGGTGGTAGGTGATCAAGGTAGCTTAGTGTCCACTGAGGAGAGTGTAACTTAGGCAAGGCTAGATCCATTAGCACCGATCATTGAGGAGGGTAGTGATACTAACACGTCATCCGATAAGTCCTTCTTCATGATGGGTAGTCAACAGCCAGGAGGTTTCTCCGATGAAGGACCAATGCTAGGAGGAAGCACCTCCCAAAATCCTTTGAACGATTCCAAGTTCACTATAATCTTCTTAGAAGGAACAAACTCAAGGGGAGCCCTAGTTTATTCTGACTATCAAGGACGCAAGTGTATTTGTATAGAAGAAAGACCTTCTCAGAGACTAGAGATAATTTGAGTCTATGATGATGGAGATAGATTCCGAGACGAAAAGGGGAACCACTATCTGATATTTAGTAACCCTGAGGATTACAACAGATATAGAGATAACGTGGCAAAAGGAAAAATGGTTTTAGAAACTCAAGAACCGCCTCCAAACATTGATCGATCTGGAGCTCTTTTTATGTATGATAAGAAAACAACTAGGGTCTCTACTTATAATGAGAATGTGGGAATTTACAAGCACGAGAGCGAGGGAGTAGTCTCTTATTTTTTATGCAAAGAACCCTACCCAAACGAATTAAGCAAAGACAAGGTTCTTTACTTATTCTCTTATGAAATTGCTATGGGGAAGGATATCATTTTTGTTGATAGGTACAGGCGAGAATACAAACGTATTCTCCCAAAGGAGGTAGAAAAGGCAACAGTTCCAGAGGCATCAACATATGCCCCCGAAGAAGTGCCAAGGGTCACCTACACCCCTAGCAAATCAACAAATCCATTTTCAAAAGAGTACGATGTGACCTCACATTCTAACCAACAACAGACGTTCAACTACCAGAACCAACAAGCAACCCAACCATCATTGCAGGCATGGCTTCGACAAAGTGCAACATTAGAACAAGACCGAAACCGAGATGGTTATCCAGCTGCACGAGGGCTAAGGGATTTACAAGAACCACCACTTTATTCGCGGTATCAAGGCGAGAGTGAGCCAAAAACTCAAGAGTCAATAGAGCCTAGAAGACAACCCATAGAACGAGTTCGGAGAGATGAACCATCTCTTGCAAAAACCGTCAGAAATTATGGCTTAGGAGCACCTCTGGGAGAGGAACCCTCCCACTACCGAAGGCCAGAGGAGGTATATCGATTGGGACGAGGGGAACCAATGATGAGATTTGTATACCATCGTAGAATTAGACCTTCTCAGGTGCAAAAATGGGTAAGCAAGAAATACACGGGAAACAGAGATCCTAGGGATCATGTAGCATCCTTTGTGCGAGTAATTAGAGCTGAAGAGGTGTTAGACTTCCCTACCCAATTTGCACGGTTTGGACTGACCCTAGAGGAGGATGTTGTTACTTGGTTTGACTCTGTGGAGCGTAGAGACTTTGAGTCTATGGAGGAGGTGTTTGATGAGTTTATTGAGGAATTCTCACAAAGGGGGATAGCTCATAATACAATCTCACAAATCCATAAATTCAAACAGAAAGAAGGGGAGTCTGTGTGAAAGGCAGCCCTACGACTAAAAAGATATGTTAAGTTCTACCATGTGGAAGAACTACCAACTCAGTCCAGACTTATGCTTATATTTATTCAAGGACCGAGGAATGCACATCTTCAGAAGGACTTACATATGAAGAGGAGCACGATGTTAAATGAGTTAAGTAAGGAGGCTCTTTACCTTGTAGACAATTGTGCGGTCTACAAGGAGGGTGAATTCAAGGATCTTCATGACGATTCATCCTCACAACAAAGTGGAAGTAAGTTCGCTAAGACAACACCGAAAGGAGAAATAGCTGTAAGCCAGGAGCAGCTTGTAGAGGAAGTGCTAAAAAAGATTAACCTATATGCTAAGCCTCAGGCTAAACAGCCAAAGTGGTGTGCTATTGAACAAAAATGGACAAATCATGTGATGGAGGAATGTTATTATAACAAGGGATATGTTAGAGAACGACCTTATGCTCCCCAAGCTCAGGTAGCATCTCCTCAACCTCCACCGATGCCTAGATATCAAGCAAGCAACCTACTAGGACCTGTAGGTGTAGAAAGACCACAACCAGTGCTGGGGCAGTAACCACCCCTACCAGGATTACGACCAATCGGCATAAGATACACACCAACAGTAAACGAACCAGAAGAGAAGGCTTTGGTGCCTATGCATGCATATTACGAAGATTCCAATGGATATGCAGCAAATCGTGTCTATTATCCACATGAAGAACCCCCAACGCTAGAACCTTGGAGCATGATTGGAAGTACATGACCACCAACATCTGCACAGGTAGCAAGAGAAGGAAGATACAGCTTGGATGAACGAACACTGTTGTCCATAGCCAACGGAGGCATGGGCGGGTAGAGACATGCATACCAGCAAAGAGGAGCTCAAGGAGCACCTCAACAGCCTAAGGGATCCTGCTACAAGTGTGGTGTAGACCATTGGCTAAGATACTGTCCTCATGATGAAATCATTAGAGTCAACGCATATTTCACCGAGTGTGGAATTACTCATTTGATTCCGATTGCCCTAAGAACCCGAGCGAAGGAGCAAAAACTACCTTGAACATGCTGGAAGCAGTGCCTTCCAGCGGAGGGTTAGAAAAGGAGATAGTAATACCTTTTCAGGCAGTGACACGAGCCCAAGCTCAAAGAATGACGAATGAACCCATAATTGAAGAGCCAAAAACTGACGCCCCAAGTTAAGAAAAAAAAAATCAGAGAAGCACTTGGAAAGCTAGAAAGGCGCGTATGAAAGCCATGAGAGAACGAGAGCAAACGGCTCTATCTGAGGAGTTAAAACACACAAAGGATAGATTAGAGAGGTTAGAGGATCTAACTAGTTTAAGCTCACACACTGCGGCAACCATAGCACCCAAGGAAATAGCAGAACCCAAAAGTGCAGGATCAGGAGGATCAATGTTGGCAGAAAAGGTAAATGAGCAGTTAGACGCACTTTTAAAATCATACGAAGCCAGACTCAAAAACAACCAAACCCAAGAGCAAAGATGAATGACTTATCCATATGCCGAAATAGAAAAACAAAGGTTGGAAATGTGTCGAAAGATGATTGAAACAGCCCAATCCTTGATAGAAAACCTGCTTGGTAAACCTGCAAGTTGGCATGAAGTACCAGCTCCAACCCCTATCAAACCAACTTTAGAGAAACAAGTAGACACAAAGGAGGGACTCACGACTGCCTCTGAGTCTAGGAGATAACCTATCATAGTGCCAAATACAACAGATGAGACAATTGATAGTTTCCAGCCTAAAACATTGGTAGAAATGGGTAAGGATTGTAACGGTCTAGATGACCTGTGGAAGCAAATTCGTGATGCCAATGAAGCTAACAGGGTGAATTACCAAATGAATAGCACGAGAAAAGAGAAAAATGAGATCTTACCTTCCATTGAAGAATTTGAGGCAAGATCACAATTGAACTTTGATATGGATTCACAAGGGGGAGACTAGGGATCAATTAGTTCGGGGCACAGCCAACCAGACTCGCTAAAAACTCTACCCTCTTACCTAGGGGAGTATGAAGCCAAGTCTGAGGTGAGAGCAATCCCATATTAAAGACTTTCTTCTAATAGAGTGATGGATTCACAAGGATTGATTGAGTTATTGTCCACCCCTGTGGCATGCACAATCACTTTAGCCGAACTCCTGAGGTTACGGCCAAACATGTGGACCAGCGTCGGCAAATGCTTAGAACAGCTTGGAGTAAAAGACCCCACCTCAAAGCTTCAAGAAGGGATCAGAGAAGTGGACAAGCCTCAACTAACCACTAGGCCAGTACCTTTAAACAAGGTTGGAGAATATTGCGAGGGAGAAGATGGAAATACCACACTACCACTAGAATTCCAAGGAGTATTTTCCAAAGCTATTCTTGACAATGGAGCAGGAGTCGCTATCGCCACCAAGGAAATCTGGAAAAAATGGGAAAAACCGGCTTTCAGAGCTACCAGAATGAAATTGCAACTGGCAGATGGATTCATAGAAAAGCCTCTAGGACTTTTAGAAAAAGTAATTGTCACCTCGTGCGGAATCGAGTATGAGCATACATTTGCAATAGTCGATTTCAACAAAAAGAACAATTACGAGATCATCTTGGCAAGACCATTCATGAGACAATTAAAGATGGTCCACGATTGGGGTTACGACCACATATACCTCAAACAAGGCGAGACTACAACCAAAATACACCTAAAAGACCATAGTTACAAAGATGTGAACCGGACACCAGTGGAAGAGTTTGATTCAGCTACATTGGCAGGGTCCGAACTCCCAGCATGGTTAGGGCAAAAAAAAGAGCTATGGATGTGCGGAGATTCACATTGTGGGAGCTTAAAAAGAGAGGAATGTGTCTTAGAAAGAGCTATTGAGGACAAGGATTATATTTCGGAACCTTTTCCTGAAGATGCCTTAGAACCTCTGGAATGGGAACACATACTAGCAACATTGGATGTCTATACCATTACAGATAGCCCAACGACAAAATTTTGCGATAAGGACGGCTATGATGTGCTACCTTATTAAATAGTAAGCCTTATACCAGCAAAAGATGAGAATGTAGAACCACCAGAACAAGAAGAGTTTTATAACACCTCTGAGCATCTGGAGGTAAATAACAACGCAGATAACGAGTGTTCAAACAGCTCAAGCAAGCGTGGGGAGAAAACAACGAATATCAAGTTTTATGATTTTGCCAATCAACACCCTAGACGCCAGGAACGATATAGAAAAAAAAGAGTAGAAAAAAAATTTAGAGAGAACCTGATGCCCAGTATAAAAGATAAAACTCACTATCTAATGCTTGTCAAGGCAGAGGATTGTGTAAAAGACCAAATATCAGGAAGATTCTCAAAAGTTCGAAGGGAAGGAACGCAAGAGGAAATAAAACAAGTACGAAAGGCTAAAACAGAAACAAAATCAAAAAAATCTCAACAATCAAAACAGGAAAAAACAAAAGACCCAGGGTGGACCAAAATGGAGCGTAAAAAGAAATACCAAGTCAAAAAAAGGAAACATGAATGTGCCATCCCACTATCGAAAATTCACCATCCAGCCTCCAGTCAGGGAAAGAATAAACCAGGAATCTTACGATGGGTCGAAAAATGCAAAACGGATAGACCTCGTTGCTCAAAAGCCTCAGCCGGTCTATATCGCAACTGATTTAGAGCTCGAGGAAGAAGAACTGCTAACACAACTTCTCAAGAAGTATAAAGATGTGTTTGCATGGTCCTACAAAGACCTCAAAGGAGTTGATACATCAATATGTCAACATACAATTCCGTTGGAATCAGATGCCAAACCTAGCGAACAACGTCCTTACACATATAATGACACATTTGCTAAACGAATCAAAGAGGAGATTGACAAGCTGATGGATGCTGAATTCATATATGAAATCGAACATACAGATTGGGTGTCACCCATTGTGGTTGTCCCCAAAAATAACGGAAAGCTGTGTGTGCACGTGTGTGCGTCTGTGTGTGAATTATCCCTTGTCGATAAGGGTGGCTGTGAAACGGACTTATTCCTCTCTAGATGGGTTTTCAGGGTATAACCAACTAGCAATTGCAATAGAGGATCAACACAAAACAACGTTTTCCATAGAATGGGGAATATATGCGTATAGAGTTATGCCTTTTGGCTTAACCAATACCCCAGCTACCTTCCAAAGGTTAATGACTAATGCGTTCTAAGAATACCTGAGAATATTCTTAGTAATATATATGGATGATCTCTGTGTACACTCTCTTCTACAAGAAGAACATATTGGCCATTTACAAAAGGTATTTGAGAAATGCAGAACATATCGGATCTGTCTTGACCCGGAAAAGTGCATTTTTATGGTTAGGCAAGGTCGCATCTTAGGACATATTGTCTCAAGAAATGGCATAACCACTGACCTAGGCAAAATCAGAGTCATAATAGACTTGCCCATGCCTACTAATGCCAAACAAGTACAATCCTTCATGGAACACTGCAGATATTATCGAAGATTCATATATATGTATGCAGTCATTGCACAACCTCTGTATCGTTTATTAGTCAGTTTTGACTGGACTGAGGAGTGTGAAACTGCATTCCAAAATCTTAAGAAAAACTTGGTATCAGCACCTGTACTTAAAGCACCAGATTGGAAAAAGATATTCCATGTTCACATTGATGCATCTGCATATGCAATTGGGAGTATTCTGGCTCAACCTGGAGACGAAACAATGGATTTCCCAGTTTGTTATGCAAGCCGATAGCTAAATAGTGCAGAAAAGAACTACACAACCACTAAAAGAGAGGGGTTAGGAAGGATTTATGCTGTAAAGAAATTTCGGCATTATTTGCTCGCAAACAAATTTGTGTTCTTCAGAGATCATCAAGCTCTTTTGTATCTAGTAAATAAACCATGCAATACTGGGAGAATTGTACGCTGGTTTATTATATTGCTAGAGTTTCATTTCATAGTGGTGGTACAAAAGGATAAAACTCATCTACGGGCGGATCATCTTTCAAGGCTGCAAAACGGGGAAGCTCCTGAAGGAGTACACAATGGCATACCTGATGCTTATCTTTTCAATATTGAAATGATACCCAAATGGTCTCAGGAAATTGTTAGCTTTCTTTCCTTTGGAGGTAGATTTGATAACAAAGAAGACAGATCCAAACAACAAACAATTCGACAAACAAAAAACTTCTAGTTGATTGCAGGACGACTGTATCATCTAGGCTCGGACCAAATTCTACAATTTGTATAAATCCAGAGGAATTCGAGTGTTATCTTGAAGAAGCACACGTCCAGGATTTTGCATTTCATTGTTCAACAATGAGAACACACCAAAGACTGAAACAATTAGGGGTTTATTGGCCAACTATGTATGCTGACACACATGCTTATGTTAACAATTGTACTATGTGTAGTGCCAAACGGCCGGTGGATCACGTGACATTGTTTCAAATAAAAGTCAATATATCATTGATTTCATAACAACAAGGACATTTCCTAAAAACATAACAAAAGCGCAGAAAAGGGCTATAGAGTTGGAGGGTTGTGATTTTAATCTAATTGGGAATCAACTCTATAAGCGAGGAAAGGACAATCAACTTAAAATCTGTGCAAGTGAAAGCGAATTCTTGCTGATTCTAGAACATGCACATGGAAGAATAAGTAGAGGCTATTTTTCAGGCGATAAGACGACAAAAATTGTCTTAACCGTAGGAATATGGTGTCCTACATTGCATATGGATGTTGAGGAGTTTGTAAAGCGTTGTGACGCATGTCAGCGCACCAAGGTGCCGATAAAGAGAGATGAGATGCCACTACAGCCAATGATGGGAGCAAGGGCATTTGCAAAATGGGGCATTGATTTTGTGGGGCCTATTTCACCCCCTGCATATCGCACCCATACCCAGTATATCATTGTGGCTACAGACTATCTCACAAAATGGGCGGAAGCCAAGGCAACACAAAAAGCAGACGTAAGAACCACTGCACAATTTTTGTATGAGAATGTCTTTGTATGATATGGATTACCAATAGAAATTGTCAGTGATTGAGGAACACATTTTCTTAATGAAGTCGTTGAATATCTGCTAGAGGAATTCATGGTCATACATAGAAAATCTGCTCCATATCATCCACAGGCAAATGGACAAGCTGAGGCCACAAATAAAACACTATGCACTGTTCTGACTAAAATTGTATCAGAGTCAAGGACAGACTGGGATTAGTAGTTACACTCAACACTATGGGCATACAGGGTAGCTTACAAAACATCAATCAGAACAACACCGTACAACATGGTGTTTGGTCTAAATGCTATATTACCCATAGAGTTTTTAATTCCAACTCTACGAGTAGCAAAATGCTTGGAATGGACAGGGCATGAGCTCTCTTCAAGAATAGATGATCTTGAAAAGCTAGATGAACTTCGATTGAGAGTTGTAGCTTCGATCTATGCTAAAAAGAGAAGACAAAAAGAGTTTTGACAAGCATGTGCGCACGAAAGAGTTCAAAACAGGTGATTATATACTTGTTTATACCTTGAAGCAACATGCCAAGAAACTTAAAAAGTGAGGGATGGGACCCTTTGTGATTAGTGAATTATCACAAAGTGGAGCTGTCAAACTTGCTACATTAACAAGAGAAGAAATGCCAAATTGGATTAGTGGGTGTCGATTAAAAAAGTATCATTTATCACTAACACAGGATATGCTTCAACAAATCCATCAAGAAAAACAATGGATGAAGGAGAAACACAGGGTACGAGAAGAATCCCAAGCAGAAGCAAAAGAACGCATTGCAAAAAGAAGGCTTCTACGACAACAACAACAATGTGGATCACCTTTGCGAATAAATGCTACTCAACTAAAGAATCTTGGTGAAGACACAGTGGAGCCAATAATTTCAGTCAAAGTGGGTAGCAATCAAGTTGAATCAATGGCATTTCTTGATTGTGGAGCTCAAGCAAATTTGATCTCTTAGAGACTATACAAACAGCTCAAGCCCAAAGATCAACTACATCCTACTCCACAAGTGCTGGAAAGTAGTACATCACATTCGCTGAAAACATTGGGCTATACTATATTGCATGTACAAATACATCAATATATTTACCCACACAAGTTTTACGTGGTGGAGGATGAGAGCACACTACACCCCATGTTGTTGGGACAACCTTGGCAAAAAGAGTATAATGTGCAGATAGATTGGAATGCGGATGCAGTCAAAATTCAACATGCACAAGAACAACACGTAGTAGCCTTTGCTCAGTAACCCCGGAAGAATCAGATGGCAGCACCACAATCACTGGATAAAGAACCAAGAAGATGGGTGCCACTAAAGAACAACACAATACACATGGCGACCAACCAGGGAACCGCCAACCATGTTCACTACAAACATAAAACAACACAGACTGCAGTGAAAAGATCAAGGTTAGCAAAAGAAAAAAAAGTATGGGTGTGAAAGGATAGAGGTGACATGGCAGACAAACCACAATACAACAGAAGAAGTCAACAGGAGCACAGAGATCCACCAAAAACCAAGGGAATAAAAAAGATATGGATCCCAAAGAGAATGCTCAGTAACACCTTACATGCGGCTTGCATTTGGATCCCGAAACCAAAGCAACAAGAACTCCCTTCAGTACAAGCAACATCGGCATGCAGACACACACTACATATGAAACCGGTAAACCGATCTTTGTGGATGCCAATCAACAGCACAACAATGACAACCGCGGAAGGGGCCATGAACCTCAAAAAACCTCCAAATGGAAAGAAAAAGAGACAAAGACTATGGCCAATTCCGCCACGACAATTCTCTCCAAGGAGACAACCATGGCCATATCGATAGTAGCGGCAAACCAAGCGACTTTTGAAAGAAAGACAATCAAACAGAGAGCGGTAGAGTGACAACTTCTACTTGCAAAGAAAATCCGCCAACCAAATCAACAACAAACAGGAAACCTCGACGTCAAATGCCAATAAGCATATTGCTTATTCCCTCCTCTTGCACAACATTAATTTTTCCATGCATTGACTGAGTATGCATCAAATAGGGCCACATTACATGGCCGAGCATTAGCACAATTTTTAACCCATGCACGGCACATACACCGAGGCAATACCTTGTTATCCGGGAGGACTCCGGATAGGAGGGGGGGGAGGCATTCTCCAATGCGGACCCAATGGTAAAAAGAGCAAAAAAGGACATGTTTTTTGACTATTTTAGAGGGTTGTCGTTTGATTGCAAATTTTTTTGGACTAACCTAAGTACATATGCCCTTATACAACATTAATCTACAAGTATATGGGGCCAAATGCCAAATCAAGCCCCTAGGTGTGTGTATATAGGTAAAAATAGCCATTTTTAGGGCAAAATATTGGTAAAACAGAGAAATCCGGCCATAAAAATTGCATGTGAGTGTATATAGTGTTTTGCGGTGATGTTTTTGAGTTACTATGATTTTTGGGGATTTTTTGGGTTTAATTTTCTATTTTCTTTTTAATTTTACTAATTATCGGCAGAAAAAACTTCAAAAATACAAAAAGTAGGTGAAATATGATCGTAATGAAAAACAAAATATGGGGATAATGAGTGACTATAGGACAACCTATGGTACAATGGGGGTGCAATTATGTGAATGGAGCCAAAAGCGTGTTTTGGTCAGATTTTGATCGAAACGTCAAATTTCTCGAAAACTGGGCAAATGGAGTTCAATCAAGAATTTTTCAAGCCTAAACCACATCTCGCAAGAAGTTGGGAGCACATGTAAAATTTCATGGAAAGTGGTTCGGGGACCCCCATTATAAGAATTTTTCACTTCATTTAAAGCTCATTTCTACTATTGCCTTCTTGAGAGAGAGCTCTTGCCACCTAGAGCGAACCGGACTTCCAGCAGTTTCTACGATGCGCACGACCACCCGACAGGCTCCAGACATGAGAGGTAGGCTCACCACCTTGAGATTTTCGCGTATGTTTGATGTTTTGTCGCGAAAACTAGCGTAGGGTTCACACGGGAAGCGAGCAGTAGAGACCTATAGGTAGAAGTGGCCACCTAACAGCTAACCCAAAAGCAATAAGGCTTCATTGGCGGCTTACCCTAGCATAGGAGACCACTCTTGGATGACCAAAGGTGGCGGAAAACCATTGGGAAAAAACCTAACTTCTAGAGCCCTGCAAGAGGCCACCAAATGGTAAATCGGTGGAAAGGCGCCCAAATGCTACCAAAACTCATGAGTAGGAGCATCTCGACATGCTCTTCAAGGCTATATAGCCCACATGGCCATAAGGCAACTCGAAGCGGCACTAAGCTTCAGAAACGGCATCAGACACACAAAGCGTCAACTAGCTCTCACGGCCAAACCGCATGTCCATTTGCCACCAAACTTCACGAGCGGCTTTCCTAGACCATCAACAACCAAGTCCTATGGTGGTAGACTACCACAAGTCATCGAAGGCATGTAAACGCAACCATGGGTGCTTCGAGAGCGACAAATTGCCAAACGGAGCTCCGGTGAAGCCAAAGTCAATAAAAACCATATGGCAAGGATCGCAAGGAACCGTGAAGCTATGGAGACTAACATCAAGAAATTTCATCTCCCAAAAGCACTCTAAGAGTCAGAAAACGGCTCAGAGGCTCTGAAAGCCACACAGGGAGTTTCTATCTATCTATTTGACTTTTTTGTTGAAATAGGGCTTAAAAGGGACTCAGGGGGGCTCACGGCAGGCACCAGTAGCACTTCCCATATAAATTTCATCAAGAGACATCCTACGCGTAGGATGTCTCAAGGCCATATCTGGGAACCAAACTCAACATCTCATCTCATACACAGCTTCTACATAGCCTGTACATGCTAGCCACCAAGTTTCATCACATTTGGACAAAAGTTGACCTCATATGCATCAGAAAACGGAAAGTCAACGCATAGAGGAAATAATGGGTCATAGACCTACCAAAACTAGTCCAAATCACATGAAACTTGCACAATATACTCATGAGCACATTGCCAAGCTAACTGTGGGGTCAGATGTGAAAATTGATGAAATAGACATCCTACGCGTAGGATGTCTAAATGACCTATCTGACCTCCAGCTGGTATTTTTGAGCTCCAGATGTCTTTATAACACCTTCATAAGCTCATGTATCAATTTTCAAGCCATTCGCATCACATTTGGCCCCCAAAACCTCCAAGATGCACTTTTTGAGCCTAAAATCACTACACATGCTCTTAGCAACACCAACGCTTATCTGAATCAAAATTTAAGAGCATGGCCATGTTCCACGGGCTAAGGGCTACCCACAAAACCTACCTCAAGCCATTCTGATAAAATAGACATCCTACGCGTAGGATGTCTCGAGTGTCATTTTGACCTTCTGTGCAAAAAACTTACTTCATGGGAGCCATTAACATGGTATAAGAAGCATGTATATCAAATTTCAACCCAATGGAATATCATTTTTCACCTGTTGAGGGACATCCTACCCAATTTGCGAGCCAAAACCCTAAATCTGTCCAAAGTTGCACTTTTTGATGCCCAAACCCAATTCGAATGACATAGCCATGTTGCATAGGTCAAGGGCCACAAGCCTGCCAAGTTTCACCAAAAATTGACAAGGTAGACATCCTACGTGTAGGATGTCTACATGATTATTTTTTAGCCAAAAAGCTACTTTGAGCACATGCAGAGTTTCCCTAGTTCCTTTTGAGTTTTATTTTAAATTTTCAAGTCATTTGGGTTGTCAGAACTCAGTTTATCAACTAATATGTAAAAAACGCTAACTTTGGACTACTGAGTGCAACAGGATCCATGGCAGCCGCAAAATCACCTGCAAAGAAGAAGAGGATGACTATAAAAGACTACTTAGAAGAAGTGGAGCCTTTTGTGATCCCAGAAGGAACCGTGCAGCCGCACAAGCACATGGATTCAAGATGATCTGCTAGAGACCAATGATCTGAGAATCTACCAAGGAGTATTCAAAGATCCAGAGGGAAATGCAGTGGAGCTACCCATGATACCACGAGAGCTCAATGAATTTGTCAGGAGCAAGATGGGGGATTACTTGGAGAAGCTGGATCTCCACAACTACTTTGAAGCTTTGCCAGCGGGGATTGATATTAAAAGAGTGTGGGAATTTGTAACCACAATCAAAGAATATGGAGTGGCCCGAGTCACAGATCTACAAGGCAAGCCTGATACAATGATTGTCATCACAGAGAAGGTGGTGGTAGCCGTACTTGACATCTCGAACAAAGGAGACAGTGTGACAAAGAGGCAAGATGAAGTCAAGGTCTACTCGGAAAAGAAGAATAACTACACATTTGAAGATATTGCAAACCCAAAGGTGGCTATCATGAGCCAACTCTACAATCAATACTTCCACATGTGTACAAAGCGGCCACAAAAATACAAAATGCCACCTGGAGCCATTGCTACCACTTTCACTTGGGCAATGCAGAAGAGAAAACCAAAAGAGAAAAATTATGCCGCTTACATCCACGACAATCAGGTGAAGATGGGGAATAGAAATCCCACCTATATTGTACCTGGTAAGCTGATAACAAAAGTTGTCTATGGAGCATTGCACGCCAAAGGAAACTAGCCTCTACCTCCCTCACAAATGATTGGCTAAAGCTGAAAGCAGACAAAGAAGAAGAACCTCCCAAAGCACCCAGGGTAGCCACACGGTTGAAGCACCGGTTAGAGACCGTGCTAGAAGAGCCGCCAGAGTCAAAGAAGCAAAAGAAAGAAAATCTACAAGTGCCAATCAAGGAAACCAAGTCACAAAAAGCGGCGCGGCTAGAACGACTGATGGAAAGTTTCAGAGCCGAGAGAGCACTAAAGGGAGATCTAAGCAAGCTGTGGAAGCCATCCCTTGAAGCCATGTTGGGATCATCTCGAAGGGTTCATTGGGATCAGTTTGAAGATTATATCAAAAAAATTGAGATCTTAGATGCTACGGTGGAGAATATCCCGAATATCCCATTTACAGAAGAAGAAGTGGACGAAGTGAGACGGCAGCTGCTTGAAGAGCAGGAAGGCCAAGAAAGAGAGAGAAAAACCAAGGCGGATTGGGATTTCAAGAGGAAGCCACAAACTCCACCGTCAAGCCGGGAATCCACTTCACCACCATCACCACCTCCTCTTAGTGCTCCACAAACCCAACAGAAAGAGGATCTGAATAGAACTGATGAACAAAAAGATTCCAAGCAAGAGAAAACCAAAGTGGAAGAGTTGAAGGCAGAAGCTGAGCCAAAAGATGAGCAACTAGATCCAGAAGAAAGAAACTTTAGAATATTTCTTGATCTACTAGCCACTGGGTACTCTCAAGAAGCGGCAGCTACTGTAGCCTTTGAGTTGGCAAGCACAAGACCCAAGGAACATATGCAGAGCCTTCGGTTAGTATAGTTGAAAGAGATGGCCACTGATACAGTGGACCTACAGCCACCAACCAATGATTGGGATGTGGTAATGAAAAAACTAACCGGGCTTAGAGCAAGATCAATGGCCACTGAGAGTGAGATTGATAATCTCAAAACAAATGAAGTTCTTATCAAAGCTGAAGTGGACTCACTGCAAAAACAGGGCCAAGAAAACATAGAGAAACAAACAAAGCTGCAAGCCAGTCTGGACGTGGTATTTCAAAGATGCCAGGAGATGGAACGACAGAATCAGGCAGCCTGAACACAAGCTTCAAAGAGAAGAAGAGGAATGCAAGAAAATCAGCAAGTCACTGACAGATGCGGAAAAAGAGAGGGACAACCTAACACTACAACTTGCTGATGAGTCCAAAGAGGTAGAAACCTTGAGGAATGCCAAGGAAAAGGCCGAGATAGAACATGAGGCAAGCCAGGATGAAGTGATCGAGCTGAAAGATTAGATGAAAGTAAAAGATTAGACCATCCAAAAGCTAAGGGCATCTCCGGCCACAGCCAGAGCTGCTAGCTCAACTGGCACAACTTCAGAAAATGATTTGTATGAAGAACAAATGAAGGAACTCCAAAAGGAGTTGACACTAGAGAAAAGGGAAAGACTAATGCTGGCCGAGGGATCTCTTGTAATGCAAAACCGCCTGGAAGAAGAGAACAAAGCCATGCAAAATGAGCTAGAAGCCGTGAAAATGAAGATGGACGAGGAATCTAAGAGATGGCAAACAGAAAGCGAAGACATCAAGAGGAAGCTCGAGGAGGCGGAAAAAATCAATGCAGATCTAAATGACCTCCTAGTAAACATGGGAGATCAAGCGGAAGAGGCAAAGAAGACATTTCAGAAGCAGATACATGAGCTGAAAGGCCAACAACAAATTGAAGAGCAACAGTTTAGCATCGGGCCAGCAGCAATGGAAGGAATTGACATAGAAAATGTGTCAGATTCAGTGGACACCAATTTGCAAGAGGACATCCTTGTGGGACCTTCACAAGAACCCCAAGATCTTACACAAGAAGAAGAAGAAAAGCTACAGAAGGCAATAGAAGCAGCGATAAAGGACACGGACAAAGAAGCATTGGAGTGGGAGCAGAGAGTGTTTAAATCTATGACCATTCAGAAGATAGATTCCAATACCATTCGGCATGAATGGCTACAGCCTTCTCTCCCATATCCTCTTCTAAAGTATGAAGCTGCTACAATCAAAAAACGGATAAAAGAGGAGCCAATAGTGCCATTATACAAAGCCGATATCTCCAAACCAGAAGGAGTCAAGCTGATCATGGACTCTCATCCCAAGTGGAGAAAGGCATGGCTCACCAAATATCCGCAATATTTAATACATCTAGTAGAGGTGCCTAAAAGAATCAGAGACAACCTCAGTTTTTCCCTCTACCAAGGATGCAGACATGGAAAGGACACGAGCTGTTGTAGAGAAGCCAACCCACATGGCTCAATTACCCGAAGCTCCCAGGCTTGAAGGCAAGCAAGAGAATGAGTGAGCAATACATGGTGAAAACCCTAACGGGTGCCATTAAATTGTTCACTGGCTCGCCTGACCTATCTTGCATCATGCTTAGAAAAATATGTAAAACCCTTCTGGCGGTCTTCGAAACCTTTAAACCTGGACAGGCAACAGACATTATCTTTTTCTTCCAACACACATATAGATGTGCATACGATCTGTCTGCTCAGCCTTCTCACGAGGTGATACATGCACTATATCAGACAATTATGGTTTTGCCTTCTTATCACCTCCAAGCCTTTGAAGAAGCCTTCTACACCGGCTTCTTCACCATCAACATAGAGATATTCGGCCCGACATTACTGGCTCAGCATGCGTGTGAGTCCCTTCTAAAGATGCGCAAAAGCCTCCACTGAAGAAGCAGCTCTACTGCCATGTCGGGGACGATATGAACTAGGAGGGGGGGAGTGTTAGCAGCTGGACACACCCAACGGAGAATGATTGCTTGACAGGATATTATTTTTTGTAATTATTCTTTAATTGAAAAAAACTATCATTTTACCTTTGTAAATAGTGGGGCTTGCAGAAGCTTCCAGATTGTATCCCATTTTTGACATTTAGATTGAGTGAATGGTTAAATTGCTTAGGGTTTGAAATTGTAAGGTATTTATACCACTTTTGACCTTAATAAAAAAAACCTTTGTCATTTTTAAAAAGTTTTTTTTGTGTGAGTGAGCGTACTCTGTGTACGAGAGAGAGTGAGAGTTTTATCTTCACGCTATGCTCGCATCGGTGGTCAGAATCGAGTGCAGAGAAGTGCAACATGTTGCCCCCGAAGAGAGCTACGCGCCAATACCTACATTGCGTGTGTACAACCTGGGTTTGTGCGAGCTCAACCCACGAGCTACATCTGGTGATTCGGTGAGCATACGTTGTCTGTTTTTGCATTTCAGCATATCCACGCATTCGCAATGAGTAGAGCTACACATTGGGCACTTTAGTTTTTGGAAACAATGACCTACAAATTTCAACCAGACATCCTACGTGATTTTGCACCAGGTGTT
This sequence comes from Adiantum capillus-veneris, assembly GCF_014529385.1. Lineage (NCBI taxonomy): Eukaryota > Viridiplantae > Streptophyta > Polypodiopsida > Polypodiales > Pteridaceae > Adiantum > Adiantum capillus-veneris. The sequence goes on along the minus strand of NC_140943.1, from coordinate 8,772,741 downwards.
TAGGGTTGGGGTTTTGGTTCATGGACCTTAGGGAGAGCGACTTATTGGTGTTAATAGGGTTTCTTTCAAGTTCTGTGGTGTTTTGAGAACGTTTGATGGGTATTTGGCTCTTGAAAGCGTTGTAGGAAATCTCCTCTTATGCACTCCTGAAGGCTGTAGCTTAGACATTGGGTAGAGACCTCTGTAGGAAGTGGTCGAGAGTCGGTCGAGTGTAGGTTGATAGCCTATGCTTGCTTCCACGCGCCTGCGGGTCGAGCTTCGTCCTTAGCCTCCGCCGACAAATCTTGTTAGGTGAGTTCTCGCTGTGCTGACGTCCGTCGCGGCGTATCCGCCAATAGTATGCTGATGTAAAAAATGATTTGGGGACTAATGTAAGAGAGAATGTGGTTGCAAAAAATACATGTGTGCAGTCACAAGTTTTGAGTGGGCCACAAGGGTGCTCTAGTGCAAGTCATGGTGAGAATCCATGGAGTGATAGGTTACGTGAAAAAGTGAGTCATGCAAACTCTTCAAAATGGTATCAAGAAAAAGAAACGAAAAAGTTGAAGATGCCCCTAAGTTGCCAAATTTGAGTGCTGGTTATGATGATGGTGATAGAAATGGTTCTTAGGAGAGTTTGGATGAGGAGTTTGGTATACCCTTTGTGAAGACTCTGAGTGCAAGAATAATGCAAGCAGGGAATAGGGCACTTGGAAGTGATCCTGGATCAGGCAGGCTCAAAAGAGCAAGAAATCTTGTGCAGATATTGACTTATGATAGTGTTGTGGCTTGTCATTGTGCATATATGGTGAAGATTACATAGGAAGTAGAACCCACATGTTTTGAGAATGCTTCCAAAGATGAAAAGTTGCAGCAAGGTATGGATGAAGAGATGGATGTACTTAATGCAGATCAAACATGGGAATTGGTGCCATTACCAAAGGATAGGAAGGAAATTGGAAGTAAGTGGGTTTACAAATAAAGCATAATGTTGATGGCAGTGTGAGCAAGTACAAGGCTAGACTTGTGGCCAAAGATTATGCACAGACTTATGGGATTGATTATGAGAATATGTTTATCCCCGTAGCTAAGATGGATACCGTTTGTGTGTTTATTGCAGTGGCTGTTGCATTAAAATGGGTGTTGAAACAAATGGATGTAAAGAATGCATCTTTGAATAGAGGCTTGGAGGAAACTGTGTATATGGAGCAGCCATAAGGTTATGAAAATATAAGGCTACGTGACCTTGTATGTAGGTTAAAGAAAACATTGTATGGGCTAAAGGAAGCACCTAGATCTTGGTATGAGAAAATTGTGGTATTCCTCATTTCATTGGGCTTTGAGATGTCTGATGCAAACCATTCATTGTATGTGTGAAAGAATGAGACAAGAATTGTGGTAATCTATATATGTGGATGATATGATTGTTGGAGGTGATAATGTTGCTAAAGAAGAGGGCGTGCAAGCTCTACTTATGTAGGAGTTTGACATGAAAGACTTGGGGGAGGCTTGCGGTATTTCTTGGGCATTGAAATTATTCACTCAAAAGAAGGTGTATGGCTATCACAATGGAAATATGATTTGGATATGTTGAAAAGTATGGTATGACTGATTGTAAGCCAATTGCAACACACTTAGATCAGAATTTGAAGTTGGAAAATGATGCAGGTCAAGTGCTTGATAATGCTACCATGTACAAGAATATTGTGGGTAGCTTGATCTACTTGATTATCTCACGTCTAGACTTGAGCTACACAGTTGGATTAGCGAGTCAATTTATGCAGTCTCCCAGGAAACCACACTTGGATGGAGTGAGGTACCCTTTGTGCTATGTGAGTGATACTTTGGACTATGCACTCTTTTATAGGGCTGATGTGGAGTTGTAGCTCTATGGCTACACAAGTACAGATTGGGTTGGTAGTACATACGATCGTAGGTCTACCGGTGGATTCATGTTCTCACTTGGGAGTGCTGCTATCACATGGAGTAGAAAGAAGCAAACTATGGTTTTTATTTCATGCACAGAGGCAAAATACATGGGTGCTATGATGGCGGCATGTGAGGTAGCATGGCTTGGATTGCTACTTCATGACTTTGGAATACATGTACATAGGCCGATTGTCATTTATTGTGACAACCTTAGCAGCATACACTTGGCACAAAACCTAGTGTTTCATGCCAAGAAGAAGCACATTGAGGTGCACTACCACTTCATCAGAGAGAGGGTCTTAGTAGGCACCATCGACCCGGAGTACGTGGCGACGAATGAGCAGGTTGCAGATATCTTCACGAAGGCCCTTGGAGCGGCAAAGCTACGATGGTTTCAAGCAATGCTTCGCATATGATAGATGGCATTGAGATTGAGGGGGAGTGTTGAGATGTCAAGCTCAACATGTATGACCCCTCGATGACTACCACTGATAGTCATCATCACTGGCGCACCTTGTTGGATATGCAATATCTTCACAAGTGATACTACATCTAGACAACACCGAGTTGGTCTTCCTACTAGAGTGATGACACACTTATCTACTCACCTCACTCACTAGAGGTTTATACTAGACTATTCTACTAGTTCCCCTTTTTATATTTTATTTTTCCTTATGTTTTGTAGACCTCTTACCTTGAGTTCTGAAGAAGAAGAAGTATAGTCTTTTCCCTCTATCTTTGTGTGTGTGTGTGTGTGTGTGCTTGCAAGAGCTCAAGCTCTGTCCTTCTCTATCTCTTGATAGGGTAGGGAAGCACACTAATTCCCAACCGTGCAAAGATTCATGGGCATCCTAATCCATCTCGATGGTCTAGGGCATCACGATCGCAAACTTTTGGCCATTGGGCCCTTGGCTAGTCCAAAGTCTAAAAATTGGTGATTGTGCCACCTAGGACCAACAAGGCAAGACCAGATGGACATGAAACTTTGTGAGGGTGGGGGAAGCACACTAATCCCTTCCTCTAAAAATTTTCATGGGTATTACAATGTGTCTCCATGGTATAGGGCGGCACAATTGCCAACTTTTGGCAATTGGACCTTTGGCGAGCCCAAAGCCAAAAATTGGCAATTTTGCCACCCTAGACCAACGAGGCCGGAGAGGATGGCCATGAAACTTTGCAAGGGCAAGAAAATCACACTAATACATACCCCTACAAAGTTTCATGGGCATCGCAGTCCATCTCGATGATCTAGGACGACACAATCGTCAACTTTTGGCCAATGAACCCTTGGTTAGCCCAAAGCCAAAAAATTGAGGATTGTGCCACCCTATACAGACGAGATAGGAGCCAACGGCCGTGAAGCTTAGAGGGGGTATGGGAACACACTTATCCCTACCCCTACAAAGTTTCATGGGCGTTGCAATCAGTCTCAACAGTCTAGGGTGCCACAATCGCCAACTTTTGGCCATTGGGCCTTTGGTGAGCCCAACGCCAAAAACTTTGCGATTGTGTAATGGTGGACAAACGTGCCAAGGGCAGATGTCCATGAAAATTTGCAAGGGTAGTGAAATTACACTAATCCCTATCCCTGCAAACTTTCATGGGCATCCCAATTCATCTCGACGGTGTAGGACGTCACAGTCGCCAACTTTTGGCCATTGGGTACTTGGCGAGCCCAAAGCCAAAAATTTGAAAATTATGTCACCCTGGACCAACGACACAACAATGGATAGCCATTAAACTTTTTTAAGCTGGGGGGGAGCACAATAGTCCCCATACTTGTGAAGTTTCATGGGCATACCAATGCGTCTTGACGGTCTAGAGCGTCATAATCGTCAATTTTTGGCCATTGGGCCCTTGGTGAGCCCAAAGCCAGTAAAATTGGCAATTGTGCCATTGTGGACCACCAAGACAACACCAGATGGCCATGAAACTTTGCAAGGGTAGATGAAGCACATTAATCCCAACCCCTTAAAAGTTTCTTGGGCATCCCAATCGATCTCCGAGGTCTAGGGTGTCACAATTGTCAACTTTTGGTGATTGGGCCTTTGGCTAGCTCAAAGCCAAAAAATTGTCCATTGTGCCACCTAGGACCAATGAGACGGAAACCGATGGCCATAAAACTTTGTGGGGATGGGGAAAGCACACTAATCCTTGCCCAAAGTTTCATGGGCATCGAAATCCTTCTCGACGACTTAGGACAAAAGAATCACCAACTTTTAGCCATTGGGTCCTTGGCTAGCCAAAAGCCAAAAAATTGACTATTGTGCCACCCTGAGCGAACAAGAGGAGAGCAGATGGCCATGAAAATTAGCAAGGGTAGGGGAAACACACTTATCCCTACCCCTACAAAGTTTCATTGCCATTGCAATTCGTTTCAATGGTCTAGGGGGGCACGATCGCCAACTTCTGGTCATTGGGATTTTGGCGAGCCCAAAGCCAAACGATTGGTCATTGTGCCACCTTGGACAAAGGAGGCGGGATTGAATGGCCATGAGCCTTTGCAAGGGGAGGGAAAGCGCACTAATCCCTACCCTTGCAAAGTTTCATGGGCATCCCGATCTCTCTCAATGGTCTAGGACATCACAATTGCCAACTTCTAGCCATTGGGCTCTTGGCGAGCCCAAAGCCAAAAAATTGGCGATTGTGCCACCCTGGACCAATGAAATGGCCATGAACGTTTGCAGAGGCGGGGGAAGCATATGAATCCGCCTTTGTGAAAAGTTTCATGGGCATCCCAATTCATCTCGACGGTCTATAGAGTCACAATCTCGGCCCGTGAAAAGTTTCATGGGCATCGCAATCCGTCTCAATGGTCTAGGATGGCACAATCGTGAAATTTTGGCCATTGCGCCTTTGGCAAGCCCAAAGCCAAGAAATTGATGATTGTGCCATCCTGGATCGATGAGACGGCAACATATGGCTATGAAACTTTGCAGGGGCAAGGGAAGCACACTAATCCCTGTACTTGCAGAGTTTTATGGGTCTTCCCAATCCGTCCCAATGGTCTAGGACGACACAATTGCCAAATTTTGGCCATTGGGCCTTTGAATGGCCCAAAGACAAAAAATTGGCGATTGTGCCACCCCTAATCGACAAGACAACAACATATGGCCATGAAACTTTGTGGGGGTGGGGAAAGCACACGTTTCCCGGTGCTTGCAAAGTTTAATGGGCATCAAAATCTGTCTCAATGGTCCACGACACGGCACAATTGTAAACTTTTGGCCATTAAGCCCTTTGCGAGCCCAAAGGCAAATAATTGGCAATTGTGCCACCTTGGACGAATAATATGGCAAGGGATGGTCATGAAAATTTATGGGGGTATAAGAAACACACTAATCCGCATGCCTGCAAAGTTTCATGGACATCACAATCAATTTCGACGGTCAAGGATGGCACAATCGCCAAATTTTAGCCATTGGGCCTTTGGCAAGCCCAAAGCCAAAAATTTGACGATTGTGCCACCTTGGACCGACGAGATGGTGAAACTTTGCAAGGGTAGGGGAAGCACACTAATTTGTGCCTCGGAAAAGTTTAATAGACATTGCAATTCATCTCGATGGTCTAGGGAAACACAATCGCCAAATTTTAGCCATTGGGCCTTTGGCAAACCCAAAACAAAAAAATTGACTATTGTGCCCCTCTGGATCGCCGAGATGGCAATGGGTGGCCATTAAAATTTTCAAGGGCATAGGAAGCACACTAATCCCTACTCTTGCAAAGTCTCATGGGCAATCACCAAATTTTAGCCATTAGGCCCAAAGCCGAGAAATTGACGATTGTGCCACCTTGGACCAACGAGACAACAACAGATGGCCATGAAACTTTGTAGGAAAGGGAGAAGCACAGTTATCCATGCCGTTTCAAATTTTCATGGGCATCACAATCCGTCTCGACGGTTTAGGGTGACACAATTAACAAACTTTCACCATTGGGCCTTTGGTGAGCCCAAAGCTAAAAAATTGGAAATTATGCCACCCACAACCAGCAAGATGGCACTAGATGGCCATGAAAATTTGTGGGGGTGGTGGAAGTGCCCATTTCCCCACTCTTGCAAAGTGTCATGGGCATCGCAATCCATCTCAATGGTCTAGGGTGACACAATTGCCAACTTTTGTCCATTGGACATTTGGCGAGCCCAAAGCCAAAAAATTGGCGATTTTGCCACCTTGGACCAACAAGTAAAGAGAAAATGGCCATGAAACTTTTCAAGGGCAAGAAAATAAAATGAATTCCCACCCTTGTAAAGTTTCATGGGCATCCCAATCCGTCTCGACGATCTAGAGCGTTAGAATCGCCAACTTTTGGCCATTGGGCCTTAGAGGAGCGTACAGCCAAAAAATTTGGCCATTGTGCCACCCTCGATGGACAAGACAACAATGGTGGTAATGAAACCTTTTTGGGGCAGGGAAAGCACACTAATATTTGCCACGTCCTTGCCCCTGCAAAGTTTGATGGGCATCCGAATCCATCTCTATAGGAAAGGATGGCCCTGAAATTAAATGGGGGTAGGGAAAGCACACATATTCCTGCTTCTACAAAGTTTCATGGATGGGGAAATACGTCTTGATGGTCTAGGGTGGCACTATCACCAAGTTTTGTCCATTCGTCCTTTGGCAAGCCCAAAGCCAAAAAATTGGCGATTCTGCCACCGTGGACGAATGAGGCGAGAGTGGATGGCCATGAAACAATGTGGAGGAGATAGAAGCAGAGTAATCCCCATTCTTTGCAAAGTTTCATGGGCATCCCAATCCATCTCGATAGTCTAGGGCATCACAATCGCCAACTTTTGGCCATTGGGCCCTTGACAAGCCCAAAGCCAAAAAATTAGTGATTGTGTCACCCTGTACGGACGAGACAGCAATGAATGGCCATGAAAATTTGTGGAGGCAATAGAAGCATACTAATCCCTTGTTTGCAAGGTTTCATGGGCATCCCAATCCATCTAAACGGTCTAGGACATCACAATTGCCAACTTTTGTCTGTTGGGTGCTTGGGGAGCGCAAAGCCAAAAAATTGGCAATTGTGCCACTATGGATCGACAAGACGGAAATAGATGGCCATGAATCCTTGCAAGGGTAGGAAAACCACACTAATATCTGCCCCTAAAAAGTTTCTTGGGCATCACAATCGCCAACTTTTGGCAATTGGGCCTTTGGCGAGCCCAAAGCCAAAAAATTGATGATTGTGCCACCGAGGATTAATGAGACAGCAATTGATGGCCATGAAATTTTAAGCAGGCGGAGGAAGCACACTAATCCCTCCTCATGCAAGCTTTCATCGGCATCAAAATCCTTGTCAATAGTCTAGATTAGCACAATCACCAACTTTTGGCGATTGGGCCCTTGGCTAGTCCAAAGCCAAAAAAATGGCGACTATGCCACCCTAGATAGAGGAGACGGGAAAGGACATCCAGGGAACTGAGCGAGGGCAATGGAAGACACCTATCCCTGTCTCACAATCTGTTTCAATGCTCTAGGATGGTACAATCGTCAACATTTGGCAATTGGACATTTGGCGAGCCTAAAGCCAAAAAACTGGAGATTGTGCCACCCTGGACCGAGGAGGTGGGAGAGGATGTCCATGAAACTTTTTGGGGGCAAGGGAAGCACACTAATTCCGTCCCCTAAAAAGTTTCATGGACATCGCAATCCATCCCTCACCGTCTCGTTGATTTAGGGTAGCAAAATAGCCAATTTTTTGGCTTTCGGCTCGCTAGATGCCCAAGAACTTTGGCGACCACCCTAGACCATCGAGACGGATTTTGATGCCCATGAAACTCTACAAGGATAGGGATTAGTGTTCTTCCCTTGCCCTTGCAAATTTTAATGGCCATTTGTTGTCGTCTCGTCAGTCCAAGCTAGCACAATTGTGAACTTTTGGGCGTTGGGCTCGCCAAAGGCTGAATGGCCAAAATTTGGCGATTGTGCTATCCTAGACAATCGACACATATTGGGATGTCCATGAAACTTTAAAGGAGTAGGGATTAGTGTGCTTCCCCCACCCCTACAAATTTTCATGGCCATGCGTTGCCATCTCGTCGGTCTAGTATAGCACAATTGTCAATTTTGTGCCTTTGGCTTTAGGTTCGCCAAAGGCCCAAAGGCTACAATTTGGGGATTGTGCCACCCTAGACCATCGCGACAGATTGAGATGCCCATGAAACTGGGTGAACATGTATATTATTGTGCTTCTTCTACCCCCACAAAGTTTCATGGCCGTCCCTTGCAGTCTCATCGGTCCAAGGAGGCACAATTGCCAATTATTTGCCTTTGGGCTTGCCAAGGGCTTAATGACCAAAAGTTGACAATTGTATCATCCTAGACCGTTGAGATGGATTGTGATGCTCATTAAAATTTGTAAGGGCAAGGAAATGTGTGCTTTCCACACAAAGTTTCACAACCATCCGTTGTCGTCTCGGTCTCGGGTGCCACAATCACCAATTTTTTGGCTTTGGGCTCGCCAAAGGCTCAATGGCCTAAATTTGGCGGTTGTGCCACCCTATACTATTGAGATGGATTTGGATGTCCATGAAACTCTACAAGGACAATGATTAGTGTGCTTACCCCACCCCTGCAAAGTTTCATGGCCATCCCTTGTTGTCTCTTTGATCCATGGTGGCACAATCCTCAATTTCTTGGCTTTGGGCTTGCCAAAGACCCAATGAACAAAATTTGGCAGTTGTGCCATCATAGACAGTCGAGATGGATTGCGATGCCCATGAAACTTTGCAAGAGTCGATATTGTGATGCCATAGATCATTGAAACATATTGAGATGCCCATAAAACTTTTCACAGATGGGGATTCGTGTGCATCCCCATCTTCCACAAAGTTTCACGGTCATCCATCATCGTCTTGTCGGTCTAGGGTGGCACAATCACGATTGTTTTTTCTTTGGGCTTGCCAAGGGCTCGATGGACAAATGTTGGCGATTGTGATTCCCTCAAACATCAAGATGGATTGGGATGCCCATGAAACTTTGCAGGGGCAAATATTAGTGTGCTTTTCCTCCCCTTGCAAAGTCTCATGGCCATCTGCTCCCGACTTGTTTTTCTAGGGTAGAACAACGGTCATTTTTTTGGCTTTGAGATCACCAAAATCCCAATGGCCTCAAGTTGGCGATTGTGCCATCCTAGACCATCAAAATGAAGGCTCTAACCCTGCTAAGTGTTCTTACCCTTCCCTCGCTAAGTTTCATGGCCGACTGTTCCTGTCTCTTTCGTCTAGCGTGGCACAATAGTCAATTTTTTGGCTTTCGGCTAGCCAAGGGCCCAATGGCCAAAGGTTGGCGATTGTGCTGCCCTAGACCGTCCAGAACGATTTCGATGCCCATGAAACTTTTCATGGGCAAGTATTAGTATACTTTCCCCACCCTCGCAAAGTTTTATGGCCACTGGTTGCCATCTCATTGGTTTTAGATGGCACAATGGCCAATTTTTTGGCTTTGGGCTCGCCAAAAGCCCAATCACCAAATGTTGGTGATTGTGATGCCCTAGACCATCGAGACGGATTGGGATGCCCAAGGAACTTTGAAGGGGTAGGGATTATTGTGCTTTATCTACCCCTACAGAGTTTCATGAACATTTGTTGCCGTCTACTCAGTCCACGGTGGCACAATCGCCAATTTTTTGGCTTTGGGCTTGCCAAGGACCCAATCGTCAAAAGTTGGAAATTTTGACGCCTTGGACCATTGAAATGGATTGGGATGCTGAAGAAACTTTGTAGGGGAAAGGACTAGTGTTCTTTACCTACCCCTGTAAAGTTTCATGGTCATTTGTTGGCGTCTTGTCGGTCCACGGTGGCACAATCATAAATTTTTTGGCTTTGGGCTTGCCAAGCAGCCAATGGCCAAAAGTGATGCCCTAGACCACCGAGACGGATTGGGTTGCATTTGAAACTTTGTAAGGATTGGGATTAGTGTTCTTTCCCCACCTCCACAAATTTTAATGGCCATTCGTTGCTATCTAGTCGGTCCAGGGTAGCACAATCGCCAATTTGTTGGCTTTGGGCTCGCCAAGGATCCAATGGCAAAAAGTTGGCGACTCTGATGCCCACGAAAGTTTGCAGGGGTACAGATAAGTGTGCTTTCATTGACCTTGCAAAGTTTCATGGCCATCCACTCATGGTTTACTCGTCCATGGTGGTACAATCGCAATTTGTTTTTGTTTGGGCTTGCCAAAGGCTGAATGACAAAAAGTTGAGGATTGTGCCTCCCTAGACCGTCGAGACAAATTGCCACGCCCACAAAAATTTCCACGGATAAGTGTGTTCCCCTGTCCCCATAAAACTTTGTAGGAGAACGGATTAGTGTGCTTCCCCCCCGCTCCCCCCACCCCCACAAAGTTTCATGGCCATCCATTGTTGTCTCATTGGTCCAGGGTAGTACAATCGCCAATTCTTTAGCTTTGGGCTCGCCAAAGTCCAAATGGCCAGAATTTGGCAATTGTGCCACCCTAGACCATTGATATGGATTGTGATGCCCATGAAACTTTACAAGGATAGGGATTAGTGTGATTTCATCACCCCTGCAAAGTTTCATGGCCCAAAGTTGCCATCTCGTCAGTCTAGGATGGCACAATCGTCAATTTCTTCGCTTTGGGCTTGCCAAAGGCCCAATGGCCAAAATTTGACAATTGTGCCACCGTTGAGATGGATTGGGATGCCCATGAATCTTGTAGGGGCCGGGATTGTAACACCGTAGACCATCGAGATGGATTGGGATTCCCATGAAACTTTGCACGGATGGGAGTTTGTGTGCTTTCCTTGCCTCTGCAAAGTTTAATGGCCACTAAGTTTCATGGCCCATCTCATCCGTCTAGGGTGGCACAATTGTCAATTTATTGGCTTTGGGCTAGCCAAGGGCCCAATGGCCAAAAGTTGGTGATTGTGTCGTGCTAGATTATCGAGATGGCCATGAAACTTTTTGGAGGTGGAAGAAGAACACATTTCTTCACCCTTGAATAGTTTAATGGGCATCACAATCCGTCTCAATGGTCTAGGGAAACACAATCGTCAACTTTCGACCATTAAGCCCTTAGGGAGCCCAAAGGCAAATAATTAGGGACCGAGGAGTCGACAACGGATGGCCATGAAACTTTGTGGGGGAAACATAAGCACACTAATCTTGGCCCCTATAAAGTTTCATGGGGATCACAATTCGTCTTGATGCTCTAGGATGGCACAATCGCCAAATTTTGGCCATTGGGCCTTTGGTGAGCCCAAAGCCAAGAAATTGACGATTGTGCCACCCTGGACCGATAAGACGACCACGGATGGACATGAAGATTTGCAAGGGTGGGAGAAGCACACTAATTCCTATCCTTACAAAGTTTCATGGGCATCCCAATCCGTCTTGATGGTCTAGGGTGGCACAATTACCAAATATTCACCATTGGGTCTTTGGCGATCCCAAAGCCAAAAAATTGGCGATTGTGCCACCCTCGACTGACAAGATGGAAATGGATGGCCATGAAACTTGGTGGGGTTGGGGAAGCACACATTTCTCCACCCTTGTAAAGCTTCATGGGCATCGCAATTCGTCTCAATAGTCTAGGATGACACAATTGCCAACTTTTGGCCATTGGACATTTGGTGAGCCCAAAGACAAAAAATTGCGATTGTGCCACTCTGGACTAATCAGGTCGGAGCAAATGTCCATGAAACTTGGCAAGGGTGGGTAAAGCACATGAATCCCTGGCCTTGTAAAATTTCATGGGCATCCCAATCTGTCTCTACGGACTAGGGCGTCAAAATCGCCAATTTTTGGCCATTGAGCCTTTGGGGATCCCAAAGCCAAAAAATTGGTGATTGTGCCACCCTCGATAGACAAGACAACAACAGTGGCCATGAAACTTTTTTAGGGCGGGGAAAGCACACTAATCCCTACCAAGTTCCTACCCCTGTAAAATTTCATGGGCATCACAATCCGTCTTGACAGGAGCGGGAGCGGATGGCCCTGAAACTTAGCGGTGGCAAGGGAAGTACACATATTCCTGCCCCTGCAAATTTTCATGGATGTTACAATCTATCTCAATGGTCTAGGGTGGCATAATTAGCAAATTTTGGCCATTCGGCCGTTGGCGAGCCCAAAGCCAAAAAATTGGCGAATGTGAAACCGTGGACGAACGAGGCGGGGAGCGGATGGCCATGAAACTTTTCAAGGGAAGAAAAAGAATACCTATGCCTACCCTTGAACAATTTTATATTCATGTCAATCCATCTCAATAGTCTAGGGCATCACAACCGCCAACTTTTGGCCATTGGGCCCTTAGCAAGTCCAAAGCCAAAAAATTGGCAATTGTGCTACCCTGGACTGAGGAGACGAAAACGGATGGCCATGAAAATTTGTGAACGCAAAAGAATCACATTAATACTACCCCCTACAAAGTTTCATGGGGGTTCACAATCCGTCTTTGTGCTCTAGGATGGCACAATTGCCAAATTTTGGCCATTGGACCTTTGGTGAGGCCAAAGCCTAGAAATTGACGATTGTGCCACCTTGGACTGACGAGATAGCAACCGATGGCCATGAAAATTTGCAGGGGTGAGGGAAGCACACTAATTCTACCCTTGCAAAGTTTCATGGGCATCCCAATCCGTCTCGACGGTCTAGGGTGGCACAATTACCAAATTTTCCCCATTAGACCTTTGGCAATCCCAAAGCCAAAAATGGCGATTATGCCACCCTCGACCGACAAGATGGCAACGGATGGCCATGAAACTTGGTGAGTTTGGGGAAGCACACATTTTCCCACCCTAGCAAAGCTTCATGGGCATCACAATCCGTCTCAGCAGTGTAGGGTGACACAATCGGCAACTTTTGGCTATGGGGCATTTGGCGAACCCAAAGCCAAAAAATTGGTGATTGTTCCATCTTGGACCAACAAGATGGCAACATATGGCCATGAAACTGTGTAGGGGCAAGAAAAGCACACTAAAACATGTCCCGAAAATTTTTCTTGGGTATCCCAATCCGTCTCTATGGTCTAGTGCATCACAATCACCAACTTTTGGCGATTGGACCTTTGGCGGGGCCTTAGGCAAGCCCAAAGCCAAAAAATTGATGATTGTGGCATCCAGGACCAATGAGACGGCTACCAATGGTCATGAAATTTTGCGCGGGTAGAGGAAGCACACTAATCCCTTCCCATGCAAAGTTTCATGGGTAGCAAAAGCCTTCTCAACGGCCTATGGCAGCAAAATCGTCACAACTAATCTGTGCCCCTACAAAGTTTCATGGGCATCCCAATCCTTCTTGATGGTCTAGGGTGGCACAATTACCAAATTTTCACCATTGGGCCTTTGGCGATCCCAAAGCCAACATATTGGCGATTGTGCCACCCTTGACCAACAAGACGACAATGGATGGCCATAAAACTTGGTGGGGTTGGGGAAGCACACATTTTCCCACCCTTGCAAATTTTCATGGGCATTGCAATTCGTCTAAATGGTCTAGGATGTCACAATCGCCAACTTTTGGTCATTGGGCCCTAGGCGAGCCCAAAGCGAAAAAGTTGGCATTGTGTCAATATGGACTGACAAGACGACAACAAATGTCCATGAAACTTTGTAGGGGCAGGAAAAGCATACTTATCCATGTCCCTAAAACATCCCAATCTGTCTCCACAATCTAGGACATCACAATCACCAACTTTTAGTGATTCGGCCTTTGGCAGAGCTTTAGGGAGCTTTAGGCAAGCCCAAAGCCAAAAATTTGGTAATTGTGCCATCCAGGACCAATGAGACATCTACTAATGGCCATGAGATATTGCACGGATAAAGGAAGCACGCTAATACCTGCCCATGAAAAGTTTCATGGGCATCAAAAGCGTTCTTGATGGTCTAGGGTATCACAATCATCAACTTTTGGCCATCGGGCCCTTGGCTACCCCAAAGCCAAAAAATTGACGATTATGTCACCTTGGACAGACGAGATGGGAGCGGATGGCCATGAAACTTAGCAAGGGCAAGGAAAGCACACCTATCTCTATCCCTGCATATTTTCATGGGCATCACAATGCATTTTGATGGTCTAGGGCGGCACAATCGCGACCTTTTGGCCATTGGGCCTTTGGCGAGCCCAAAGCCAAAAAATTGACAGTTGTGCCACCCTAGACGGACGAGACGAGGTCGGACGGTCATGAAACTTTGAAAGGGTGAGTAAAGCACACTAATCTGTGTCCCTGCAAAGTTTCATGGGCATTCCAATCAGTCTTGTTGGGGCGTCACAATTGCCAACTTTTGGCCATTAGGCCCTTGGCAAGCCCAAAGCCAAAAATTTTGGCCATTGTGCCACCCTAGACCGATGAGAGCGCAAGAGATATCCATGAAACTTTGGGAGGAAAGGGAAGCACACTAATACATGCCTCTGAAAAGTTTCATGGGCATTGCAATTCGTCTCGAATGTCTAGGGCGACACAATTGCCAACTTTTGGCGATTGGATATTTGGCGAACCCAAAGAAATGGTGATTATGCCACCTTTGGCGAACCCAAAGCCAAAGAAATGGTGATTATGCCACCTTGGACTGACAAGGTAGGAGCGGATGGACATGAAACTTTGCAGGCGAAAGGGAAGCACACTAATCCATGCCCCTATAAAGTTTTATGGGCATCGCAATCCATTTCGACTATCTATGGCAAGGTTTAGGATGGCATAATTGCCAACTTTTGGCCATTGGGCCCTTGGATAATCCCAAGCCAAAAAATTGACGATTGTGCCATCCTAGATAGATGAGATGGGAGAAGATGGCCATGAAACTTAGTGGCCATAAAACTTTGCGGAGGCGGGGGAAGCACATGAATTCCCATTTGTGCAAAGTTTCATGGGCATCACAATCTGTCTTGACGGTGGTGCAGCCGAAGTGTTTCGACTCTAGAAAGTGGCATGGGTAGATATATGCATGCTAGCAGAAGCATGGCAAAGGGCTGGAGCAGCTAGGAAAATCATGGGATGACAGGTAGTAGCAAAATTGTATGCCTGATGCGGCTTATAAGCCAAGGAAGGCTCCATGATGGTCTAGTTTGGTGAATAGATGAAAGAGATGAAAAGTGAAACTTTTGGGTCCAGGAATGAAGAGCTTGAAGTGATGAAGGAGTAGGTCTAGACGGCTCATCATACCGAGCTACGGAGCCCAAGTTATTGAAGGTTGAAGTTTTAGTGGATTGCAGATTCTTGCCGGACAGGGCAACTGGAGAAAGGTGGTCCAAGTGAAAGTCAAGGTACAAGTGTGTAGAGCTCAGTTCATGGAGCCTACCCATCTTTTCAAATTGCGGATCAGAGCTTTGGTTAGCAAGATACAGTCAGTTGAATTTTTTTGCGGGGGCCGTTCTGAGCCCACTTGGCTGCATTGAAGGATGTGCCATCTGGAATCTTTGGGGCCTTTCCAAAGTTCTCGATGATAGTATACACAATGTGGATTTAACACAAAGTCACGACACGTGATTCTGGTCCTCAAGCACCGAGGTATGGCTCGAGAAAACCTAGGGCAGATGACGACAAGGGGTTTGTAGATGATTTTTCATGTTTTTGGATGCCTCGAATCGCGGGCCTGGAAAAATCGAGAAGCAATGCGGATTATGGAGAAGCAAGCTGGTAATGCAAGCTTTCATCCGGGCTTGAAGGCTTGGGAATATGACATTGGTGGGGTGCAGACTGTAGGAGCCTGGAGAAGGAGGCCACAAAAATGGGTTTTTTTATTAATATGGGAAGTTTTTTTGGGGGATTTTGGAAAACCCCAAGGGATTTTGCTGGAAGGGTCGCCACGTGGCGTAGGACTTATCCCATATGCAATGGCAAAAGCCGCGGGGCCGCAGTATAAGGACAAGACCATGAGCTCTCATTGGGACACAAGAGGGGAGAGAGAGGGGAGCTCCCTCCCACTGGTGTTTGGCGGCGTTTGGCGGCGTTTTTGGCCCATGGCGTCGGTGCAGAGGTGGTGGCATGCCCGCGGGCGCCCGTGTGGGGGTGAGTTTGGTTGATGAAGTGGCATCCCGACAGAGGGTGGTTCCCGCGGCTCCTTGGAGCCCCAAATTTTTGAGGTAAAGAAGGGAGGGCAATAGCGACCTTGCTATTGCCTCCCCCCTTCATGAAAGGAGTTGGTCTCACAAGGGAGAGAGAGTGAAGGCCATGACATCCAAAGAGCAAGCAAGGGAAGAGCAAAGCATGAGAGCAAACTCAAAGGTCCAAGGAGAACAAGAAAGACGGCCAAAATGAAGGGACATTAGGAGAATGTGCACACCATGTAATTCTTTCCAAAAAATGAACTATGCCAAGTGTTGGCAATGCAAGGAAATTCTAATTGAAGCTCTAAGTGAAGGCCACGGGAGGAGAAACTCATCCATCATTTCTTTTTTGAACCTCCTAGAGGCACCCCTATAAAAGGATGTAAATGTGAAAATTTGAGGGCTTTTTTGCGTGAGTGTGTGATTGGAAGTTGCAAGCTTGTGTAGTGCCAAGCTTGCCATTGAAGCTGCACACTTGATTGTACTACTCCCCTGTGCAATAATACCACTTATTTGCCCTATCTCTTGTGTTGCTTCTCCCCATTCCCCTCCTTTTCTCTCACTCTTCGTGTATTGGCCATTGCTTGTAGAGGGTTTGCCTGCAGCTTGAAAGGTGCTACCAAGAGGGCAGAATAGGAGTGTTTTGTGAGTCAGAAAGGGTGAGTTGAGCAGTGTGGGTGCATTTGTGCTGCAAGGTGTTTTTTGCAAGGTGTGAGATAGTTGTTATGTGTGCTAAAGTGGAGTTGTTAGTGCAAATTAGCCAATTTGAAGGTGTTATTTGAGAGGTTAGGGGTGCTGTGGAATCCGTGGGCTATAGAGAGGTAGATATTTTGTGTACTGGGTGTGTTCCCTATTCCCCCTCTCCATCGTCTGGTTCCTCCACGGAGGAGCTGCTGATTTCTCGTCGGTGTTGATCAAAGACGGTTATTTCCATCAAGGAGAGATGGAAACACATAGTTATGGACCAATTTTTGCTGAAGAAGGAGATCCGGAAGAGTGGATGGCCGATTTTGAGTTGTATATGCTGTCACTGCATATGCCGAATGAAGATATCAAGATGCAAACAATCCCGTTGTTGATACGGGGAAAAGCAAAGACATTGTTCTATGCGTTGGAGGGAGAGCCAAGAATTATGTGGCCGGCGTTGCGGACCCGATTTTTGCAAGTTTTTCAAAAAGAGGTATCTCCTGTCGACTTGTATACAAGATTGAAAAATTTGAAACAGGACGTGAATGAGGAATTTAGCGTCTTCCTGGCCCGCTTCTAAGAGTGTTGGAGGGACTTTGTAGTGGCCATGCAGTAGGTCAATGGTGGTAAGTACTTTAAATTGGAAAATTTTATGTCTTATTTACATCCCAAAATTCGTGAAAAGGTGGATTTCGAGGGCCCGGAGAATTACAACCAGGTTGTTGCTATTGCGCGGTCTAAGAGCCGTAAAATAAAGAAGAAGATTGAGCAAGGTGCATTGGGATATGAGGCGATGGTTCCCAATCCAACTTCGAATCCGAGAGAAGAAGTCCAAACGGAGAATCAGCCCAATCGAGGGGTAGAAACTGTTCCTCAACAATGGGTACATACAGTTCAAGATTTATCTGAGCAAATGCAAGAGTTGCGTTTAAGTGTTATGGACAGAGGTCAAGCAAGGATAGGAAGAGGCAGAGCTAGGCAATTCCCTGGCAGGTGTTACAATTGCGGAGAGGAGGGCCACTATGCTCCAGATTGCCCTCACCCACCAAGGGAAAGGGGCGGCATGTATCCTCTATTTGGTCGAGGCCGTGGTCAAGCACATTTCAATGGCCAAAGAGGGCAGCAAGAGGTTGAAAACCAAGCACATGCGTCTCCATCAGGTAACGATGAAATACCAAGGGTTAACATTATTGGTATTGACAGGCAGGAGGTTGATATTATGGCCAAGAAAAGAGCACGAGGTGATAGGGAGACTGAGACGGAGTGTGAAAACTAGAGCAAATAAGGGGAAAGAAAAGGTAAATGAAGGTAGAGAGCAGCCAGAGCCAAGCAGAAGGAGGCAAAGATGAAGAATTACCCAAAAGGATTTTCAGTTGGGACGCGGTAATCCGGAGTATAATTTGGTAAGAGATGTTCAAAATCAAAAGGCTAACATCACTTTTGGGCAGCTGCTTGCATTAAACCCTAAGTTAAGAAGGGCGCAATGGTCAACCAGTGTCAGTACGAGGCTTCCTCGAGTGGAAGGGGAGGTACATACAGTACAAAATCTATCCTTAAAGGTGGGGAGTCCGATCGATGTGCTTCCGATGGTGGATGTTTTGATTGAGAAGAAGAAACAGGTTCAAGCCTACATTGATGGTGGTGCCCAAGTCTGTGTTATTACGGAGTCTGCTATGAGGTATATTGGCACTAAAGCTGTTGTCAGGTCCAATGTGCGAAATAGGTGTGGCACAGGATGTGAAGGTAAAGGTTATGGGAATTGAATGCTTAATTGATTTTTTTGTCATGAAAGCACGAGAGAATTCTTATCCAATTATATTGGGGAGGCCATGGTTGTTGTCAATTGGAGCCAAGAAAGATTGGGAGACCGAGGTGTTTACCTTGCCGGATCGGTAAAATGGAGGACAGATTGTGTTGGATCTAAAGACCAAGGAAATTCATTTTCATCCCTCAGTAGGTGGAGATAATCAAGATTTTAGTACCAGTTATGAGTACAAAATGGAGTCTACTTATGATGAAGGGTTGACCAGTGTCGAAGAGGAAGAGAGTGATGAGGATTTATTGAAGCTGGATATAAATTTGTTCGGAGTAAAAGTGCGGCGACACCCCCAGACACAGCAGGATGTAGGCAAGGCTCTACAACTGTAAGGAGAGGTATGCAAGTTCCTGTTTGTAGTCTGCAAGCGAAAGAGGTGGAAGATATGCTAGGTTCAGATTTAACAAAGCAAGAGAAGGAAGGCTAATATGGACCTATGTGCATCCTACCTTGACTTATTTGCAACGAAGTATAAGGATCTGAGGGGAGCTAAAGGAGTGGAGCATCAGATTCTACTTAAAGAAGGATACAGGCCAAAAGCACAGAAGCTCACGAGGTTGTGAGATATTCAAAAGGAAGCTCTATGGTAGGAGATCAACAAATTGCTCGAGGCAGGTATTATATATAAAGTAAAGGAGTCTGAGTGGGTCTCTCCTGTTGTCATTACCTCGAAGAAAAATGAAAAGTGGCGAGTATGTGTAGATTATAAGCCTTTGAATGCTGCAACCAAGCGGAATCATTACCCCCTACCATTTCAAGATGAGATTTTAAACCAGGTTGCCGGACATGAACTCTATTCCGTTATGGATGGGTTTTGAGGGTATTTTCAGATTGGTATTGCTTTGGAGGACCATTTAAAGACTACCTTCATTTCTCCATGGGGTTGCTTTGCCTACCGCAGGATGCCTTTTGGACGGGGGTTTTATTTTTGCGAGCTTTCAGTTTCGACCTTTTACAATTGGAACTGTTTTTTCAAGCTTTTAAACCCAAATTTTACACCAATGATATCTTTAAATATCATTGTATAGTGGAAAAACTCAAAACCTTACAGTACAATCCTTCAACTACCAAACACTTTTAAGAAATATGGAAGCATGTCTATGCTTATGCAAAATGAAACTTTATAAAAAGCACCATTTGTATGTATTTTTGAGGCTGTACTGAAAACGTGGGCTCCCACATGGGATTTCTTTCACATAAACTCTTATTTCCATCACTTTAATGATTTTGTTATCTCACAAAAATCAACACACAAGCCAATGGTGTCAACATAATCTAACTACAAAAGAAAGCTCCAATTAAAGTCATCTCCACATCATGTGGCGGTCATGTACCAAACAAACACAAATGAAATATCCAAATGAAATGTATGGAGCATACCAAAATGCCATGTCAATGTCATATGGCTGCCATGTACATAAAAACATAAATCAAAACATGAAGATGTGTACTATCAGAATAGAGTTTCCTCAACCAAATGTGCATCCGCAATCAACATTTCACAGGTCTACATGCAATATCGGTCAAACATCTTTCATAGAGCACATGATCTAGCTCTAGACACATGCAATGCCTCATATCTTCCGCAGAATCTCGGCCCAAACCACCACACCCCGCAAAAAAGTCCAAAACATAGTCATGAGGCTCACTAAATGTTGCCAGCAACCACCTGACCATATAAAAAATAAATTAGAAATCGAATGCAAACACATATATACCATAACATTCACTAGTATCATACTTTGGACTAGTCTTACCGAAAGAACAAAGAAGACCTCTCTGCCCCGCCTCTAAGAATAACACCATCAATCTCAATGGGGAAGACTACATCATCTATCATGTAGCTACAATCTGCTGGAAACAATCTCTCGGCAATTTTCTCCCCTGCCTCTCTATCATAGTGTGGCACAGGATGGCCAATAGGATACCAAAGACACATGGTAAGATCAAGTACCTACATGAATAAAAAACTCAAAGAATGAATGGCATAGCTACAATGTTTTTGGTTAGGAAATTAAACTATGAAACTAAGTTTGTTATCTTACCGCCTCCCTAGTGAGTGGATGCCGATATGCCTTCTTATTACACATGAGAGTAAGAGCACAAGTCCTACCCTAGTTGCATCTGCAATAAAATCTCCAATATGCTCGGCCATGCACATGGTCACTAAAAACCCCTCATCGGCCAAAAACTCGCGAGCAACATCCATGCACCCTGTCACTAGACCCCTCGAAAATGTGTTCCACTTGGGAACACTCATGCCCTCTACAAAAGTGAATGATGACATGTAAGCATACAACCATAGTTAGTTGTAGGTACTAGTCCAAAGAAAAGTTACTTACCCAATGGGATTGGTCCTAGACCATCCACAAGCAAACTTGTAGGAAAATCTGCAAAGATAATCCTAGCAACCTCACGACATGGCACACCATCTTTGCTATATAGATTTGTATTCTGTGTTGCAAAAAAAAATTTGATGCTATAAGAAAACCAAACATGAATTATGTTCAAAATTATAGAACAATGCAAGAAGAAAATGCAAATAAGTAAGCACTGTGAAAATCTACCTATCAAGGGCAAACTTATCAATTTGTGATATATCCACAAGAAAAGCATCTACAATAGTTTGGTAATGGAACCCTGCAAGCATTATCCAAATTAGCTTTGAATTAGGAAATATGGAAGACAGATATGCTAACAATTTTCTTAAACTTACCAACAGATCGTGTGATCAGCCTTCTCTCCCAAGCCTCTCGCCCAAGTGAAGACTCTGCAACAAACGAAGTAGTGTACACCAATGAGGATGTAGTGGGAACCTTAGAAGAGGGTGCCATATGGGGTATAGTGGTTCCCAAAGAGGACATGCCGGGCTCCGCATATGGCACAATGGGAGGCATTGAAGAAGGAGTGGATTTCCTTGATGTACTTGGAGGCTCCATTTTCCCTTTATCCTTCTTGAGTACATTGCTTGCTAGTGGAGTACCTTGAGAGCCACTTTCAATGGTGTTTTGAGTAACTCCTTGAGAAACGGGAGGGAGAGACTCTTCTTGTGTCTCCTGTAAGTACTCATCACTCTCATTTTGAAACCCTTCACTCAACAACCATATAGCACAATATCACATAAATTAGTACTAAAGT
Source organism: Adiantum capillus-veneris (assembly GCF_014529385.1). NCBI lineage: Eukaryota > Viridiplantae > Streptophyta > Polypodiopsida > Polypodiales > Pteridaceae > Adiantum > Adiantum capillus-veneris. The sequence continues at coordinate 8,751,186 of NC_140943.1, read as the reverse complement.
AAGACATATACATTCTCAAAGTAAAAGAGCCACTAGTGTTAAGATACTTACTCTTACGTAATTCCAACTCTTGCTTTGGAATAACTCCTATTGGATAATCCAACCACCAAGGACAAACCTTGGCTTCACATGTTGTCAGATTCCTTTCAATCAAAGAGGGAGAGAACATTGTATTCTCATCATGTACATCAATCCACTCTCTAGTGAATAATGGGGCTTCATTCAATTCCTGCGCCTCAACGCATTGCATAACCCATCTACACAATTTTTAGAGCATCATCCACTTTGAAAAGCATATAAACGCAATGGCATAATAAATGTCATGTATCCAAAAAAAAAAATTGTCAGAGTCTCCTTTGTATGGAGAATACTTTTTCAAAATAAACCATAAACCCTATCTTGGGCTCCCACAAGGGATTTAAGTGTTTTCAACATAGACATTATACACACGCATATTGTCAAAAGAACCATCCACCCCATATCCAGGGCTTCCACAAGGAATTTAAGGATTTTTTGTAAACACAAAATGAAATCATCATTCTCAAAATGACCCACTGTCACCAAACCGTGACAAAAAAATGAAATGCTCTTGTTTTGCAAAGAGTGCAAGTGGAAGATGCAAACCTGTAAATCACTCTCTTAGCCGACAACACAAGCTCCGACATCTTCTCACTAGAGTCGGAAGACTTCACCGCATCCATTAGATAAATAAAAGCCTACATACATAGTAACAATCAAAAAGCACACTCAACTTGATCTTGTGTAAATTAAAACATGTCTATATTCTTTTAAAAACAATGGTCAAACGTCTACCTGCAAAATATGATTCTTCATGCTCATCTTGTAGAATAGGTCAAAAGAATTAGGAAGTTGTGGACCTTCTACTTGCATCCTTTCAATCATAAGTGTAGCCTCCCCATGCAAGTGAGCCCAATGAGTCTCCTTTTTCATGTAACTTCTAAAAAGCTTGTAATCACCAAAATGAAGATATTGTGGATCCTTAGACTTAGTGAGACTCATGAGGTGAAAATTTATCTTCTTTCTACAAGCAATAAGAACAACATACCACTTAATCATATAGAAAAACAAAATTGAATGAATACAATTAAAAATGAGAAACTAATAGCTTCAATACCTCTCAGGAGTGATTTTAGAGCTTGTCAAACAATAGAGCTTATCTCTAGTGATCTTTAGCATTCCAGGTTCATCCCATTTAATGCTAAAAAGCAACTTGAAGAACTCATCACCATTAAGAGGATTGGCGATTGACAAGTACTTGTAGCCCCTATCTTTCAACCATTCCTCTTCTACCTTTGTGGCCTTGTCCAGTCTCTTCTTCTTCTCAACATCATTTAGTCCAAGTGCATCTAGCTTTGATCTTTCTTTGGACATAAATGCAGTGAAATCATCCTAATACAAAGCACTGTATTGAAACCATAATAAAATTTTACATTAATTACCCAACATGTAGAGTAGGTATCACCTTCCACACAAGTTGAGATATCAATCGACATGGAGTGTTGTACCATGGTGCAACACCATGGTAATACCTTGCCTCCACAATCATCTCCACCCTAGCCCATTCTCTCATATCAGGTGTCAATTTTTTAAGGATTGAATCTTTATTTGCCATGCCAAATCTTTGAAACATATAAACTTCATGAGTGATGTTTGACATGACATGTGCCCTAGAAATGCTGCAAAAAAATTGAAAACAAAGAGTTGAACACAAGCATTGCTTGCAAAAAAATGAGAGTCAACATGCAATTAACAAACTTACGCATTGGAAGTGTCAAGTGCAACAAGCAACTCTGCTTCTTTTGGTCTGGACAACTCAAGGAATTGGCAATGAGCACTAACATGGTATTGACCATTGTCCGAGTACTCTATCACACACAAAAAAATCATCATTTGTAAAAACAAAGCTTTACAACAAAAGAGTGAAAAAGGTGAAAGATCTTACTATCTTTGATTCTCTTCCACCATGTTTTTAGCCTATGGTTTCCATCCCATACCAGAAACTTTTTTCCTTTGAGCTCCTGCCATTCTCTACCAAGTGATCTCTCGAACTCAGCATTTCTTTCCTACCAAAGTGGTCCCCATTCCTCCAAATCCACTGCGGTCACGGGAATGATATCTCCTCTAGAATCCCCAACGGACACAAGGAAATGCCCCATAGTTTCTAAATACCCAGCAGAATCAAATGAGGAAATGAGTCATTCTACATCATCTCTAGCAAACCTAACAGCCTTATGCACCATGAGTCGACAAAGTGGAACCGGAGGAGGCAATGTCTTCTTCTTTACATAAAATTGACTTAGAACATCTTCATCAAGCCAAGAGAAATTTGCTTTCCTAGGTGTTTGGAATGCTTATTCTCCTCATCCCCTTCAGGATCACTATTTTCTTCATTGTCATGATGATCTTCAATGTGAACATTGGTCTCTGCATAGAGATAACAAGTGACAAACATTAAATTGTCCAAAAACATATGCAATTAGGATTAGATAGTGTAAAGTATTTAATTTACAAAAAATTTTCCAGAGTCTCCTTTGTACGGAGACAACTTTAAAAAAAAAAAACCGCACACCCTATATAGGGCTCTCACATGAGATTTAAGGACCTTTTCTCCAACATAAACAAAAACAATACTTAATATTTTCTCTAGCAACTATCAATGGTATGTATATGAAAAATGGTTCACCCTTACTTACTCTCCCACATGGTTATTAATTACCAAACTTTCCAAACGAAAAAAAATGTCCATCAAATTTAACAATCTACCATTGAAAAATTTATAATATAAACTACGTATTGACATAAAATTATAGCATACACTCATAATTTACCTGTGATCTCTACGTCATCTTCGATGTTGTTGGAGTCTTCATCAACTTGAGCCTCACCATCAATAAAAACACACCTTTTGAGAATCCTGTTATTTTTATTTGGTGGAGTGTCCAAATGTCGGACTCGTGATGATGCCTCCTAATCGATAGCTCCCTTTGGTATACAACCGGACCTATGCTTCATGCTCACTTGACGGTTTCTAAAAGGAGAGACTGGAGGTTTTCTTTTCTTGCTATCCCTCTTTGGTGCCATTATCTACACAACACATATAATATAGTTTTTAGTTTATATAAGACCACATAAAAAATGCAAAAAAAGGGGGAGGCAGAGCTTCCCCATCATCCGCGTGCACGCGGATGATGGGGGAGCTCTTCCTCCACTTTTTTTGTCGACACAGATGATGGGGGAAAAACATTTCAAAAACCTTAATTAAAAGACTATGTACAGCAACACCATTGACAAAGCTCACCAATCTACAAAAAAAAGGGGGAGGTAGAGCTCCCCAATCATCCGCGCGCGCGCGGATGATGGGGTTGCTCTGTCTCCTCTTTTTTTTTACGTTTTTGATGTGTTTATTGAACAAATAATTTAGGTTTTATTTCAATAACCTCAAGCAAAAGCATTTTTCCTACAATACCGTTGACAAAGCTCACCAAATCTACAAAAAAAGGGGGAGGCAGAGCGCAGAGCTCCCCCATCATCCGCGCGCGCGCGGATGATGGGGGAGCTCTGCCTCTCTCTTTTCTTATAGATTTGGTGAGCTTTGTGCTATTTTCATTAGTTTTGTGGAGTTAATCCCAAAATTTAATGATATCTATCTGATAGATTGTATGCTTTAATCCAAAATTTTCAAAGAAAGGGGGGGAGGGCAGAGCTCCCCCCCTTTTTTTGGTAATTTCTGATTAAAGCATACAATTTATCAGATAGATTTGTTATGAACACCAAAATCATTTTTAATCAGAACTTGAAGAAAGCCAGTCATCGTAAGAAGATAGACCGTAGAGAACCGTTCAATGCGGAAAAAAAGGGGGGCGCAGAGCCCATCCATCATCCGCGCGCGCGGATGATAGGCGGGATCTGCGTCCCCCTTTTTTTCCGCATTGAATGGTTTTCTGTAGTCTATCTTGCAGTGTCGCAACGACAATAGTGTGTGTGTGTGTGTGTGTGTCTGCGAGAGAGAGAGAGAGAGAGAGAGAGAGAGAGAGAGAGAGAGAGAGAGAGAGAGAGAGAGAGAGAGAGGAGGAACCAACATGATGCGCGCACGATGGTACTGGACTGTGTTAGCTCGAGCAGGTAGACTATTGGTTTTCGAAGTAGTAATGCTTCAAACCTAATCTTTGACATTCACTATTTTTGACCTCTTTCTAGTCTTAAGCAAAGCGGCCACAACTGTAAAATTATGCCAAGCGTGCATAGCACTTGAATTTAAGCATAAAGGAAAAAGGGTTTAAGGCTGGGGTTAGGTTAAGGGTTAGGTTAAGGGTTGAGAGAGGTTGACCAAACGCGTTTCGCTCCATGAGGAGCTCATCAGTGGTAGGAGGTGGTAGTAGGTTTAAAAAGGAGTTCAAAAGAGGGAGGGGGAGTTTATATAGGAGGTGGGTTGGGGAATGTCGGGGGGGGGGGGGAGGAGAAAGTTTGTTTGGGAAATAGTGTCAAAAGTGGTTTGTAATATAGAAGATTTGTAGAGAGGTTAAGGGGAAGGGGGTGAGGGCATAGGCTAGTATTAAGGGAGAGGCCTCCCCCCAACAAAAGAAGGGGAAACCAGGGCGGGGGGATCAAGAAAAAATATGTAGGAAACATTTATTTTTATTTTTTGAGGGTAAAATTTATTACCGTTGATGTTGAAGGTAGCTTGGTTTGATTGTATTGCAAGTGAGCAAGTGAGAGAGGGGGAGACCGTTAAGTTAAAGGCAGTGCGTTTTTCAAGGGTTCAAGTGTATTGCAACTAGAGCGAACGGGAGTGAGGGGAGGTTACAGTGGAGTAAGCAAAATTTATTACCGTTAATCTTGAAGGTAGCCTAGTATGATTGTATTGCAAGTGAGCAAGTGAAAGAGGGGGAGACCGTTAAGTTAAAGGCAGTGTGGTTTTTCAAGGGTTCAAGTGTAATGCAAGTAGAGAAAAGGAGAGTGAGGGGAGAGTACGAGGGTGTGGGTTAGCGTGTGTAATATAGGGAGATGGGGGTGGATGGGGGGTTTGAGAGAGAGAGAGAGAGAGAGAGAGAGAGAGAGAGAGGTAGGACAATATTACCATATCAAAATGTTTGGGAAAAACAAACTTATAGTGCAATGTAGGTAGGTGGTAAGGGGTTATCTTACATCAACAGGTTATAGCAAAAAAAAATTAATGGTAAAGGGTAGAGGGTAGTTGGTGGTATAGAGGTTTTTCTTTACATCATGAGATCAACACAAAGAAGGGAGTACAATGACCCGAGGTATGTCGAGGTTCCTTGTTGAGGGAGGCTCAAAAAAGACTAGGGAAAAAGGGGGAGAGAAAAAGGCCAAGAAGGGGTTGCCCAAGTATGTGAAATCTTTGGGCGTATTCCTGCAAAACACAAAAATGGGTGTTAGGGTAGGGTAAAATATAAAGGGAAAGAGATGCTCTTCAATGCGGTTTTAAGGCTCTAGTTAGGATAGAGCTTAAATTAGGGCCATTAGTCCAACAAAGGGTGGGTTTGTCGAGATGTGCAAGGGAGGGGTAAAGGCTGCATGCTAGCTAGAGAGGTTTTCCAATGGTTCGGGTAGGATTGAGTTTCCGAGTTTCTAGTGAGAAAGGAAGTTTAAAGATAATGGGGAGAACTTTTTTGGTTTTTGGAATTTTGCTCAAAAGAGAAGGTCTCTCCTGGTAAGAGATTCAGCAAAAGACTTTAATTAAAAACCCTCTAGGATATCCCCTACAAAGGAGCCTTTGAAAGAAGAGTTTTCTTAGGCTTGAGAAGCCCTTTGAGGTGCTCTCTCTAATGCTATATCATTTGAGTTCTGCTTTTATAAAAGCCAACTTTTGGTGGAGAGGGTGCCAAGAGATCCAATGTATGTATTGGTAAGAGTTTAGTGGCTTTTGGTGGCAATTAGATTCTAGAATGCCACATTGGCTAAATCGATGTCCTTTATGAAAATGGACATCTAGGATAGTGGCTTCGAAGGCGGAGATGACATGGGTGATCACTATATGCCTTTGTAGAGGGGCGGCATAGGAGTCTAGTGTTTTGGAGAGTGTGCTAAGTGTGCCTGTCCAGATTCCAAACGCATCATCTATGAATCTTTTATAATACTCCAAGTTAGGGTTGTGGATAAGAGGGGAGTGGTTTTCTAAGTGACAAAGAAAGAGGCAAGCATAAACCACTGCAAAGTTTAACCCAATAGACGTGCCTTTTATTTGTTTCCACACTTTATCTTTGAAGCAAAGATAATGGTGTGAGAGGATAGGGTGGCAAGTGAGATGATGAACTCCGTTTTTGGATTATCAAAATGGTTAGTGATAGAACTTCTAAGAGCTAGAAGTCCTTGGGATATAGGGATGCTAGGGTAGAGAGAGGTCACGTCAAAAGTGAGGAGGAGACTGTGTGGAGGGAAGGGTTTATTTTGGAGATCTACGATGAGGGATAGTGAGTCTTTTAGGTGTTGTTTCTGTGTAAGGAGGATAGGGTAAAGTTGGTAGTGTAGCCATTTGGAGGCATTTTCTAACATGTATCCTCGATAGGAGCAAATAGGGCACGCTACAAGGGAAGGTTTATGATTCTTAGGAAGGAATTGGATAGGGCAAGGTTTGAAGGGTTTGGAAATCGGTGTAAGAATAAAGGTTGATTCCTCTAGAGTAAGGAGAGTGTATTTAATGGTGATGGAGTAGAGTAAGGAGGCGATGTAGTTGTGTGGTGTTATGGTAACGGGCTGATAAGTGGATTGGTCATTGAGTTGCCTAAGGGCCTCCTGGTCATACCACTCTCTAGAGAGGATGGTGAGGCCTAGGTTTTTATCGGCCGGTTTAATGATTATGGAGGAGTCTTTAGAAAGGGTTTTGAGTGCTTGTTTGACAAAATTAGGAAATTTAGAGCGTGAAGCGTTATAGCTTGAAAGGGTAGAAATTAGATTTAGGTGGTTTTGAAGTGTGATGTTTTTTAACTGAGGGTTCAAGGAGGGGGGCATCCAAGAGGGGTTAGGGGATTTGAAAAGGGAAGGTGGGTTGAAAGGTGAAGTTTGAAAGAACACTTTGAGTTGAAGGCTTCTAGACAAGGCTTCGTGGGCTTGGAGGATGAGCTTGGGTGGGGGGTTGGAGGGTGGGGGAATGTATTTAAGCCCTAAGTCTAAGCATTTATTTTCGTTGAAAGAGAGGGGACGAGTGGTAAGGTTATGTACAAAACTAGAGGTTTGGTTAGTAACAAGTGAGTGTGAGGGAAGCTTACCAAAGAGCATGAGTTGGTAAGCATGCGGATTAGTGAGGGGAAGCCAAAACTTACGCCTGCTTATTTTCCTTCTCTTCATATGCTCATGGATAGGGGTGGGTGGAATTTGTGTGGAAGATGAAAATTCCCCCCCACCCCTATCCATGAGCATATGAAGAGAAGAAAAACAAGCAAGCGTAAGTTTTGGTGTCCCCTCACTAATCCGCATGCTTACCAACTCATGCTCTTTGGTAAGCTTCCCTCACACTCACTTGTTACTAAACATACCTCTAGTTTTGTACATAACCTTACCACTCGTCCCCTCTCTTTCAAAGAAAGTAAATGCTTAGACTTAGGGCTTAAATACATTCCCCCACCCTCCAACCCCCCACCCAAGCTCATCCTCCAAGCCCACGAAGCCTTGTCTAGAAGCCTTCAACTCAAAGTGTTCTTTCAAAATTCACCTTTCAACCCACCTTCCCTTTTCAAATCCCCTAACCCCTCTTGGATGCCCCCCTCCTTGAACCCTCAGTTAAAAAACATCACACTTCAAAACCACCTAAATCTAATTTCTACCCTTTCAAGCTATAACGCTTCACGCTCTAAATTTCCTAATTTTGTCAAACAAGCACTCAAAACCCTTTCTAAAGACTCCTCCATAATCATTAAACCGGCCGATAAAAACCTAGGCCTCACCATCCTCTTTAGAGAGTGGTATGACCAGGAGGCCCTTAGGCAACTCAATGACCAATCCACTTATCAGCCCGTTACCATACCACCACACAACTACATCGCCTCCTTACTCTACTCCATCACCATTAAATACACTCTCCTTACTCTAGAGGAATCAACCTTTATTCTTACACCGATTTCCAAACCCTTCAAACCTTACCCTATCCAATTCCTTCCTCAGATTCATAAACCTTCCCTTGTAGCGCGCCCTATTTGCTCCTATCGAGGATACATGTTAGAAAATGCCTCCAAATGGCTACACAACCAACTTTACCCTATCCTCCTTACACAGAAACAACACCTAAAAGACTCACTATCCCTCATTGTAGATCTCCAAAATAAACCCTTCCCTCCACACCGTCTCCTCTTCACTTTTGACGTGACCTCTCTCTACCCTATCATCCCCATATCCCAAGGACTTATAGCTCTTAGAAGTTCTATCACTAACCATTTTCATAATCCAAAAACGGAGTTCATCATCTCACTTGCCACCCTAATCCTCTCACACCATTATCTTTGCTTCAAAGATAAAGTGTGGAAACAAATAAAAGGCACGGCTATGGGGTCAAACTTTGCAGTGGTATATGCTTGCCTCTTTCTTTGTCACTTAGAAAACCACTCCCCTCTTATCCACAACCCCAACTTGGAGTATTATAAAAGATTCATAGATGATGTGTTTGGAATCTGGACAGGCACACTTAGCACACTCTCCAAAACACTAGACTCCTATGCCGCCCCTCTACAAAGGCATATAGTGATCACCCATGTCATCTTTGCCTTCGAAGCCACTATCCTGAATGTCCATTTTCATAAAGGACATCAATTTAGCCAATGTGGCATTCTAGACTCTAACTGCCACCAAAAGCCACTAAACTCTTACCAATACATACCTTGGATCTCTTGGCACCCTCTCCACCAAAAGTTGGCTTTTATAAAAGCAGAACTCAAACGATATATCATTAGAGAGAGCACCTCAAAGGGCTTCCCAAGCCTAAGAAAACTCTTCTTTCAAAGGCTCCTTTGTAGGGGATATCCTAGAGGGTTTTTAATTAAAGTCTTTTGCTCAATCTCTTACCAGGAGAGACCTTCTCTTTTGAGCAAAATTCCAAAAACCAAAAAAGTTCTCCCCATTATCTTTAAACTTCCTTTCTCACCAGAAACTCGAAAACTCAATCCTACCCGAACCATTGGAAAACCTCTCCAGCTAGCATGCAGCCTTTCCCCCTCCCTTGCACATCTCGACAAACCCACCCTTTTATTGGACTAATGGCCCTAATTTAAGCTCTATCCTAACTAGAGCCTTAAAACCGCATTGAAGAGCATCTCTTTCCCTTTATATTTTACCCTACCCTAACACCCATTTTTGTGTTTTGCAGGAATACACCCAAGGATTTCACATACTTGGGCAACCCCTTCTTGGCCATTTTCTCTCCCCCTTTTTCCCTAGTCTTTTTTGAGCCTCCTTCGACAAGGAACCTCGACATACCTCGGGTCATTGTACTCCCTTCTTTGCGTTGATCTCATGATGTAAAGAAAAACCCCCATACCACCAACTACCCTCTACCCTTTACCATTAAAAGTTTTTTTGCTATAACCTGTTGATGTAAGATAACCCCTTACCACCTACCTAAATTGCACTATAAGTTTGTTTTGCCCAAACATTTTGATATGGTAATATTGTCCTACCTCTCTCTCTCTCTCTCTCTCTCTCTCTCTCTCTCTCTCTCTCTCTCTCTCTCTCTCGCAAACCCCCCATCCACCCCCATCTCCCTATATTACACACGCTAACCCACACCCTCGTACTCTCCCCTCACTCTCCTTTGCTCTACTTGCATTACACTTGAACCCTTGAAAAACCACACTGCCTTTAACTTAACGGTCTCCCCCTCTTTCACTCGCTCACTTGCAATACAATCATACCAGGCTACCTTCAAGATTAACGGTAATAAATTTTGCCCACTCCACCGCAGCCTCCCCTCACTCCCCTTCGCTCTATTTGCAATACACTTGAACCCTTGAAAAACCGCACTGCCTTTAACTTAACGGTCTCCCCCTCTCTCACTTGCTCACTTGCAATACAATCAAACCAAGTTACCTTCAACATCAACGGTAAAAAAAAATTCCTACAGATTTTTTCTCGATCCCCCCTCCCCGGTTTCCCCTTCTTTTGTTGGGGGGAGGCCTCTCCCTTAATACTAGCCTATGCCCTCACCCCCTTCCCCTTAACCTCTCTACAAATCTTCTATATTACAAACCACTTTTGACACTATTTCCCAAACAAACTTTCTCCCCCCGCACCCCCCTTGACATTCCACAACCCACCTCCTATATAAACTCCCCCTCCCTCTTTTGAACTCCTTTTTAAACCTACTACCACCTCCTACCACTGATGAGCTCCTCACGGAGCGAAACGCATTTGGTCAACCTCTCTCAACCCTTAACCTAACCCCAACCTTAAACCCTTTTTCCCTTATGCTTAAATTCAAGTGCTACGCACGCTTGGCATAATTTTATGATTCTTGGCCATTTTCAACGAGCCGTAACTCCCAAATGGTTCAGAATTACCAACTCACATGAATTTGTTTGCCTTGTCGAGCTCTTCGACAGTTGTGTGATACAAAAAATTCATATCCAGCTCAGTTTGGCTGAAAATTCACCTGCAAGTTGACAATTTCTACAAAAACAGCGCAAAACAGCATTTTCTCACTTTTTCCCTAATCTACGGGTTGAAACGAGCATCAAAATGAAGAAATCTGAAAAAACTTAAAGAAGCAATATTTTTCCTCGTATTGAGGACTACAATTCCTACATACAAAACTTTTCCAAATTTAGACCTTAGCATCCTCAAAACTAGCTCCCAACAGGTGTCCCAGGTCAAAATTTGAAACTTCACGAAAACGATTAGAATAAAGTCCTAGACTGTGGAAAATGGTGAAATGAACGATAAATATTATATAACATTACTATACTCTGTATTATGTACAATATATGTATAATCACAATATATATATATATATATATATATATATATATATATATATATATATATATATATATATATATATTGATAGCGGGAAAAAGAGCAGTGCAATCGGGTGGCCTCTGTACTCGTGCACACTCCACAAACCACGCCTCATGCAAACAAGCAAATAACAAAACAAAGGGGGCACCACCCTAAATTAAGAGGTTTAGGGACCTCACACATAGTGCACATAGGCAAGTGAGACTTCTGGCATTATGATGGCATCAAAACATATGGCAAAACACATAGAAACGAAGCTTAGGGACCTTATGTAGCATATATATACACAAGACATCAGCTTAACAATACAACGGCATCTGATCATACATAACAAGGATATAGAGAAGCAAGCCAAGGATGGCATAATCCCTTGTCAAAAACAATTAACCCAGCAAGTAGGTATGATCCTACTAGCAACACATCAATACCTTAGAGAATGATGGCGAGGATGGTGGCCATGGAGCATGAGAGAAGACTCCTTATTTAGGTTTTAGGGCTAGTAATGTAGCATACTAGAGGGAGAGAGAGAGAGAGGGAGAGAGAGTAGAGCTCCACCCATAGTTCCTCGTTGTGAGCAATGTCGTCATAGCTTTGTTGCTTGGTGAAGTGGGTGAAGTGTTGGTTTTGAGTGAGAGAAGGCCTCCTTATATAGGTTTATGATAGGGTTTAGGATTAGGGATAAACATGCTTAAATCCGCTGATTGGGGTTACTTTTTGCTTAGGGTGGTCAACAGATTGAGGTCACCTGATATGTCACCATCAAGATATTCTCTAGAGTGATGTGAGAGGGGAGGGTAAATGCTGATTTTTTTTATTGTGACACATGGGGATAAGGCCTTGACCAGCATTTAAGAGCAGGTAAGGTGGCTGTTGAAACTGGAGGTTCTGCACATGTCAGGGGGGGACCTGTCTCAGGGCTGATCTCGTGTTGAGACGTGTACCTTGGCGGGAGGAGCTTTACAGAGTGTTGGAAGAGAATCATGAAGGCGCATGTGGTGGCCATTTTGCTCTAAAGATCACCTTGCATAAGATCTTGCAAGAAGGGTATGTATGGCCTAGTCTGCACAAGGATGTTCACCATTGGTGTAGGTCTTGCAATAGGTGTCAAGCATTTGGGAAGAGAGTGTTGAAGCCAGAGCTACGAAAAACCATTATGGCATTTGATGTGTTTGGAAAGTGGGGGATTGATGCAATAGGCCAGTTACCTATCACAAGCAGGGGCAAAAGCTATATTTTGACGGCAGTGGACTATCTTTCTAGATGGGCAGAGGCTATAGCAGTAAAACAGATCACTGCAAAGGATGTGGAAAAATTTGTGTATGATGAAATATGTTGCAAGTTTGGGGTGCCATTAGAGCTACTTTCAGATAAGGGGCTAGGATTTAGAGCTAAACTGCTAGACTTCTTATGCACAAAGATGAAGATTAGGCACCAGCATACCACTCCTTATTACCCGCAGTGTAATGGCTTAAATGAAAGATTCAATGGTGAGTTGGTACAAATTCTTTCTAAAGTGATAGAGCACCAAGGAAAGAATTGGGATTTGGAATTGCCTAGTGCATTATGGGCTTACCGTACTTCGGTGAAGACGGGTACAGGGTTTACTCCATTTCATTTGGTGTATGGAAAGGAAGCACTATTGCCTGTGGAGGTAGAGTTGCCTGTGGTCAAGATGTTAGAGAAGTTGCTTGGGCCGCCTAGTGATGCATTCAAAGAGAGGCTCTTGCAGTTACAAGAGGTCCAGTTGGATAGGATGAGCGCGTTGGAACATTATGGGCAGATGCAAGATAGGGCTTTAGCAAAGATAAATGAAAAGGTCAAAAGTAAGGGTATCAAGAAACATGACTTGGTTTTGCGCTACAACAGTAAGCTGGACAACACTTTCCAAAAGAAGTTTCAAATTAAGTGGGAAGGCCCTTTCAAGGTAGTGGAGTGTTTTCCAAATGGCACATATCAGCTGGCTAACCTGGATGGTGTTCTACATAAGTCAAGGGTAAATGGATTGCGTCTTAAATTATATCATGCCAGGTTAATGATGGTGGAGCAAGATGAGCTGTCTGCGGATCAAGCAGTGTTGGTGAGGGATGAGGAGACCTGTGATGCGGCGAGTCTCATATCTCTCTTTGCTGCTGCTGATCATGAATGATCTAGCAAGCTAGGGGATGGGCAAATTATGTCAGGAGTTTTTTGGAGCAAGGGATTGCGCATATGTACATACACATGCATGGTTCATCAAATAAAGGATTGCCCATTTTCCAGAGCCAGGTGGTTGCGTGGGGCCCACATGTGTACAGGTAGGACAGCATGTACATAGTGCAACGATTTTCACTATTATCAATACTAGTGTGTCTTTTCTACAATAAGGAGGAGTTGGTAGCGCGTAAAACTTCTCGAGGAAGCTATCCGTGGGCCGACGACGTGAGGTCAGCAGGTGCGTCAGATGGCATCTAGTGGCGTCAGGAGGGCGAACGAAGTCAATATTTGCACGCGGATGAGGACGGACACAACGTGGGTGTTTTCTCGTGAGAATTATGCAGAAAGGTCATCATTAGGACCACTTTTTGGGGCCACTTCATGTGGTGGCGGGACGCATTATTGAAAAAAGCTGAGTGACAAGTGTGCGGATGATGCAAAAAAGGTGACAACTATGCACTGCGAGGTCAGTTTTTGGCCTGTTCGGGGTCCGTTTGAGGTCATCTAAAAGGCCAAGGGTGCCCAAATAATAAAGCTAAGTGTGGGAACTGAAAAACAAGAGAGAAGACCAGAAAAAATGTGGAGAAGAGAGGAGGAACAGCCGCAGCTGTGTTTTTGCTCATTTTGGAGCCTGTTTTGGCCGTAAACTGCTCATCCGAGGTCGGATTTGAGCACTGTGATATTGTAGACGGGGGTTTTGGGATGTTCCGGACGCGATGGCGCTGTCCATTTTGCCAAATTCCTCACTCTTTTTCTGCTGTTTTTTTGTGTAATCTTCTCCGGTGAGTGAAGCTTCTTCTCCAATTTATGATTGTATCTGGTATCTTTTACCCATATTGTGTGAGCTGTTTGCCCCATTGGTGTTGGCCCAAGATCATTTGTATCTAAACATCAGGAATTCTCCTCTTTTGAGCTGAGTTTTTGTGTGTGTGTGTGTGTGTGTGTGTGTGTCTCTGTGTGGAGTGGGCAAGTGGATAGTCTCTCTCCTCTCACTCCAGAGGTGTGTTCCCTGTCTCGGCCAGGTGTGTTGTGTAAGCCGAGTGGTGCCCCATAGTGTGTGTGTGTGTATATTCCCAAGAGTGTGTGTCGGGTAGTTATAGAGGCGCTGTGTGTGTTTTCATCCCGCTCACAGCGTAGCTCTAAGAGCTGTCTCCATATCTCCTCTGGAGGCTCATGGCGGCAAAATTCTTCGATGAAGGCCATATTTAAGGACTCCCAGTCTCTTCTTTCTTCAGGTGCCAAAGTTTGATACCATAATTTTGCACCTTCCCTCAAGACCAAAGGAAAGGCCCTTAACTTAGTAGCTTCGTCATCCCTTCCCGATACCAGAAAGGCCATTTCCAAATTATCCAAAAAGTCTGGAGCAACCTCCCTAGGCTTACCATAAAAGTTAGGGAAGGCCATAAGTGAGAGAGTACAATTACACAAACAGCTCCAATTTATTTTAAAATAGAGTATGGTAATTACAATTTGGAGCTTTAGCACAACTTAGCTCAAAATAGGATGAAGATCGACACATCAAAGGAATGGTAATAGTCTAGTAAGGGTAGAATGACAGGATGAGGAGATCGCAAGATTTCCCCAAGTCTCTCGGCTCCAAACAACAAGGCTATTCTTTGCTGATAAAAGATTTTTCTATCAATACAAATATTCACACGGATATGACGCACAAAATGGAAAGGAAACATGCGGGGATCATCATTCTCATTATTGGCATCCATACTTACACACAAGAGACTAGCTTAGTTGCACCACCTTGGGACCAATGAGCCTGATCAGCCACAGAAGGTCAGCACCTCGGATCACTTCGACTCTTCCTGATGCATCTGTGAAGACGTAAGGCGTGATGGCAACACTTTGTACAATGCTGAGCCTTTTAGCAAGCAACAATTGGATGCTATTACCATAATCAGCATGACGAATGAAAGTGACACCATTAATGTGCAGCACATCATCAACTAAGATAGTTTCCTTAGATTGAGATAACTTCTTGAAAATTAGCAGCAAAGGTAGGGCAGGGAGGCTTTTCACCCGGTCTCCAAAGCACTTTGGACAATATCCAAAGTGATCTTCACGCGGACAGGAGGTTGGCTTGGGATTGGTGGTGTCTGGATTCACAAACTGCACTGGGAGCACTCGCAGACAGGCGGCAATCTTGTAGGCAAGCCTTTGCTTCAGGAGGATTTAGGGGTGAGAGTCGTGGTTGCAAGTTGGAGGTTGAAGTTGGTTGCTCACTAGCCTTTTTCTTACCTGTAGTGGTCATGTAATCCCTTATTAATGAGATTAAGCCAAATGTTACCTTACGCTTGAGCACGCGCTGCGGCCTTGGGCCACTTAGGTGTAGAGGTGATCTTCCTCCTCTTAGTCGGATCCTCAGGAAAGAGAGTTCTGGTGATGCTTTCTCTTCCCTTAATGTGTGTCACAGTACCTTCGTGTATGTTGATGTAGAATATTTCAAGCTCGTGTGCGTTGGAGGTTTCTGGAGCACTCATAGGTTGAGAGGAGAGGTATATCAAGCTCTTCTTCTTACTCTCCTTCGTTAGCGACGATCACGAACAAGGCATGTAGAAGAACTTACTTCTTGAATTTCAATGACACTGCAACCTGGTAACAAGACCTCGATGAAAGCTTTTAAGGCCTCTAAAGCCTCCTCCTCATCTGTTCTCCAATTTGCAAACTCCTCACGCCATTCGTCCATGTTGTAGATTGCACATCTTCATTGCTTGTGGACTGAAGGTCTGTGTAGCCCTCCTCCGTGGGGGCACCAAAATGATGGCGGGAAAAAGAGCAGTGCAATCGGGTGGCCTCTGTACTCGTGAACACTCCACAAACCACGCCTCATGCAAACAAGCAAAGAAAAAAACAAAGGGGACACCACCTAAATTAAGAGGTTTAGGGACCTCACACATAGTGCACATAGGCAAGTGAGACTTCTGGCATTATGATGGCATCAAAACATATGGCAAAACACATAGAAACGAAGCTTAGGGACCTTATGTAGCATATATATACACAAGACATCAGCTTAACAATACAACGGCATCTGATCATACATAACAAGGATATAGAGAAGCAAGCCAAGGATGGCATAATCCCTTGTCAAAAACAATTAACCCAGCAAGTAGGTATGATCCTACTAGCAACACATCAATACCTTAGAGAATGATGGCGAGGATGGTGGCCATGGAGCATGAGAGAAGACTCCTTATTTAGGTTTTAGGGCTAGTAATGTAGCATACTAGAGGGAGAGAGAGAGAGAGGGAGAGAGAGTAGAGCTCCACCCATAGTTCCTCGTTGTGAGCAATGTCGTCATAGCTTTGTTGCTTGGTGAAGTGGGTGAAGTGTTGGTTTTGAGTGAGAGAAGGCCTCCTTATATAAGTTTCTGAGAGGGTTTAGGATTAGGGATAAACATGCTTAAATCCGCTGATTGGGGTTACTTTTTGCTTAGGGTGGTCAACAGATTGAGGTCACCTGATATGTCACCATCAAGATATTCTCTAGAGTGATGTGAGAGGGGAGGGTAAATGCTGATTTTTCTGATTGTGACACATGGGGATAAGGCCTTGACCAGCATTTAAGAGCAGGTAAGGTGGCTGTTGAAACTGGAGGTTCTGCACATGTCAGGGGGGGACCTGCTGGGTCCTCCTGAATATCAAATTCTCAAAAAATCCTCAACCATGGCTTCTTTTGACATGTGTTCTTTGAAAAAATCAGCATGTCTCTTTTCAACTCAAAAGTCTTTATCCCTGTTGACTCACCTTTACCATAAGATTTTCCCCTTTTCTTCTCTTGTAACTGCATTGTTGATGCCCAATCACTGCTTCTAGTAACAGTGAACTGTTACCTACCGAATACTTATGGTGCAGTAAAAAATATTTACCATGGGTAAAAAAAGTTACTGCAGGTAAAAAGTGATTTGTATTTACCATGTCGGTGAAAAATATTTACTGTAGGCAAAAAATATTTACTGTGGTAAAAAATATTTACTGTCGGTAAAAAGGTGAAAACGGAGTATGCTGTGTTGTGAGTCCACACGAACATCCTCGTGTAAATTTCACTAGAAATTCACACCTAGAATGGGCTATTCTGTAAGATATAGGTTGTAGGCATGCATAAGAGCTCGTTCCCACGTATCTTCTGTCCATGGCACTTTTTACTCTTTGGTGCTTGTGAAGTAGATTTTTCTTCTCTTTCGAGATCCCTTGGACTAGAGTATCCTCATCTCCCCAACAACTGACTGTGCCTTTATTGCATCTTCAGAAGGGGTCCTAAAAACCATGCATCATATAGCCCTCCCCCTTGAGCTAGAGGTATTTGATGCCTCTAGCTGTAGGTTGTGCTACAATAGGGTTCTCTTGAATACTTACCCACCTGGTACCAATTGAATTTTCCATGTTACTGCTTTCTTGGCTGATGCACCCTGTTTAGTCCTTTTTGATGAATAATTGTATCCATCCATGACTAACAACTGGTCTCCTAGACCCTTGAAAGCCATACCCCATCCATTGTCAATATCCGCTTTCACTGGTAGCATTCTCTTTTTTTCTTTTTTTCTTCTCTTTTTTTCCTTTTTTTTTCCTTTTTTTTTTTTGAAACGACTATGTACATGATTGTTACCTTAGTTGGAGCTCGAATATGATGAGCTCTCCTCTGAACCATCCTTAGCATTGATTTCACCAGCATATGGCTGTGAAAGACGACATTGGTAGGCCTTCAATAGCCAACCATTTACCGGGGTCTGATGTACCTTACCATCTAGGTCACCTAGTTGGTAACTACCATTTGAGAACCTCTGTATCACTACAAAAGGGCCTTCCCACTTAAGCAAGAACTTACCATCCTTCCTGCGATCAAAGAGATTGTCGTATCTGAGCACTAAAGAACCTTCCTTGATACCTTTCTTGACAAGGTTGCAATTGAACTTCTTTCATTTCTTCTCTGCCTGGGCTGCATAGTACTTCACTGCTGACTCTCGATCTAGCCCTAACCTCTCCAAATCGAGGATTCTTCCTTCCACCTGCTTCTCTTGACTATCCTCTTGATGTGATTTTAGAACTCGGAGGCTCGCTAGCTCCACTTCTATAGGCAATAGTGCCTCTTGCCCGTAAACCAAGTGAAAAGGTGTATACCCCAAGGATGTTTTAAAGGATGTTCTGTAGGCCCAAAGTGCTGCATCTAGGTGTTTGTCCATGCCTTAGGATGTAAATGCACTTGCTTAGTGATGATTTTACATATAAGACCATTTACCTTTTCCACAAGACCATTGTACTGAGGGTA
Source organism: Adiantum capillus-veneris (assembly GCF_014529385.1). Taxonomy (NCBI): domain Eukaryota; kingdom Viridiplantae; phylum Streptophyta; class Polypodiopsida; order Polypodiales; family Pteridaceae; genus Adiantum; species Adiantum capillus-veneris. Next base: position 8,732,736 of record NC_140943.1, on the reverse strand, counting down.
GTATGGTGTAGAGTGCCTGCGCTTGATTTTTAACTTGCTCATCAATTGCCCGACTAAATCAGCTCAAAATCCCGGTCCCCTATCCGAGAGAATCTCCAAAGGTGTGCCAAAATGGCAACAAATGCATTCAAAAATGAAATCACTCACGTCCTTGGCTGTGATGCGCTTTGTGGGACGAGCTTCTGCCCATCTGGTCATGTACTCCACCCCCATAATGATGTATTCCTTCCCTGATTGAGTGCAAGGTAGTGGCCCTATTGCATCTATCCCCAATTTTTCAAATGGCCCATAGGTTTTGATTGGATGCTGATTTTCATGGGTAAGACGCCTTGGTCCAGCTTTTTGGCAAACCTCACATGTGCGGCACCAATGTTGTACATCTCTATGGAGGCTTGGCCACGTGAACCCTGCTTGTAAAATCTTTCTGCTAGTAATCTCTTGTGCAAAGTGGCCACCACACACACCTTCATGACAACTAAACAAAATATCCTTTATCTCTTGGGATGCAGGAACTCTCCTTAAGACAACATCTTTCCCTCTACAATACAAGTCCTCATTCACTAAGCTATAGCTGGTAGCCTTTTTTGCCAACCACCTACATTCACTTTTGCTCATACCAGAGGGTGCTTCACAATGCTCAAGAAAGTAAAGTAAATCATGCAGCTCCTCCTTTCCCTGGTATAAAGGACTTTTCACAAGGATAGCACCTACTATGAGAGTTTGTAGTTCTTCACCTGCTAAGGCATCTGCTTCTCGATTTTGATCTCTAGGTACAAAGTGCACTCGAACTTCTTTAAAACCCTTCAACAAGGCCTTTGCTTCCCTCATCTTAACAGACAATTTGTCATTTTTACAGGCCCATACACCAACCATTTGCTTAACAATCAACATGGAGTCACCAAAAACATTTAGCTTTGTGATGCCCTGAGAAAGACAACATTGCAACCCTAAAACAAGGGCATGGTACTCTGCCTCATTGTTAGAATGAACCTCTTTTAGATGTAACCCTTTTGCAAAGATCTTCTCCTTCTCTGGACCTAATATTACTATGCCTGCTGATGCCTTGCCTTTGGTCCTCTTGTAAGCCCCATCAAAATACAGACTGTGTGCTCCCAGTAGAACTTCAGGCTCCGGGATAGGCGGTACCTTACTAGGTGCCTCTTTCTTGGCCTTCTCATAACACCTTTGTGTGAGGACATCTGCCAAACAAGCACGGGTGGAATCCTCTACTTGTAGTGTGTAGTCAAACTCTTGAAGCTGCACCACCCACTTTGCTATTCTTTGAGACAATTCCATGTGTTGTAGGGCATATGGAAAAACCTCCTCAATTGTGATCACCACAAATTGTCTCGGAAGTAAGTAAGCCCGAAACTTCTCCACTGCAAACTTAAGAGCTAGCACCAATTGCTGAGTTGCGCTGAAACCCTTTTCAGCAGCTGTCATCACTCTACTAAAGAAGTAGACTGGTCTCATGAGATATTTCTTTGGGTATTTTTGCATCAAGACAGCTCCTAGAGCTTCTGGACCTACACTAGGATTTACATAGAATAATTCACCCCATGTGGGTTGTAGGACGACAGGCAATGAGCTCAAAATGGTTTTAACTTCTTGAAAGCACCTTTCACCCTCCTCACTCCATGTCAATGTAGTGTGTTTAGTGAGCTGCTGCAAAGGATAGATTGCCTGAGAAAGGAGATGTATGAATCGTCCCATGTAGCGAACCTTTTGAATGAAGGAGACTAGTTGCTTCACGTATGAAGGAGTAGGTAAAGCTAACAATGTCTTTACCTTTTCAGGGTCAGTCTCAATACCATCTTGAGACACAACATGGCCTAGCAGAGTGACCTTGCTCTCACCTATGTGGCACTTGTCTTTATTCAATTGCCCACCCAATTGGGCCAGACGGGTGAAACCTTCATCAACCTTGGACAGATGTACTTCCCTAGAGATGTAAATGCAAAAATCATCAATGAAGACTCGTATGGACTTACCAAAGTAAGGTTGAAACACCAAGTTCATAAACCTCTGGAAAGTAGCTGGGGCATTAGTTAAACCAAAAGGCATAACTCTATAAGCAAAACACCCCCAAGGTGTTATGAAGGTAGTCTTTCTTTGGTCTTCATCTGCAATTCTGATTTGGAAGTAGCCTGAGTACCCATCACACACTGTGTACCTTTCATGACCAGCCACTTCATTTAGTATTTCATCTTGAAAAGGCAAAGGAAACTGGTCCCTTTTTGTGGCTGCGTTTAGAGGCTTGTAATCCACACATACCCTCCACTTCCCATTTTTCTTTGGTGCTACCACAACTGGAGACACCCACTCAGAATCTTCCACTGGGTAGATAAATCCTGCCTTGAGTAATCTTTTTACTTCTTTTAAGAGTGCATCTTGTTGCACTAGCCCTAATCTCCTTAGCCTTTGCACCACTAGTTTGGCACCTTCCTTTAATTGGATATGGTGTTGGGCTACCGTCACTCCTTTAATGTGCTCGTAATCAGTTATAAAGAGGCCAGCATGCTTCTTTAGTACCTGCAAATAGGGTTCTCTCTCTTCTTCTAGTAGGTCCTTAGCTAGCATCTCCTCTAAGCCTGTGGCTTCTTCCTTGTTTAGAGAGTCTTGACCACCTTCTCCTTCTGGGTTTCGCAGTATTATACCCATGACTTCCAAAGAGCTAGCATCCTCCTTAGATTACTCATCCTTAGATGAAGAGCAGCTGCTTGTGCTCCATTCATCCATAGAAGTCTCCATCTCTAGGTCTTGTTGTCTACCCTGCTTCATGTCATACACAATTTTTTGTTGCTTGCCACCTACCTTATGATTTGGTCGCAACTCAAGGGAACATGTCTCCCAATCTTGCCTAGCTTTCATAGCCATAAGCCAAGGTCTTCCAAGGATTAGCGGATAGCCCTCCCCCTTAGTTAAAATCACATAAGCATCAATTGAGATTGCAACACCAAAAGCTGAAACCTTCACTCCATTAACCTTTCCCACACAAGCCACCCTTACATTATTTTCCATCTTAGCTTGTAAGGAAGTTTGCTCGTTTACTTCCAAACCCAACCTATGCATTAATTTCTCTGTCATAACACAAATCTCGGCTCCACCATCTACGTACACATTGGAGACTCGCTGACTCTTAATCTCTGCATCAATGACTGGCACGATATCCTTCATGCCTCTTGCACTAATAGACCCAACTGACTTTGCCTTAGCCCTCCTGGTGCTGACCATCTTAGACCAGGTTCTACGCATCTTTGGGGAAAGGTGGAGGAGTTGCTGCCATGAAATCTTTGGTCCTTGCTTGCTCACATCTGCTACCAGGTCGTAAGGTATGGATCCTACCCCAAGTGGAAATTCTTCTACTCCTATGTGCCTCCTTGACCTACTCTTCCTTTTCTTGTCTCCTATCACTTGGGAGGAACCCTCATTCCCTTTATCCGGCTCTGAAGCTTCCATTTCATCAGTTCTTTGTCTCCTAACTCTCTTTATTGGCATGGCAACAGCTTCCTCCATTTTTTCTTTCCCTTTATCCTTACCATTGTCAAGACTTATGACAGAGACAGCCCTGTCCTCCCCTCCCGATGGTAGTGGAGGGATCTCTGCTGGTGCTTGTGGTGGTGGAGGAGGGGGTCTCAATATTTGGATTGGTGGAGCCACGTGTGCATTTTGTCCATTTAGTGGCCTAGCTCAAGGAGGAGTGACTTGCTGGCGAGGAGGCCGTCTTTGATTACCATTTCCTTGATAGCGTCATGGATGGCGGCAATAATACATGCCGTGACCTACCTCTCCACAGTTGTAGCAAATGTACTCACGTGCTTGCCTTTGTCCTTCTTGTCTATTTCGTTCATTTCCTGGCTGGGGAGCCCTTACACCTTGAACCAGATTGATGGACAGGCTCTCCAGTTGATTGGTGATTTGTTGAAGTAATTCTTGTTGAGAGGACTCTTGATCTGTTCCTCCTGTCCCTGCTACTACCCTTGCCGTAGGTTGAGCTAGCGGTGGAGGCTCCATTCCCCCTTGTAGTTGAGCTTGGAATTTTAACTTCCTATCCTTCTCCCTTGCATAAGTCATAGCTTTATCAAAGGTATCTGGGAATTTACCTTTTACCTTTTCTCGAAGGATGGGGTAAAGCCCTGCCAGGAAACAGTCCTTCTTTAGGCATTCTGGCACCCTTTCTCCTTCACCTAGTGATGCACACCATTTCTCCCATAGGTTGGAAAACTTTCCTTCATAGCTTCTATAGTCATTGGGTGATGTTTGGCGTTGTCAGGAGTTTTTTGGAGCAAGGTATTGCGCATATGTACATACACATGCATGGTGCATCAAATAAAGGATTGCCCATTTTCCAGAGCCAGGTGGTTGCGTGGGGCCCACATGTGTACAGGTAGGACAACATGTACATAGTGCAGCGATTTTCACTATTATCAATACTAGTGTGTCTTTTCTACAATAAGGAGGAGTTGGTAGCGCGTAAAAATTCTCGAGGAAGCTATCCGCGGGCCGACGACGTGAGGTCAGCAGGTGCGTCAGATGGCATCTAGTGGCGTCAGGAGGGCGAACGAGGTCAATATTTGCACGCGGATGAGGACGGACACAACGTGGGTGTTTTCTCGTGAGAATTATGCAGAAAGGTCATCATTAGGACCATTTTTTGGTGCCACTTCACGTGGTGGCAGGACGCATTATTGGAAAAAGCTGAGTGACAGGTGTGCGGATGATGCAAAAAAGGTGACAACTATGCACTGCGAGGTCAGTTTTTGGCCTGTTCGGGGTCCGTTTGAGGTCATCTAAAAGGCCAACGGTGCCCAACTAATAAAGCTAAGTGTGGGAACTGAAAAACAAGAGAGAAGACAAGAAAAAACGTGGAGAAGAGAGGAGGAACAGCCGCAACTGTGTTTTTGCTCATTTTGGAGCCTGTTTTGGCCGTAAATTGTTCATCCGAGGTCGGATTTGAGCACTTTGACATTGTAGACTGGGGTTTTGGGCCGTTCCGCATGCGATGGCGCTGTCCATTTTGCCAAATTCCTCACTCTTTTTCTACTGTTTTTTTGTGTAATCTTCTCCGGTGAGTGAAGCTTCTTCTCCAATTTGTGATTGTATCTGGTATCTTTTACCCATATTGTGTGAGCTGTTTGCCCCATTGGTGTTGGCCCAAGATCATTTGTATCTAAACATCAAAAATTCTCCTCTTTTGAGCTGAGTTTTTGTGTGTGTGTGTGTGTGTGTGTGTCTCTGTGTGGAGTGGGCAAGTGGATAGTCTCTCTCCTCTCACTCCAGAGGTGTGTTCCCTGTCTCGGCCAGGTGTGTTGTGTAAGCCGAGTGGTGCCCCATAGTGTGTGTGTGTATATTCCCAAGAGTGTGTGTCGGGTAGTTATAGAGGCGCTGTGTGTGTTTTCATCCCGCGCACATTCTTTTGGTGCCCCCACGGAGGATCTTCTTCGAGTACCTTCTGCTTCGAGCTTCAAGCTTCGAGATTCGGGATTACAGGTTGCAGGTTGCAGATTACAGGTTCTAGGTTACAGGTTACAGGGACAGGTACAGGTACAGGTGATTCACACAGGTACATGTAGCTGGAGTACAGTGATATACTAGCAGTGATGTCACTTGCAGTTGTTGTGGGAATGCATCACTTGGCGCCTATTTGAGCGCATTGTCTGCTGGATTGTACGTTACTTGTGGAAACTGCCATTGTACGCATTTGTGGAGCCATACTTGGTTGTATTTGGCAGTCCCAGCCATTTCTGAGACTTGGTTTGGAAGATAGTCATTTCTGAGACTTGAGTATATGCGATTTGCATTAGCCTTCGTGTGAGGGTCGATAGCGTGAGGTTTTTATTGAGCTGGGGGATTCTCAAATGTGGAGATCCTTTCGGTGATACAGGTAGCTGGAGCACCCTTTTCGTGACCTCGCCATAGGCTATGTACTAGTGAGTCCTATTTGATGCTCGGGTTCTATTGTTGGCAGTTTATGCATACAGATACAGTCTATATTTTGGGTTCTCATTGCTCTACTTCTGGGGAAACTCTGTCGAAATTTTCCCAAGTTATGATGGCTGGTTTTTTGATATTTTGAGCCATTTATGTTGTTATGCTGCTGAAATTTTGGCAAAATCAGAGGTTGAGTCAGGTGTGCCTTCTTGGGAGTTTCATGGTTGGCTTTAATGGATGATCAAAATGGCCCTCAGTTCACTCCTTTCCATTTAACTCAAAGAATTCAGATTAATGTTCATGTGTCCAGGAAGATCTTTTTCCAACAGCGCATAGTCTTTATGTTTGGGCCAAGAAGATTGAGAGAGATCCTGGAATGTCCTTTGCCTGTTGTCATTCCGATGATTAACTATGAAAACTCATTTGATGTGCACGTGTTTGTCCTTATCTAAAGTTGAGCTCCATTGAAGTTTCTGGGGATTGGGTAGTGAAAAGTTTTGGGTTCTTGCACGTGTGTTCGAAGGGGTTCTCAAAGCATCATAATTTGGGTAGCCATGGCTTTCTCTTATCCCGAGTTTCATGGAAGAAGTGATGAAGATGTGGAAGAATTTTTGGAAAAGATGGAGGTTGCCTGCATTAGCAACCAGATTCATGACCCTACGCAAATGTTACGCCTTCTCCAAATTTGTTTGAAGAGTGATGCACGAGTTTGGTCTAAAGAATTTGAAGAGGAGTTGCGTGTGGCTGATCCACCTGTAAGGTTGAGTTGGGACAATCTACGACATGGGTTGGAAGTGGAGTTTGTGAAGATAGAAGATCCTGACAAGGTGTGGCAAGAAGTACAGGCTTTGGTACAAAAGGAAGGTGAGCCAGTAGATGCGTACATACGTAAGTTTTCATTGGCATGGGAGCGAATGTGCAAGGCTTTAGCACCACAGGTACCCCCGCCTGACATGATGAAGAAGGACAGGTTCTTGGCTGGTCTTTGGGAGAATATACGTTGGAGAGTGGAGCTAAAGAAGCCTAGGACATATGAGGATGCACTAGAGGTAGCAAGGAACAAAGAGTGGAAGCTGAGGAAAATGAGCCAGTTAGGGGTGGAGTCTTTGCCAATGAGGTCTGAATTTCAGCCTATAGAGTCTTTACAAGGGCGCATGTCAGGGGTTCATCATGAACCAGTAGTTCCTGTTACTACTCAGGTTATGCCAACAGTGGTCACTACAGCAGTGCAAGATGATGGGCTAAGGCAAGACATGAGGCAAATGGTAGATTTGATGAAGAATCTCAGCCTAAACATGCTAGGTCAAGTGGGAAATAATCGAGGTCGAGGGAGGTTTGCAAATCAGCAAGGAGGTGAAGAAAGGCTTAGGAATGGTGTTGGACAAAGCAATGGTAGGTTTTGGAGGCAGACGCCCACATGTTATAATTGTGGAGAGTTGGGTCACATCAGCCCGCAATGTGATAAGCCACCAAGGATGGGGGGAGACATGTATCCATTGCCAAGACATGTGCTAACTAGGTCAAATGATTATGGCATCGAAATTAAGGGAGACGAAGGAACCAGTGGACTGACCCAGGAGGAAAAGGGAAAGACAAAAGTGCTAAGTGTAGTCACCTTGGAGAAGGCATCAAAGCTAGAGGATACATTAGTGATGCCTATTGGGAAGAGGACCACATAGGAAAAGGAAGGAAGAAGTGCCCCAGGTCCTAGTAAGAAGAAAGGAAAGAGCCATGAAGGCGAGGATGTCAAGGCCAAGAGGAAAAGGAGAGCTCGTCGAAAGTTTCATGTTTCAGATTTTCCACTAGGGGATGGGCAATTAAGCCATGACTTGAAGGAGGATCTGACGAGCAGGAAGGCAGATGTTACTTTTGGGCAGCTTATAGAGATGGTGCCTAAGCTAAAGCGACAGTGGAAGAGGATGGTTAACCCAATGGAGAAAGAGCCAGAGAGAGGTTCAGTAAAGGTGTTGGCAATGGATGAGCTACCAGACATTTGTCCAATAGTAGATGTGTGGCATAAAAGGAAAAATTTGGTACAAGGTTATGTGGATGGCGGAGCCCAAATATGCGTCATAACACACTCATGCGTTGAGAAGATGGGTCTCACAGTGGCTGGGGTGTCAGGGTTTCGAATCAGATTGGCAAACCATCAAAAAGTAAAATGCTTGGGTGTTGTAAAGAGCTTAGAAGTGGAGGCATATGATGCAAAGGCAGTGGTTGATTTTCATGTGATGCCAGCAGGGTTGGGAGCATATCCTATTATACTGGGCAGACCATGGTTACGTGCAGTGGGAGCTATTCAAGATTGGCAACATGGTACGATTAGCCTCTATGGAAAGACAGGTACCAAGAAGCTTTATAATATGGACACAAGGAAACGATTAGAGGAGCTTTATGAAGATGAGGATGAGTCTAGTGATGAAGACTCTTCCACGATGACAGATGAGGACAGTGATGGCACTACCAGCAGTGATGAGGATGCTGATGTTGCATTTCTTTTGATGGACAAAGAAATACAGGAGTTTGGTTTAGTTGCATTTGCGAATGAGGTTGAAGATGAAAGTGAAGGGCCTTATGAAGTGATTGAAGGGCTGATGCAAACCAAAGTTGAGTTGTCAAAGAAGCAGGAATTAATGACGCAAATGATTAGTGGAGACCTCTCAGCTATGGAGAAGGATATATTTTTGCATATGCTGGCTAGTTTTCCTGATTTGTTCATTACTTCATATGAAGAGATCAGAGGGTTCAAGGGTGAAGAGATGCATATAGAGCTGAAAGAAGGTGCTAAGCCAGTGCGGCAAAGGCTAAGAAGGATGGGTCAAGAGCAAATGGAAGCCTTGCGGGTAGAGGTGGACAAGTTATTGAAGGCAGGGTTCATAGTCCCTGTGGAGACCACAGAATGGGTGAGTTCAGTAGTAGTCAGTCCAAAGAAGGATGGGAAGCGGAGGATTTGTGTAGATTTTAAACCCTTAAATGCAGACACTAAGAAGAACCCATATCCTCTTCCATTCATCGATCAGATCTTGGATTCAGTGGCAGGTTATGAGAGGTACAGTGTGTGTGATGGTTTTTCAGGCTATTTTCAATTGAAGATTGCTCTTAAAGACCGCACAAAGACAACTTTTATTACGCCATGGGGCTGCTATTGCTACACAGTATTTCCATTTGGGTTGTCAAATGGACCTTCCTTTTATCAAGAGAGAGCAAATTGGGTGTTGGAACCATTCATTGGTTGTTGTGTTAAAGCTTTTATGGATGACTTCTGTGTCTATAGTAGTAGGGCTGATCACCATGAGAAGCTACAGATGGTATTCGCTCGATATGATGAATGTGGAGGACAACTAAATCCAAAGAAATGTCATCTAGCACAGCCAAGGGTGAAGTTATTGGGCCACATGGTGTCAGAAAATGGCATTGAGGCTGATCCAGACAAGGTTAAGTCTATTATTCTTCTTCCATCACCTACGAGTACGAAGCAATTGGCAACCTTTATACACAAAGTGAAGTACATGGCACGGTTTATTCCATTGTCTTCGCAGCTTCTTTATCCATTACAGCAAGTGGCAAAGCATGATCCATTGCAATGGGATGACAAGTGTGAAGAAGTGTTTCAAGAGGTGAAAGAGGTGTTAGGGGGTTTGTCAGCCATGCAGGCTCCTGATTGGGAGAAAGTTTTTTATGTAAATCCATCAGTAGGGGATGATGCCATTGGAGCTATGCTATTGAAAAAGGGGAAGGGCAGCCATTATATGAGGCCAGTGTATTGTGCAAGCCGAGTGAAGTTGGTAGCGGAGAGAAAGTTATCGGAAGTAGAGCTAGTGATGGCCAGTGTAATATTTGCTTGTCGACGATTTCGTCATTACTTGCTACCACGGCCTTTTGTTTTCTTGACGAGTTATGCCTTTTTGCCACAGTTAATTAATGGTACTAACATGTCAAATGTGGTGAAGAAATGGGTAATTGAGCTGCAAGAGTTTGAGTTCTCTTTTCTAGTGGAAGATAGTACAAGGGCTACCCTAGCTGATTTGTTGACCTACAAGGAGAATCCCCTTATTGTTAAGGAAGAGGTGGTGAGAAAGGTAGTTGAAGAAGTGCCACAGATCAGCAATGCACATGTGTTGTTCTTTGATGGTTCATACAGAAAGATCCACGATGCAGCTTCAGGGGGTATAGCACTTTATGATCCAGAGGGGAAGCTAGCATGCAAGAGAGGGTTCAAATTGGATGCGCATAGTAACAATGAGGCTGAATATGCTACATTGGAAGCCGGATTACACATTTGTTTGAAGCATGGGGTTCGAAGGTTGAGCATAAAAGGTGATGCCTTGTTAGTGGTGAAGCAAGTCCTGGGTGTGTGGAAGAGCAAGAACACCTCATTGAAGGAAATGTGCTTCAGAATTAAAGGCCTGTTAAAAAAGTTTCAAGCATGGTGCGTCAAACACATTGAACGTGCTCTAAATGGAGAGGCACATGAAGCAGCTCAAGGCATGATTGGGGAGCTATTAGTGTTGAGGACCAATTTACCTCTTTATCATGGCCGGGAAAGTTTGGCTCAAGAAGAGGAGTTTTTGCTAACAGGAATCATTCCAAAGGAGATTCAGAAGTCTAAGAAGTATGGCTTTGTGCGTAGAGCACACAGGTACAAATTGATTGGTGATGTCTTATACATGAAAGGGGCTGATCTCGTGTTGAGACGTGTACCTTGGCGGGAGGAGCTTTACAGAGTGTTGGAAGAGAATCATGAAGGCGCATGTGGTGGCCATTTTTCTCTAAAGATCACCTTGCATAAGATCTTGCAAGAAGGGTATGTATGGCCTAGTCTGCACAAGGATGTTCACCATTGGTGTAGGTCTTGCAATAGGTGTCAAGCATTTGGGAAGAGAGTGTTGAAGCCAGAGCTACGAAAAACCATTATGGCATTTGATGTGTTTGAAAAGTGGGGGATTGATGCAATAGGCCCGTTACCTATCACAAGCAGGGGCAAAAGCTATATTTTGACGGCAGTGGACTATCTTTCTAGATGGGCAGAGGCTATAGCAGTAAAACAGATCACTGCAAAGGATGTGGCAAAATTTGTGTATGATGAAATATGTTGCAAGTTTGGGGTGCCATTAGAGCTGCTTTCAGATAAGGGGCCAGGATTTAGAGCTAAACTGCTAGACTTCTTATGCACAAAGATGAAGATTAGGCACCAGCATACCACTCCTTATTACCCGCAGTGTAATGGCTTAAATGAAAGATTCAATGGTGAGTTGGTACAAATTCTTTCTAAAGTGACAGAGCACCAAGGAAAGAATTGGGATTTGGAATTGCCTAGTGCATTATGGGCTTACCGTACTTCGGTGAAGACGGGTACAGGGTTTACTCCATTTCATTTGGTGTATGGAAAGGAAGCACTATTGCCTGTGGAGGTAGAGTTGCCTGCGGTCAAGATGTTAGAGAAGTTGCTTGGGCCGCCTAGTGATGCATTCAAAGAGAGGCTCTTGCAGTTACAAGAGGTCCAGTTGGACAGGATGAGCGCGTTGGAACATTATGGGCAGATGCAAGATGGGGCTTTAGCAAAGATAAATGAAAAGGTCAAAAGTAAGGGTATCAAGAAACATGACTTGGTTTTGCGCTACAACAGTAAGCTGGACAACACCTTCCAAAAGAAGTTTCAAATTAAGTGGGAAGGCCCTTTCAAGGTAGTGGAGTGTTTTCCAAATGGCACATATCAGCTGGCTAACCTGGATGGTGTTCTACATTGCGTCAAGGGTAAAGGTTAATGATGGTGGAGCAAGATGAGCTGTCTGCGGATCAAGCAGTGTTGGTGAGGGATGAGGAGACCTGTGATGCGGTGAGTCTCATATCTCTCTTTGCTGCTGCTGATCATGAATGATCTAGCAAGCTAGGGGATGGGCAAATTATGTCAGGAGTTTTTTGGAGCAAGGGATTGCGCATATGTACATCCACATGCATGGTGCATCAAATAAAGGATTGCCCATTTTCCAGAGCCAGGTGGTTGCGTGGGGCCCACATGTGTACAGGTAGGACAGCATGTACATAGTGCAACGATTTTCACTATTATCAATACTAGTGTGTCTTTTCTACAATAAGGAGGAGTTGGTAGCGCCTAAAACTTCTCAAGGAAGTTATCCGCGGGCCGACGACGTGAGGTCAGCAGGTGCGTCAGATGGCATCTAGTGGCGTCAGGAGGGCGAACGAGGTCAATATTTGCACGCGGATGAGGACGGACACGACGTGGGTGTTTTCTCATGAGAATTATGCAGAAAGGTCATCATTAGGACCACTTTTTGGGGCCACTTCACGTGGTGGCGGGACGCATTATTGAAAAAAGCTGAGTGACAGGTGTGCGGATGATGCAAAAAAGGTGACAACTATGCACTGCGAGGTCAGTTTTTGGCCTGTTCGGGGTCTGTTTGAGGTCATCTAAAAGGCCAAGCCCAACTAATAAAGCTAAGTGTGGGAACTGAAAAACAAGAGAGAAGACCAGAAAAAACGTGGAGAAGAGAGGAGGAACAGCCGCAGTTGTGTTTTTGCTCATTTTGGAGCCTGTTTTGGCAGTAAACTGCTCATCCGAGGTCGGATTTGAGCACTTTGACATTGTAGACGGGGGTTTCGGGCCGTTCCGGACGCAATGGTGCTGTCCATTTTGCCAAATTCCTCACTCTTTTTCTGCTGTTTTTCTGTGTAATCTTCTCCGGTGAGTGAAGCTTCTTCTCCAATTTGTGATTGTATCTGGTATCTTTTACCCATATTGTGTGAGCTGTTTGCCCCATTGGTGTTGGCCCAAGATCATTTGTATCTAAACATCAGAAATTCTCCTCTTTTGAGCTGAATTTTTGTGTGTGTGTGTGTGTGTGTGTGTGTGTGTGTGTGTCTCTGTGTGGAGTGGGCAAGTGGATAGTCTCTCTCCTCTCACTCCAGAGGTGTGTTCCCTGTTTCGGCCAGGTGTGTTGTGTAAGCCGAGTGGTTCCCCATAGTGTGTGTGTGTATATTCCCAAGAGTGTGTGTCGGGTAGTTATAGAGGCGCTGTGTGTGTTTTCATCCCGCTCACAGCGTAGCTCTAAGAGCTGTCTCCATATCTCCTCTGGAGGCTCATGGCGGCAAAATTCTTCGATGAAGGCCATATTTAAGGACTCCCAGTCTCTTCTTTCTTCAGGTGCCAAAGTTTGATACCATAATTTTGCACCTTCCCTCAAGACCAAAGGAAAGGCCCTTAACTTAGTAGCTTCGTCATCCCTTCCCGATACCAGAAAGGCCATTTCCAAATTATCCAAAAAGTCTGGAGCAACCTCCCTAGGCTTACCATAAAAGTTAGGGAAGGCCATACGTGAGAGAGTAAACAATTACACAAACAGCTCCAATTTATTTTAAAATAGAGTATGGTAATTACAATTTGTAGCTTTAGCACAACTTAGCTCAAAATAGGATGAAGATCGACACATCAAAGGAATGGTAATAGTCTAGTAAGGGTAGAATGACAGGATGAGGAGAGCGCAAGATTTCCCCAAGTCTCTCGGCTCCAAACAACAGGGCTATTCTTTGCTGATAAAAGATTTTTCTATCAATACAAATATTCACACGGATATGACGCACAAAATGGAAAGGAAACATGCGGGGATCATCATTCTCATTATTGGCATCCATACTTACACACAAGAGACTAGCTTAGTTGCACCACCTTGGGACCAATGAGCCTGATCAGCCACAGAAGGTCAGCACCTCGGATCACTTCGACTCTTCCTGATGCATTTGTGAAGACGTAAGGCGTGATGGCAACACTTTGTACAATGCTGAGCCTTTTAGCAAGCAACAATTGGATGCTATTACCATAATCAGCATGACGAATGAAAGTGACACCATTAATGTGTAGCACATCATCAACTAAGATAGTTTCCTTAGATTGAGATAACTTCTTGAAAATTAGCAGCAAAGGTAGGGCAGGGACGCTTTTCACCCGGTCTCCAAAGCACTTTTGACAATATCCAAAGTGATCTTCACGCGGACAGGAGGTTGGCTTGGGATTGGTGGTGTCTGGATTCACAAAGTGCACTGGGAACACTCGCAGACGGGCGGCAATCTTGTAGGCAAGCCTTTGCTTCAGGAGGATTTAGGGGTGAGAGTCGTGGTTGCAAGTTGGAGGTTGAAGTTGGTTGCTCACTAGCCTTTTTCTTACCAGTAGTGGTCATGTAATCCCTTATTAATGAGATTAAGCCAAATGTTACCTTACGCTTGAGCACGCGCTGCGGCCTTGGGCCACTTAGGTGTAGAGGTGATCTTCCTCCTCTTAGTCGGCTCCTCAGGAAAGAGAGGTCTGGTGATGCTTTCTCTTCCCTTAATGTGTGTCACAGTACCTTCGTGTATGTTGATGTAGAATATTTCAAGCTCGTGTGCGTTGGAGGTTTCTGGAGCACTCATAGGTTGAGAGGAGAGGTATATCAAGCTCTTCTTCTTACTCTCCTTCGTTAGCGACGATCACGAACAAGGCATGTAGAAGAACTTACTTCTTGAATTTCAATGACACTGCAACCTGGTAACAAGACCTCGATGAAAGCTTTTAAGGCCTCTAAAGCCTCCTCCTCTTCTGTTCTCCAATTTGCAAACTCCTCACGCCATTCGTCCATGTTGTAGATTGCACATCTTCATTGCTTGTGGAGTGAAGGTCTGTGTAGCCCTCCTCCGTGGGGGCACCAAAATGATAGCGGGAAAAAGAGCAGTGCAATCGGGTGGCCTCTGTACTCGTGCACACTCCACAAACCACGCCTCATGCAAACAAGCAAAGAACAAAACAAAGGGGGCACCACCCTAAATTAAGAGGTTTAGGGACCTCACACATAGTGCACATAGGCAAGTGAGACTTCTAGCATTATGATGGCATCAAAAAATATGGCAAAACACATAGAAACGAAGCTTAGGGACCTTATGTAGCATATATATACACAAGACATCAGCTTAACAATACAACGGCATCTGATCATACATAACAAGGATATAGAGAAGCAAGCCAAGGATGGCATAATCCCTTGTCAAAAACAATTAACCCAGCAAGTAGGTATGATCCTACTAGCAACACATCAATACCTTAGAGAATGATGGCGAGGATGGTGGCCATGGAGCATGAGAGAAGACTCCTTATTTAGGTTTTAGGGCTAGTAATGTAGCATACTAGAGGGAGAGAGAGAGAGAGGGAGAGAGAGTAGAGCTCCACCCATAGTTCCTCGTTGTGAGGAATGTCGTCATAGCTTTGTTGCTTGGTGAAGTGGGTGAAGTGTTGGTTTTGAGTGAGAGAAGGCCTCCTTATATAAGTTTCTGAGAGGGTTTAGGATTAGGGATAAACATGCTTAAATCCGCTGATTGGGGTTACTTTTTGCTTAGGGTGGTCAACAGATTGAGGTCACCTGATATGTCACCATCAAGATATTCTCTAGAGTGATGTGAGAGGGGAGGGTAAATGCTGATTTTTCTGATTGTGACACATGGGGATAAGGCCTTGACCAGCATTTAAGAGCAGGTAAGGTGGCTATTGAAACTGGAGGTTCTGCACATGTCAGGGGGGGACCTGCTGGGTCCTCCTGAATATCAAATTCTCAAAAAATCCTCAACTATGGCTTCTTTTGACATGTGTTCTTTGAAAAAATCAGCATGTCTCTTTTCAACTCAAAAGTCTTTATCCCTGTTGACTCACCTTTACCATAAGATTTTCCCCTTTTCTTCTCTTGTAACTGCATTGTTGATGCCCAATCACTGCTTCTAGTAACAGTGAACTGTTACCTACCGAATACTTATGGTGCAGTAAAAAATATTTACCATGGGTAAAAAAAGTTACTGCAAGTAAAAAGTGATTTGTATTTACCATGTCGGTGAAAAATATTTACTGTAGGCAAAAAATATTTACTGTGGTAAAAAATATTTACTGTCGGTAAAAAGGTGAAAACGGAGTATGCTGTGCTGTGAGTCCACACGAACATCCTCGTGTAAATTTCACTAGAAATTCACACCTAGAATGGGCTATTCTGTAAGATATAGGTTGTAGGCATGCATAAGAGCTCGTTCCCACGTATCTTCTGTCCATGGCACTTTTTACACTTTGGTGCTTGTGAAGTAGATTTTTCTTCTCTTTCGAGATCCCTTGGACTAGAGTATCCTCATCTCCCCAACAACTGATTGTGCCTTTATTGCATCTTCAGAAGGGGTCCTAAAAACCATGCATCATATATATATATATATATATATATATATATATATATATAATATACTCTATATACTATATAGTCTATTTACTGTATACTTTTTATTGTAAGTATAACATTATATACTATATAATCTATATATACTATATAACATATTGTAGTGCTACTGGACTGGATTGGTATTGGGCTGAACTTATCCTCGACTAGACTGGACTAGTAATGGGCTGAACTTATCCTGGATTAGGATTGGTACTAGACTGGATTATCCTCGACTGAACTTATCCTGTACTGGTACTAGTACTGGGTTGTACTAGTAATAGTAATGGATAAGAACTGGAGCTGGTACTGGTACTGTACTGGACTAGACTTGACTGATACTGGACTCGACTAGTACTGGATTGGACAGATACTGGTACTGAACTGAACTTGACTGGTACAGTATAGCTACTGGATTGGATTGGTACTTGACTGGACTGGGACTGGACTGGGATTGGGTGGACTAGTACTCGATTGGTCTAGTACTAGACTAGATTGGACCGGACTACTACTAGATTGGACTTCATTGGTACTGGACTAGACTGATATTGGACTGGACTGGACTTGACTAGTACTGGGTGGACTAGTACTGGATTGGACTTGACTGGTACTAGACTGGACTAGTATTGTACTGGACTGGACTGCTACTAGACTGGACTTGATTGGTACTGGACTGGACTGGACTGGACTGGACTGGACTTGATTGGTACTAGACTGGACTGGTATTGTACTGCTACTGGACTGGACTTGATTGGTACTGGACTTGATTGATACTGGACTGGACTTGACTGGTACTTGGTGGACTAGTACTGGATTGGAATTGACTGGTATTGGACTGGACTACACTGGACTTGACTTGTACTGGACTGGTACTGGACTGGACTGGTATTGTACTGGATTGGACTAGTACTGGACTAGACTAGAGTGCTACTAGACTGGACTTGATTGGTACTGGACTGGACTGGTACTGTACTGGACTAGATTGCTACTAGACTGGACTTGATTGGTACTGGACTGGACTGGTACTGTACTGCTACTGGGCTGGACTGGACTGGACTTGATTGGTACTGGATAGATTGGTATTGTACTGCTACTCGATTGGACTTGATTGGTACTGGGTGGACTAGTACTGGATTGGACTTGACTGGTACTGGACTAGACTGGACTTGACTGGTACTGGGTGGACTAGTACTGGATTGGACTTGACTGGTACTAGACTGGACTACACTGGACTTGACTGGTACTAGACTGGGCTGGTATTGTACTGGACTGGACTAGTACTGCACTAGACTAGACTGCTACTAGACTGGACTTGATTGGTACTGGAGTGGCCCGGTACTGGTGCTGGTATAATGTAATGTAACTATATATACTATATACTTAAATACCATATATTCTATATATACTATACTATTTTCATTTTAATTTTAAAGCGCTTAATTGGGAATATAAAAAACTATACTCTATATATATATATATATATATATATATATATATATATATATATATATATATATATATATATATATATATATATACATATATATATATATATATATACATATATTATAAATAATTTTTAAAACATCGTATATTTTATAACTCCTATGTTCATTTTTTTAATATGTGAGTATTTGGGGAGATTTTGAAAGCTCGATAGGTGAACAGATGGATTTGACAACATGCTGATTCAAATATATCTTAATGGCTATGACTATGCATATCTTAAAGAGTGAATATTCCAAATCTATTTAGAACAGTTTTCAATGAACGCAACAATAACTTTTTGCAGTTGCATGCTTTTACACTTTCTTTGTACCTTATGCACATTCTCTTCCTTCTCTTTTCGTTAATTTTTTTACCTCAAGTATTATTCCTCCCTGTCCGTCTCAAACATGACAGCTACAACTATAGCAATGCTTTCATGGACGATTAATGGTGCTCATATGGATTATAGAGTGTCATTAAGAAATGGAGAGCTTCTACTTAGTGAATATTTTCTTCAAAGCCTATTGCCTCCTTCTATTCAGTTTGAAGGCTTGCAAGCAGTCGTTCAGACAGGGAGCTTTGAGTCTAAGGTCAATGTGTTGCCTAGATGGGATCATGAAGATCAAAAGCATTACCTTCTCTGACCATTCTCTGTCCTCAACTTACCACATTCTTCATTTAGATGGCTATGTTTATGTGGCTGACAGTTTAGAAACAAATGAAGAAGTCGGTGATTCTTCTATGTTCTCTACACCATGTAACAAAAGCTCGACTCCATCACATTTAAATGTTGATATTGATGAAGGTACAGACACAGTTGTTTTGGAGACAGTGGAACTAACCAGGTCACCAGGACCCTTTCAAGACACACAAGATGGGGTGGAGCATACAATGCAGAAGTATTCAAAGGATATATCCATCATTTCATGGATGAAAGACAAAGGTAAATCGTGCAGGTTGTCTAAACTTTTAGAGATTTGTGGAACTCCCAAAAAGGTTGACGAGCTCCCAAATTTTTATAATGGCAATGTTTGTTTCAAGCTTCCTCCAATTCACAACAATAAAAGGATGCTCGGTATGGAGCAGAAGTACGACGGTCACCTTTGGTCTCGCCCAGCATCGACCAACATGGCCATAGATTGCACTGTGCGTTTGAGTTATTGTCTTGGAAGCCTTCAATGTTGCAGAGTGACATGCCCTTTTTACCTTGGTGAAAGGAAATACAATGATGCCTTCTTTCATGGACATCTAGACAGACAAATTAGCATGGGCTATCCTTCTAGCGAAGGTAAATCTAAAATAACTTGCCACTATTGTGATAGAACGGTCACTTGTTCAAATGTTTGCTAATCTATTATGTGATGCCAAAGGAAACAACAATAACACGTTTGGTGATCCATCTGGGAGTGCATGACCACAATGTACAGCTAGGTACTAGAAGGGCAGCTCTTGAAAAAGTGTGCAATCTTGTTAAGACAGTTTTAAAGATTGAGAAGGGGGGTCCTAGAAAAGTACAGATGTTAGTTGCTTATCAAATGCTATTTCAATCATTGACTAAAGAAGATAATTTAGAAGCCACTGATATAGAGCTTAACCATTTTCTTGAGGAAATGATACCCCTTGTTCAAAATAGGGGATTCAAAAGTATTTTGTCAAATGAGAAAGCTAAACATTGTCAGGTTGTTGGTGATGGATAGGACAATAGACTATTGCTATAGAAACGGTGTGTTTTTCCATTCTTGTCGTTTTCCAGGCCAAGGTGGACCTAACAACAAATGTTATGCATTCAAAATGTCCACAAAAGGACCTGCTTCTGGAGTTGAACTAGTCAATAGAATGAGGTGAGGAGGGACAGGAGATTTGATTAGTGCTTGGGTGCACTTTGATCATACTCATCGAATTGAAGGATGGGAAACTATTGATAGCCGTTTTTCGGCTCTCTGTAATTGCCATAGTGAGTTATCTCACCCTATCAAATCACTCAAACACTGTGGTTACCCTCACCCTTTCACTGTATATAGGCGCGTGTGAGTTAGGGGACTTTTCCCATGTCTCTTTACTGAAATAAAAAACCCTCAATTAGCTAGTCATTGGGCTAGTTGAGCCAAAAAAATAAAAAATATAAGTATATTATGGCCCATGCGTATGTAAATATTTCTTTGTATATAGGGCCTAAATAAAAGATTTTTTCATAATTATTTTGGTATTTATTTAAATATTTCTACCTAGGTGTGTGTTATTTATGCTCTGCACATTGCCTCACCATTACCACAATTTTTCTTACCATTTTTCATACTCTTTATTCCATATAGAAATATTTTCATGTAAGCTTCTCTTATATTTGGTGTAACTCCACCCCAACAAAAATCCAAAAAAACTAGTTTTATTTATGTGTATATATTTTCACTATTGTGATTTTTCCCTTCCTACATCTATTTTGTTTTTTTTTCTAAAAAATTAGAACACCAAAAATATTTATCTTTTTATGGTAGACTCATAATGAGAGAGATTTCTTTTGACCCCTTTATATTTTTTCCACTTATATTATTTATATTTGACATGTACATATTTTTTAGACCCCTCAATATTTGATTTTCTTAGTTGTACTATTCACTTATATCATGATCTCAACAATATCTTCAATTATAGACCTACCAAATAAGGTCAAGGGTAGGTGGCATGCATACATGCACTATGGAGGGCTCACTCTTGGAGGTATTTAAAAGAATCATCCAAAGAAGGACCCCACAAGGACTTTGTGCAATGGAAAAAAACAGTCGATTTTGCTGAATTTTTAA
This sequence comes from Adiantum capillus-veneris, assembly GCF_014529385.1. Classification (NCBI taxonomy): domain Eukaryota; kingdom Viridiplantae; phylum Streptophyta; class Polypodiopsida; order Polypodiales; family Pteridaceae; genus Adiantum; species Adiantum capillus-veneris. The sequence goes on along the minus strand of NC_140943.1, from coordinate 8,712,290 downwards.
AGTTCACTTTCTCTCCGAATTTGAAAAGGTGATACATACAAAAGTTGTAGCTTGTGGGCTGAACTTTTGCCTCAAATTTTTTCATATTTTTTTGAGCTACGAGCTGTGAGCTATGATTTTATTAGTGGACCCCAGTTTTCCCATGCTATGCAGCCACACTCTCTCTTCCACTTTATCATTTTCCTCTTTCACACACACTTCTCCACTCATCATCCCCACCTCTCTCACCATTCCTCTCTGCACCCTACTCACCTTCTCCTCAACCTTGAAGAATAAGAGAAACCATGGTGAACTCATACCTCCAACACACAATTCCATTCCAAAATTGACCACCTAGTCTCATTTTTCCTCCTCCAAATTACCCATATCTATCAAAAAACCACAAAATTCAGCCTCTTCTCTTAAAAGACAGCATCATGGTGGTTGATTACTCAGCTTCAATTACCTTGTCTCTCAAGGAAGGTCAAGAGTGGAGAAAAAATGTACCGTCAAAGCTAATGGACCGTCAACAAGCGTCAAAATTGACCCTACTCAAGACACTTGGAGCATCAAACTTGTAAGAAATCCACCTTTTCTTACCTCTTAAGAGTTTTTCTTCCTTATTTGTATCCTACATGGATACTCCCATTGTAAATATCCAATTCCATTTGTAAATTAATACTAACTCTACTAACACTAACCCACTATGAAAAGTCCTATCACCTCCATTTCTCTCCTCTCTCTTTCCCCACCAACTTCTTGATAATTCCAAGCAAAAGAAATTAGGTAAATTGCTGAAAATCTAACCCAACTATGGTTAGAGGAGTAACCCTAGCCTTCAAAATTGCTATAAAAGGAGGGTGTAGCTAGCACAAAAAAGGGAAGAAAGAGCACTATGCTATAGCTTGAGAAGCCAAGCTCAACCTCTTGAGAAGGAGCTCTTGAGTGGAATCTCATTGGCATTAGGCATATGTATGTGTTGTATTAGGGGTGATTAGCAAGGGAACTCTATGCCATTGTAAGAGAGAGTGATCATTCAATTGAGAGTAGGAAATCTATCATTTCTCCTACTAGTGTAAGCCCAACATTTGCTGAATCAAGGAGGGTGAATTTGGACTAAGCATGGATACCTTGTCTCCCTTCCAACGTGAAGTCATGGACAATAATGATATGTAAGTGTCTTGGTGTTTTATTTAAGTTCTTGATAGCTTGTCTCCGGGTATTATTATCAATTTAACCATAAATCCCACATGCTGTAAGAGGGCGACAGGGTGGAGAGGACTCCCCTGGCCTTAAGACAGTGATTGGGGTGGCTTTTTTCTTGTGATGTGTTGTGGTGTAATTTACTCAGGCTATGTTGAACAAATACTAATCTCACTTTGATTGGTCATGACAGATTTGTAAGAAGGCATTAGTGCAACAAGCACCCCCTTCCCCCTTCTCTCTCTTTCTTACATATATATATTTATGTTTGCTTGATCATTAACGATACACTTCAAAGCAGCTCGAGCACCATCTCTCTCTCTCTCTCTCTCTCTCTCTCTCTCTCTCTCTCGTGTTTTAGTGTGTGAGAGTGTTCCATTGGTGTTAGGGTTAGTGTAAATTCCTTGCTTGTTTGTGGGTTGCTCTAACGATTCTCCTCTTTTGCGTCCTAGTTCGCTCTTAAACTAGGTGGTGCCCCTTGTGTAGTTGGGATTTGGCTGTGGGTTTGTTGTTTTGGTTTGTGTTGTGTTGTGCCCCAGCCCCAGTGAGCAGCACGGGAGCCTTGAAGGGTGTCTAGAGGTTGCTCTTCTTGTTGCCCGCCCAGGACCGCTTCACTATGTCCGGCTCGGTTTATGATCATGGGTAAGTGAATTTATAAAAATATGTTAGATAGCATGTTTGATATAAGACACATGTTATTACTTATTTGTTCTATGTGTACAGCATGAGAGCATTGCAAGTGATTGCAATATGTGAATGTAAAGAAGAAGACGAAGAAACACAAATCTTGTTTTGGAGAAATTTAAACACAGTTATGGAGAGGTGTGGGCATGAACTAGTAGACTTTGTTGGATTTATGTCTGATGAACCTGGGGCTAATTGGCTAGCAATACGAGTTGTATACAATGGTGGATGGCATAATGTAATGGAGGGAAGGGAGCGCTCGTGTCTTTTCCATTGGGAGCAGAGTCTACACAAACATACAAAAAAACATGTCGCTACAGATAGACAAATGCATCACATTGAAATGTGTGAAGCATGGAGCTTAGCAAAGACTACAAATGAGGCCTCTCGTATATCTTCCACAATACGATAATGGTGGGTGAAATATGTGATAGGGGATAATAAAAAGGCTTTAGAGAGATGGTTTAATTAGTGGGAGCAACGGATTGCCCATTGGGGAAGCGCTGAGACAATGGTATATCAATCATTTTTTTGGTTCTTATTAAATACTTGAAAACAGAGATTTACATTTATATGGTTTTAATTGTTTTGTATTTATAGGTCAGTAAGAGTCCATGGGAGAGAGCTCAAATTCCAAGTATAAACTTGTCAGAGAGCATCCATGCTAGTTGGTTGGCAGGTGAAGGTGGTAAATGTAAAATCTCGCTTTATGATGCATGTGTCAGTGATGTTTTGAATGCATATATTCAATGTGCAAAAAGATTGGGATACACCACAGGTAGATAAATCGGAACGGGTCCTTCCATAGAAGCAATGATGGCCAGTTCCAAATGCAGAGAATCTCCAAATCCAAATCATTTTACGAGTACATTAAAAGGCTTGGTTGTTGGTAGTCCTTTGTATGAGGAGCCTGCGATGGAAGGTGACAAAGAGACAGTACAACAGAAGAAGAAAACATGTGAAGTCGGTACAAGCTCACATAAACCTGGATATGTAATGGAAGCAAGACAACGAAAAACCAGTGGGAGACCACAGAGTATACATTTTGATAGAGAGGATAATGAAGAAGTATATATTGTCACTGACAGTGAAGTAGGAGATAGCATTCCAGTGCAGTCTGGGGAGAATTCAACAAGGTGTATTCAAGAGGTCCAAGTTGCCCATGAAGAGTGGGATTTACAAAGGATGGCAGCCAATTGCATGAGGAAATGTTTTGGAATGGTAGGGAAGAAAAGTTGTGGTAACAAATTACAAAGCCGTAATGTGGGAATGGTTGCTCCTTATTTTTCATCTGAGAGAACTTTTAAAGACAAGACAATTGCACAGTGGATATGGTTCTGCAATTATGAAGTAGGCCACACACAAAAAGTACAGAGGCAAGTTAAATTCTCACTTGTCGTTCCTACTTTCTAGCAAGTGGATATTGGAACCAATTTATCAAAGGAAGAGTGACAGCTTGGTACAAAGTGGATTTCAATTTGCAGATTTTGCAACACCACTACGACGCATGAACAATACAAATGCTACTCTTACACAAGGAGGCTCCAGTAGTAGCAAGAAGCGTAAGTGGAGACGTGGTATTTCCAAAGAAGCGCAAAAGAGATTGGAGTCAGCTGCAAGCATGGTTGCAACGTTCTTGGACGAGAAATTAGAAAGAGAACAACACATAGTTTTTCGAATATTGACAGAGAGTTGTTATGATGTACACATTAAGGTAGAACCTAGTTGCACCTGTCCCGATTTTCAGAAGAGAGAATCTACACATAAAGCGTTTTTGGCATTTAAGCACATGTACTATGTGTATGTACATATTCTAGGGCTTCAACCAAAAGAGCACATGGTCATTCATCAGCCTGCACTAACTCCCACAGACCTTGCATTTGTATTAGGGCAAACCCGCAAGATAAAGCCTGTGGTGTAGTGAGCCTAAATCTTAGAGATTGCCCTGTAGAGGTATGCATTGAAGTAGATTTCTCTTTTGTATTAGATGTGGAGTAGCTTTTCTAGACATATGAGACTTTATTTCTCCTTTTAGTAAGAGAAGCATGCTTTGTGGTATCTATCTAGACAATTGTACAAGCTCAAAATTAGGGCTTTTGGAATCTTGTACATGTTTTTGGTGTGTATCGCTAAAAGAGACTCAAAATCTTAAGCCAATTTTTTGTGAGATTATAGATCTTTTTGGTCGTTTATAATATTTTGATGTCTTTGTTTTGGATTAATTTTTTGTGTCGGTAGAAAAGGCTCTAAATCTAAAATCAAAAAGCTTGCAAAATTGGGTTTGATTGCAAAAGCTCGAAATTGAAAGCTCGCAAATAAAACGCACTCCTTTTGGACTGGTGAATGCGTATGTGACATTTCAAGATTGGATGAACAAGGTGTTCGAGCCATACTTGGGTAAGTTCATCAGAGTGTTTATGGATGATATTGGTTGCTATAGTTCCAGGGCATAACATCTGTCCATGTTAAGGCTTTGTTTTCAAAGGCTAGATGAAGAAGGAGGTCAATTGAATCCAAAGAAGTGCAAGCTAGCACAATGAAGGTTTTAGTTGCTGGGTCATGTGGTATCACAAAACGGAATTGAAGCAGACCCAGAGAAGATGAAAGCATTGGTTCTTATGGAGCCTCTAAACAGTGCAACGGAATTGGCATCATTTGTGCATAAGTTAAAGTATTTATCCCGCTTTTTTTGGATGTTATCTCAATATGTCTACCCTCTTCTGAAAAGGGCTCAACAGGTGCATGGATTTTAATGGGATGAGGAAGCTCAAGAGGCATTTGATAAAGTGAAAGGTATTCTATGTTAGTTACCCACAGTATCCTCCTAATCATGAGGATGATTTTTATATTGCTATGACGGTGGGAACAGTGGCTATCAGAGCAGTATTGCTACAAAAGGTAGGAAGGAGTTATAAGCCTGTTTACTTCGAAAGCAGGGTCATTAGTCCGAGTGAAGCTACTTATATGGAGGCGGAACAGTGGGTGATGGCTTTGGTCTTTGCCTGCAGAAAGTTCAAAGTATATTTGGTCGTTCGGAAGTTTTATGTGTTGACTGCTAACAATCTTTTGCCTGAAGTGGTGCTACACTTGAAGCCAGGGAAACGAATCATGAAGTGGGTAATCAAGCTTCAAGAGTTTGAGTTTGAGTTCAAAGTGGATCACACACGGCGGTCTCATTTGGCGGATATCCTAGTCAACGAGGAGGTTGAGTTACCCATTTATCCAAGGGTGGTACGAGAGGAGGATAAGGAGGAACTTGACTTGGAAGGGTCTTTCACGATGTGGTTTGATGGCGCTTACAGACGAGTAACACAGAAAGCAGGTGGAGGTGTAGTCATTCAAGATCCACACGGCACAGTTATTTTTTCCAAAGCTTACGACTTGGAGGAGGTGCATACCCACAATGAAGCGGAGTATTTTACTTTACACCTAGGGCTCAAGCAATGCATTGACTTTGGCATATCAAGGTTAGTCGTAAAAGGTGATTCTCTACTGGTTGTCAAACAACTTTTGGGCCAATGGCAGGTAAAGAGGGATTCCCTCAAGAATTGGTTTTTTTCCATAAAGAAGCTATTCAAGTTTTTTGAAGCAGTGCAGTTCAAACATGTGAGGAAAGAACAAAACCAGGAAGCAGATCTGTTGGCTAGCAGTCGTGTTCAGACTCAAGTGTTGAGTTTTTATGTGGGACCGGCCACTTATACAGGAAGAGAGACTTTGAAGGATATTGATGATTTCTTGAGTACGGGTCAATGTTCCGCGGTCTTTCCAAGCAACAAAAGAGGAGAGTTGTTCAAAAGGCTAAAAGGTTCACTCTTGTTGGAGAAGATCTTATGATGCACGGTCGAGATGGGGTGCTACGTCGTGTCCTTTACAAGGAAGAGATCGGTATGGTATTGGAGCAATGCCACGAGGAAAGCGGTCATCAGGGTAAGAGTCAAGTTTTGTCTCGTATCTTAAGAAGTGGGTTCTGGTGGTCTTCTGTTGTGTGAGATGTGCATTATTGGTGCAAGGCGTGTCATCAGTACCAAGTGATGGGTGAAAGACGACTGGTATCTGAGCAACAAGGGGCTATCATCGCACATGATGCCTTTGAAAAGTGGGGTTTGGATGCAATTGGTCTGTTGCCCAAGTCAGCAAGTGGTAAGAAATATGTGGTAGTGGCCATAGACTACCTTACACGGTGGGTCGAGGCTAAAGCGCTCAAAGAGGTAAATGCACACATTGTTGCTCAGTTTGTATTTGATTGCATATGTTGTCGCTTTGGAGTGACTTGGGTACTTATATCAGATCGGGGACAAGGATTCAAAAGTAAGTTGGTGCGTGCCTTGGTGGACAAATTGGGGATTCAACACCGATTTTCATCTCCATACCACCCGCAGTGCAATGGTTTGGTGGAGAGTGCAAATGGGCAGATAGTCAAGATGCTTACGAAGTGTATATACCAGCAGGTTGAAGAGTGGCAATATAACCTTGATAAATGTTTGTGGGCTTACAGGACTTCATATAAGGTGGCAACCAACTTCACTCCATATGAGTTGGTATATGGCAAGGAAGCGATCGTGCCTGTGCATGTGCAACTAGGGGTTCTCAAAGGTTTGTGGCTAATCGATAAGACTCATCAAGATGTTTGCAGGATAGGATTACAAGTCTTAAAACTTTGAAGATGGATCATGAGGCAGCGGCAGGTTTTTATGTGAAGCAGCGAGAAAGAAGGGTAGCAAATTTCAACCAACATTTGCCAGCCAAGCGGATTGAGAAGGCGATCTAGTGATGAAGTACGAGAGTTATCTAGACTTTACCTTTCAAAAGAAGTTCAAGAAAAAGTGGACGGGGCCTTACAAGGTGCATCAAGTTTTTCCCAATCATACTTATGCACTCATAAGGATGGACGGTCGATTTCTTAAACACAGCGTAAATGGTCTGCGTCTCAAGCTCTATTTTGAAAGGGAGTTAGTGCCAACCGTGCATCAGATTCTTATGATGGGGGTGGGGCAACCCGCTTGAAGGTTTGGCAATAGGGTGCAATAAAACAATGTACATATGGTTTTAGTTTTCTCATAGTGTATGCCAGGTTTTGCAGTTAGAAAGAGAATAAATCTTTTAGGTGGTTGAGCATACATGCTCAACGGGGGGTGGGCAATGATAGTGCAGCCAAAGTGTGTCGATTCTAGAAAGTGGCATGGGAAGATATATGCAGGCTAGCAGAAGCATGGCAAAGGGCTGGAGCACCTAGGAAAATCATGGGATGACAGGTAGCAACGGAATTGTATGCCTGATGCAGCTTATAGGCCAAGGAAGGCTCCATGATGGGCTCGTTTGGTGAACAGATGAAAGAGATGAAAAGTGCAGCTTTTGGGTCTAGGAATGAAGAGCTTGAAGTGTTGAAGGAGCAGGTCCAGACGGCTCATCAAACCAAGCTACGGAGCCCAAGTTATTGAAGGTTGAAGTTTTAATGGATTGCAGATTCTTGTCGGAGAGGGCAGCTGGAGACACGTGGTCCAAGTGGAAGGGTGACATCGAGCGATGGAGGAGGGATGGGATTCAGAATCAATAAGATGGAGTTCACATGCAGCATGCTTGAAAAAATCTTACTTGGAGAATCCATACACACAGAAGCACCGACCATGTGGGAAACGAACACATGAGCCTCCTTGGTTGTAATAAATAAAAGAAGCAAAGTTTGCCTTAGCTGGAGTTTAAAAGAAACTCAAAGGCTAAAGGAAAAAAAGGAAAAGGTAGGGGGAGAGCCCAAGGAGCAGTAGCTCCGGGCTTCATTGCCAAAAAAAGCATGTTTTAACTTTGTTTCTTTTGCCTTCGAAAAGAGGGAGAGGGAGAAGGACAGAGGCTTCGAGTTTGTGGGGGCTCCTTGGCTTTTCCTTAGGCAAAACAGGAAGAGAGAAGAAGGAGGAAGGTCTTCGTACGCTCGGGCTCGGCAGTCAAAGCCAAGATGCATGGTCCGTAAAGCGGTGCGAAAAAAGCAAGGACCTAGCAGAGGAAAAGGCCTTGGAGGGCTCGCTCGTTATAAGCTGGGGAAAGCTCACGAGGAGCAGGTCTCATGGAAACCTTTGTGTATGGCTGGAGCGGGGCTCACCCTTTGTGTTCTTTTTGGTGTGCGCCGGTTGCGGCGTTGATCATGTACTTGTGATTGATGCTATTAAAGTAGAGTTTACCCCATTGCAGTTGATTTTGACGTCGTCTCGCCCCCCTTTCCCCCCTTCTCTTCTGCTCTCGTGTGTGTGTGTGTGGGCATGTCGGCAAGTGTGCGCCGCCCCGACGAAGTGTTGCACAGAGAGAGAGAGAGAGTGCGTGTGGGGTTTTGAGCGTGTGGGAGAGCGTAAAAGCTACTACATTGAGGTGCGCAGGTTGTGTGAGTTAGTGTGTGTCTATGTGAGCGCGGATACGCGCTTGGTTTGGTGAAAAGAGGGAGTCGAAGATGCTCGCAAAGTGGATTGGGGTGCAGTTTGTGCCCTGGGCTATAGGAGGCATTCCGTGTTGGCGCGCTGGGTGTGCTCCGCATTCCCCCTCTCCATCGTCTGGTGCCCAAACTGAGGAGCACACTGATTGCTCCCTAGTGATGTGTTTATAAGCAGAAATGTGGTAGAGTGTTGGCCCGATTTTCAATGGTGATGAAGATGCGGATGAGTGGCTAGCAGATTTTGAGTTATTTATACTCTCATTGCACAGGTGGAGTGATGAAGAAAAGCTAAAGACAGTGCCGCTTGTGCTGCGAGGAAAAGCAAAGGCCTGGTTCGATGGTCTAGAAGCTGCAAATAAGCAGGATTGGGTTGGTTTCCGAGAGCAGTTTCTTTGCAGGTTTCGCAAGGTGGTGCCGGCTACTGAAGCAGATATGAAGATTAAGAGCCTACGACAGGATCTAGGTGATGATTTTGATGCTTTTGTCAGTAAGTTCGAAGCTTGTTAGAGTGATCTAGTTGCTGCCACCCAAGTGTTCAATGCGGATGGTTTTAAGCTGGAGAAATTCCTAGCTTGCCTGTGTCCTCGAGTTCGAGATAAACTGGATGATGAAGAGCCAAAGGCTTATGCCGAGGCAGTCAGGGTCGCCCGGGTGAAGAGCAGGAAAATGAAAGAAAGCTGGAGTTAGGCTTGCTAAAGACTACAGATTGTGTGCATGTTGAAGCAGCAGTTTGTTCTATGGGCCCGTCGAGGATGGTGCCAGTGATGCGAAGTGCAGAGCCTGTTAGGGCAAGGCCTATGATTGACTATGTTCCTTGGGAATTACCTGTTGGTGAAGCGTCTATGCCGATTGTGGAGGATCTTGTCAGCAAAGATGAGGCTTTTGTTAAAGAGAGCCTGTGTGTAGAGGAGTTAGCAGATGCCAAGTGTCCAGTGCAGCTTCAAGAGGTGGAGCCTGTTCTCGTGAAGTGCTTGTATGAAAGGGTAACGGATCGTGGCCAAATGGTTGGTGACCAGAGCTTGGGATTGGATGACGAAAGTGGGCATGACGATGGTCCAGCTTTTGTGGAGCAGCTAGAGGATGATGATGCAGGTGCCGAATCGGCCTATGGTAAAGATGATGAGGCTACAAGCTCGAGTTTCTGGGAAACAAGCGAGGAAGATAGAGATACGAGCTGGGAGACAAAATCCGAAGAGCCGGTGCTAGTAAAGGTAAAGTTACCTTGTTATATGCATGAAGATGTGGTGGTTGCCACTATGGATGAAGAGCAGGGAAGAGTGTCTGAGCTTGGGAATAAAGACATGCAGGTGAGGGTGCTATGTGGCACCATGCTAATGATGATGCTCATCAAGGTAGCTATGGAAGGCGCTTTGATTGTACAACAGATACAAGGGTTTCCCAAGAAGGAGAGAGTTGTTGTGTCTGAGGAAGAAGAACAGGTTGAAGAAGATGGCATGCAAGATATTGGACGCTCATAAAGAAGAAGAGCAGCTCTAGCTAGCTATGGATTGCACGAGAGATGCCTTGGATACGGGTTCTTTTGAGCAGGTATGCTTGGATGATGAGGTTGATTGGGGGTTTGATGACCCAGTGGGTGAGATGGATGAAGATACACAGGTGCTTGTAGGGAAAGCTTTGACTAGAATGCAGATGATACGAGGGTCTATCCCTCTACAGCTGGCAGTTTCTTTGGAAGAGAAAAAGCTTGGTGCTATGGTGGTGTTGACAGAGGCAGGTATGGAGGTGAATATGGAATTGATGGTGACCGGGGTGCCTATGTTGAAAGAGTTGCCCGCTAAGTGGAGTGGTCCTTTTGAGCATGAAGAAAAGTCCAAGGGTGTGGACTTGTTCAAGCTGTCAATGGAAGTTTACATATGGTGGTTGAAGGGGATGCTGATAAACGCAGCTGTGCAGTGGGATGTTGAGCAGGTGCAGGATTTTCTTGAGGAGGATCTCACTTTATATGGTTGGGAGGGAGGGCATGGCATGTTCAATGTAAATGATGATGTACACTCGGAGAGTGGTGATGCTTTTGGTGGTGTTTTTTTGGAAGTAGACAGTATGCCTATGGATGCTTGGAGCGATGGAACCATGGCGAGAACAACTTATATGGATTGTTGGCTAGATGCCTTTGGTGCGGCACTATGTGAGCATGTTACAGGTGGATGGACGGGATCAATGTCAGGTGTTTGACCCTGGTGGGTGAATATAGGTAAAGCAGGGGGTTGGGCAATCCACATGAACAAATGTGGCGGGTGACAAATGCCAAGTTTTGTACCTATGTTAGGTGGTTTTGTAGTGTGCAGAGAGTTTGTTTTGGTGTGGCAGTTTTGTTAGTTCAAAAAGCCTGTTTGTGGTTGAACATGAATGTTCAACAAGGGGGTGGGCAATGATGGTGCAGCCAAAGTTGGTCCGCGCTATAAAGTGTGTTATGCAGTGCAAAGGGTGCTAACAAGTGCATGGTAGAGGTCTAAAGCAAGTGTGGGAGACCTCAGCAGGAGAGTGGCATCGGAAATGTATAGCTAAAAGTGGTTTTTTAGGCCAGGGGGGCCTCCAAATTGGGATAATTGAGATGGTAGGTCACAGTGTTTGAAATGCGGGAAATATGTCCCAAGATGTGGTATTCGAAATGCTCTAGAAGCTCGTTCAGACGGCTTGTCAGACGGGGCCACGGTGTGAAAGATATACCAGTCCAAAGTTAGAAGTCTTCGCAGATCCCGACGGACAGGGCAGGTACAAACGGGCTGACAGAATCGGGATCAGTGGATACACATGAAGTCTTTGAGCTATGGAGCATGCCGGTCTTTTCGGTTTGCCGTTCGAAGCTCAGACGGGCAAGTTATGGCCTGTGGAATATTTGCCGGGGGTCGGGTACGTGCTCACCGGGCCACGTTGGTAGGCTCGTCGACAGGCATGTTTTTAGGGCTCGCCAAGATTTCTGGAAAATTGCATGTAACGTGGGGGGTCAGTCAAGACTTGCGGCTTGCTGATCGAAGTCGTGTGCATCGAAATGGGCCGAATATAAGTTGGCAAGTGGATGGCGGGAAGGGGTCAGATGGTTTTTCCCGTTTTGGGATGTGGTACCTAAGGCCAGGGTGACATCGAGCGATGGAGGAGGGATGGGATTCCGAATCAGTAAGATGGATTTCACATGCAGCATGCTCGAAAAAATCTTACTTGGAGAATCCGTACACACAGAAGCACCGACCATATGGGAAACGAACACATGAGCCTCCTTGGTTGTAATAAATAAAAGAAGCAAAGTTTGCCTTGGCTGGAGTTTAAAAGAAACTCAAAGGCTAAAGGAAAAAAAGGAAAAGGTAGGGGGAGAGCCCAAGGAGCAGTAGCGCCGGGCTTCATTGCCAAAAAAAGCATGTTTTAACTTTTTTTCTTTTGCCTTGGAAAAGAGGGAGAGGGAAAAGGACAGCGGCTTCGAGTTTGTGGGGGCTCCTTGGCTTTTCCTTAGGCAAAAGAGGAAGAGAGAAGAAGGAGGAAGGTCTTCGTATGCTCGGGCTCGACAGTCGAAGCCGAGATGCATGGTCCGTGAAGCGGTGCGAAAAAAGCAAGGACCTGGCAGAGGAAAAGACCTTGGAGGGCTCGCTCGTTAGAAGCTGGGGAAAGCTCACGAGGAACAGGTCTCATGGAAACCTTTGTGTATGGCTGGAGCAGGGATCGCCCTTTTTGTTCTTTTTGGTGTACGCCGGTTGTGGCGTTGATCCTGTACTTGTGATTGATGCTAATAAAGCAGAGTTTACCCCATTGCAGTTGATTTTGATGTCGTCTCGCCCCCCTTTCCCCCTTCTCTTTTGCTCTCGTGTGTGTGCGTGCGGAGGTGTCGGCAAGTGTGCGCCGCCCCGACGAAGTGTTGCAGAGAGAGACAGTGCGTGTGGTGTTCTGAGCGTGTGGAAGAGCGTAAAACCTTCTGCATTGAGGTACGCAGGTTGTGTGTGTCTATGTGGGCGCGGGTGCACGCGTGGTTTGGTGAAAAGAGCGAGTCGAAGGTGCTCGCAGAGTGGATTAGGGTGCAGTGTGTGCCCTGGGCTATAGAAGGCATTCCGTGTTGGCGTGCTAGGCGTGCTCCCCATTCCCCCTCTCCAACGTCCAAAGAGCAAGCAAGGAAAGAGCAAAGCAAGAGAGCAAACTAAAAGGTCCAAGGAGAACAAGCCGGACGGCCAAATTGAAGGGACATTAGGAGAATTTGCACACCATGTAATTCTTTCCAAAAAATGACTATGCCAAGTGTTGGCAATGCAAGGAAATTCTAATTGAAGCTCTAAGTGAAGGCCACAGGAGGAGAAACTCACCCATCATTTCCTTTTTGGAACTCCTAGAGGCACCCCTATAAAAGGATGTAAATGTGAAAATTTGAGGGCTTTTTTGCCTGAGTGTGTGATTGGAAGTTTCAAGCTTGTGTAGTGCCAAGCTTGCCATTAATGCTCCATACTTGATTGTACTACTCCCCTATGCAATAATACCACTTATTTGTCTATATCTCTTGTGTTGCCTCTCCCCATTCCCCTCCTTTTCTCTCGCTCTTCGTGTATTGGCCATTGCTTGCAGAGGGTTTGCCTGTAGCTTGAAAGGTGCTACCAAGAGGGAATAATAAGAGTGTTTTGTGAGTCGGAAAGGGTGAGTTGAGTAGTGTGGGTGCATTTGTTCCTCAAGGTGTTTATTGCAAGGTGTGAGATAGTTGTTCTGTGTGTTAAAGTGGAGTTGTTAGTGCAAATTATCCAATTTGAAGGTGTTATTTGAGAGGTTAAGGGTGTTGTGAAATCCCTGGGCTATAGAGAGGAAGATATTTTGTGTGCTGGGTGTGTTCCCTATCCCCCCTTTCCAACGGTCTAGGACAGCACAATCGCCAAACTCTCGCCATTGGGTCTTTGGCAAGTTTAAAGCCAAGAAATTGACGATAGTGCCTCCTTGGACCGACGAGACAAAAATGTTGGGCCATGAAACTTTGGAGGGTGGGAGAAGCACACTTATCCCTATCGTTGCAAAGTTGCATGGGCATTGCAATCCGTCTTGATGGTCTAGGACATCACAATGCCAAATTTTGTCCATTGGGCCTTTGGCAAGTCCAAAGCCAAAAAATTGGTGATTGTGCTACCTTGGACCGACCAGACGGCAACGGATGGCCATGAAACTTTGTGGGGGTGGAGGAAGCATACTAATCCCTGCCCTTGCAAAGTTTCATGGGGACAAGAGAGCACTATTATCCCTATCGCTACAAAGTTTTATGGATATCGTAATTTGTCTCAACGGTCTAAGACGGCACAATCACCAACTTCTGGCCATTGGGCCTTTGGCAAGTCCAAAGCCAAAATAATTAACAATTCTGCCACCATGGACGAGCAAGCCAGGGGTGGCTGTCCATTAAACTTTGCAAGGGGAGTGAAAGCACGCTAGTCCCTTCCCCTGCAAACTTTCATGGGCCTCCCAATTCATATCAATGGTCTAGGACGTCACAATTGCCAACTTTTGGCCATTGGGTCCTTGGCGAGCCCAAAGCCAAAAAATTGGCGATTGTGTCACCATAGACCAATGAGATAGAAATGGATGGCCATGAAACTTCGTGGAGGTGGAAGAAGAACACTAATCCACATCCGTGCAAAGTCTCATGGGCATCCCATTCTGTCTCGACAGTCTAGGGCGTCACAATTGCCAACTTTGGGCCATTGAGCCCTTGGCATGCCCAAAGCAAAAACACTTGCGATTGTGCAGCCATGGACCAACAAGACGGCAACAGATGGCCATGAAACTTTGCAAGGGTACCATGAAGCAGACTAATCCATGCCCCTACAAAGTTTCTTGGGCATCCCCATCCGTCTCAACTGTATAGGGTGACATAATCGCCAACATTTAGCCATTGGGCATTTGGCGAGCCCAAAGCCAAAAAAATGGTGACTATGCCACACTGGATTAACGAGGCAGGAGCAGATGGCCATGCAACTTTGCAAGGACAGGTAAAGCACATGAATCCTCACTGTTGTAAAGTTTCATGTGCTTCCAACTCTGTCTCCATGGTCTAGGGAATCAAAATCGCCAACTTTTGGCCATTGGGCCTTTGGGGAGCCCAAAGCCAAAAAGTTGGCAATTGTGCCACCCTTGATAGACAAGACAATAACGGTGGCCATGAATCTTTTTTGGGGTGAGGAAAGCACACTAATCCCTGCCAAGTCCCTAACCCTCCAAAAATTCATGGGCATCCCAATCCGTGTCAACAGTCTAGGGCATCACAATCGCCAACTTTTGGCCATTGGAGCCTTGGCAAGCCCAAAGCCAAAGAATTGGTGATTGTGCGACCGTGGACCGACTATACGGCAACAAATGGCCATGAAACTTTTCAAGGATAGATAAGACATAGTAATCCCTACCCCTACAAGGTTTCTTGGGCATCCCAGTCTGTCTTGATGGTTTAGGATGTCACAATTGCCAACTTTTGGCGATTGGGCCTTTGGCAAGTCCAAAGCCAAGAAATTGACCATTGTAGCACCAATGACTAATGAGACAACAACCAATGGCCATAAAACTTAAGCTCCATGGATAAATTTGTTATATGGCTTTTTATACATCTCTCTCCCTTCATGGCACCTAGTTGCAATTGTATTAATACGCTTTTTTTTGTAGTTTGATGGAAAAAATGTTGCCAAAAGATCACCACATGCCTCCAAATCGTTGATGAGCTAGATCGTATGTCACTGCACTTGGCATGGAGTATGGCGCGCTTGGGCATTGGCGCTGTAGGCACTGCACGTGGTGTTTGGCGGCGGTTTTGGCCTATGGCATCGGTGCAGAGGTGGTGGCGCGCCCGCGGGCGCTCGCATGGGAGTGAGTTTGATCGATGATGTGGCATCCCGACAGACGGTGGTTCCCGTGGATCCTTGGAGCCCCAAATTTTTGAAGTAAACAAGGGAGGGCAATAGCGACCTCGCTATTGCCTCCCCCCTTCATGAAAAGAGTTGGTCTCACAGGGGAGAGAGAGTTAAGGCCACGACGTCCAAAGAGCAAGCAAGGGAAGAGCAAAGCAAGAGAGAAAACTCAAAGTTCCAAGGAGAACAAGCCGGACGGCCAAATTGAAGGGACATTAGGAGAATTTGCACACCATGTAATTCCTTCCAAAAAATGACTATGCCAAGTGTTGGCAATGCAAGGAAATTCTAATTGAAGCTCTAAGTAAAGGCCACGGGAGGAGAAACTCACCCATCATTTCTTTTCTGAAACTCCTAGAGGCACCCCTATAAAGGATGTAAATGTGAAAATTTGAGGGCTTTTTTGCGTGAGTGTGTGATTGGAAGTTTCAAGCTTGTGTAGTGCCAAGCTTGCCATTGCAGATGCATACTTGATTGTACTACTCCCCTATGCAATAATACCACTTATTTGCCCCTATCTCTTGTGTTGCCTCTCCCCATTCCCCTCCTTTTCTCTCGCTCTTCGTGTATTGGCCATTGCTTGCAGAGGGTTTGCCTGTAGCTTGAAAGGTGCTACCAAGAGGGCAGAATAGGAGTGTTTTGTGAGTTGGAAAGGGTGAGTTGATCACTGTGGGTGCATTTGTGCCGCAAGGTGGTTATTGCAAGGTGTGAGGAGATATTTGTTTTGTGTGCTAAAGTGGAGTTGTTAGACTTGCAAATTATCCAATTTGAAGGTGTTATTTGAGAGGTTAGGGGTGTTGTGAAATCCCTGGGCTATAGAGAGGAAGATATTTTGTGTGTTGGGTGTGTTCCCGATTCCCCCTTTCCAACGGTCTAGGACGGCACAATCGCCAAACTCTCGCCATTGGGTCTATGGCAAGTTCAAAGCCAAGAAATTGACGATAGTGCCACCTTGGACCGACGAGACAAAAATGTTGGGCAATGAATCTTTTGAGGGTGGGAGAAGCACACTTATCACTATCGTTGCAAAGTTTCATGGGCATTGCAATCCGTCTTGATGGTCTAGGACATCACAATTGCCAAATTTTGTCCATTGGGCCTTTGGCAAGTCCAAAGCCAAAAAATTGGTGATTGTACCACCTTGGACCTACAAGACGGCAACGGATGGCCATGAAGCTTTGTGGGGGTGGAGGGAGCACACTAATCCCTGCCCCTGCAAAGTTTCATGGGGACAAGAGAGCACTATTATCCCTATCGCTACAAAATTTTATGGATATCGCAATTTGTCTCAATGTTCTAAGACGGCACAATCACCAACTTCTCGCCATTGGGCCTTTAGCGAGTCCAAAGCCAAAGTAATTAACAATTCTGCCACCATGGACAAGCAAGCCAGGGGTGGATGGCCAATAAACTTTGCAAGGGGAGTGAAAGCACACTAGTCCCTTCCCCTGAAAAATTTCATGGGCACCCCAATTCATATCAATGGTCTAGGACGTCACAATTGCCAACTTTTGGCCATTGGGTCCTTGGCGAGCCCAAAGCCAAAAAAATTGGCGATTGTGTCACCCTAGACCAATGAGACGGAAATGGATGGCCATGAAACTTTGTGGAGGTGGAAGAAGAACACTAATCCACATTCGTGCAAAGTTTCATGGGCATCCCATTCTGTCTCGACAGTCTAGGACGTCACAATTGCCAAATTTTGGCCATTGAGCCCTTGGCATGCCCAAAGAAAAAACACTTGCGATTGTGCAGCCATGGACCAACAAGACTGCAACAGATGGCCATGAAACTTTGCAAGGGTACCATGAAGCAGACTAATCCCTGCCCCGACAAAGTTTCTTGGGCATCCCAATCCGTCTCAACTGTATAGGGTGACACAATTGCCAACATTTAGCCATTGGGCATTTGGCGAGCCCAAAGCAAAAAAAATGGTGACTATGCCACACTGGACTAACAAGGCAGAAGCAGATGGCCATGAAACTTTTCAAGTACGGGGAAAGCACATGAATCCTCACTATTGTAAAGTTTCATGTGCTTCCAACTCTGTCTCCATGGTCTAGGGAGTCAAAATCTCCAACTATTGGCCATTGGGCCTTTGGGGAGCCCAAAGCCAAAAAATTGGCGATTGTGCCACCCTTGATAGACAAGACAATAACGGTGGCCATGAAACTTTTTTGGGGTGAGTAAAGCACACTAATCCCTGCCAATTCCCTGCCCCTCCAAAAATTCATGGGTATCCCAATCTGTGTCAACAGTCTAGGGCATCACAATCGCCAACTTTTGGCCATTGGACCCTTGGCAAGCCCAAAGCCAAATAATTGGTGATTGTGCCACCGTGGACCGACTAGACGGCAACAAATGGCCATGAAACTTTCCAAGGATAGATAAGACATAGTAATCCCTACCCCTACAAGGTTTCTTGGGCATCCCAATCCGTCTTGATGGTTTAGGATGTCACAATTGCCAACTTTTGGCAATTGGCAAGCCCAAAGCCAAGAAATTGGCCATTGTGCCACCAAATACTAATGAGACAACAACCAATGGCCATAAAACTTAAGCTCCATGGATAAATTTGTTATATGGATTTTTATACATCTCTCTCGCTTCATGGCG
The DNA here is from genome assembly GCF_014529385.1 of Adiantum capillus-veneris. NCBI lineage: Eukaryota > Viridiplantae > Streptophyta > Polypodiopsida > Polypodiales > Pteridaceae > Adiantum > Adiantum capillus-veneris. The sequence continues at coordinate 8,694,524 of NC_140943.1, read as the reverse complement.
CCTAGTTGCAATTGTATTAATACGCTTTTTTGTTGTAGTTTGATGGAAAAAATGTTACCAAAAGATCACCACATGCCTCCAAATCGTTGATGAGCTAGATCGTGTCATAATAATCAATATCTAATTCTCCTAAATGATTTTCTCATATTAAACCGATCATAATGTGGGGAAGTGCTAGGGGAGAAAAGGCTAGAATATTGGTTAAGCTAGTAGACCGGCCACAGTAGGGATCCAAAGGAGGGAAAATAGGGATCCAAAGGGGGGGCCATCTGCAAAAGATCCATGTGCAACAATGGGCTAAAACGACCCTAAGGTTCAGCCCATTAAGACTTCCAAAATGCTAAGGTTCCAAAATTCAAAGATTGTGCCCAAAGGGTTAAAGCTTAATGGGAATTGGATGCTTTGTGTGCTCTCCAAAGTCAATGCATATCCCTACATGGGAGGGGGCGAGCCCTTCTTCTAGGGGACGAGTGAGAAAGTCACACACACACACACAGGCTCCCTTTACACAAAGGGAATGAGGGACACATGTCAGCTCCCTAGGCCAGATGCCCACAAGGTGTGCCCAGTTTCTATTGGATGAACCTTGAAGTGGACCAATGAGAATTATGCTAGAGTAAATCTAGTTTAATTAATTTAAAAACATTTAATAAAATAAACCAATGAGAATTAAGGCTCCTAGAAGACTATTGGGCAGTCTCCTAAGGGGTCCAATGAGCATTCAGGAGCCCAATGGCTTGCCTGATTCCTATTGGCCAGGAGGCAATGGGGTCCAATGAGAGTTTAGTTTAATTATTTAATTACCTAAAGCTCTCACAAAAGGGGAAAGGGGGACACATGTCAGAAGGCTATTACTTATGCTGCTTAATAGTCATTGGCTTGACTTGGGGAGAGCCAATGAGGGCTCAGCAAGAGCAAATGGCAAGAGGGCTCGCCCAAGAGAGAGAGGGGGCTGATTTTTGCAATGCAATATCACACACACTCTCACACAATCTCATGTGTGAAGAAAGAGAAGACTATCTCTGCCCAAGCTTTAATGGAGAGCTCATCACCTATTCCAAGCTTGTGAGATAGAAGCCTACAACGACACACTCTTGGCTTGTGGATGCAAATCCAACCAAGAGCCAAGCTTCAATGCATGCTCATCTCCTCTACCAAGCTAATTACTAAGCTAAAGCTATGCTAATATGAGTGATTATGTGAGGAGATGTACATATTTCTCGTAAGATACTCCTTCTTCCTCTCAATCTACTCTCATACCCTGCTAGCTCCCACCATCTTCGAAGATGTGTGAGGTCTTGGGTCTGATAATGGGGATAATTAAAGTTTTGTTTACTAAGTGTTTTGCTTAGTGCATGAAGCTTTCATCTTCATTGCACTAGCTATTCTTGAAGGAACACAAAGAATTGTATTGTACAATGTCTCTCTTGATGGGAGAAACCATAATACAAAGCCTTTTGGAGGGGGGACCGGCTCCATGCAAATCCAGTCCTCAACTGTTGTCAATAGCTTAATTTCTCTCTCTTTTGAAATTATTGTTGATGCTATCTGACTAGGTGTTATGCTTTTTGTTGCTCTCTCCACCCAAGCACTCTTGTAATTCTCATTAGGAATCTATTCTAATGAAATGCCCACTATGTTCATGCTAATTTCCACTACACATAAGTTTTTAGACCATTAAATGTTACATTGGTATCAGAGCACAAGGTTTCTCTTTTCTTGCTCAAGAAGGGAGGTCCTCAAGCTAGCTACAAATGGTTGGTATTATTAATTGCTTGTGAGTAAGTAGAATAGGGATTTTTCAGCCTTGCAGTGCGCCTGCCTTTGTGCAGTTAATGGGGCATCACCGTCGAGAGCTATGGTCCTAATAGTGGAGTCCTACGGGGCTTGCCTACGGCTTAACCACTATTGAGCTATTAGAAGCTTGACAGGAGCCGGTGCTGTTTTGGTGTTGAAAGACCCTCTCTTCTATTCCTTGAAATTAATGGTATTCGAGCCGCCGGTACAGTAGCTTGAGTGCTTTTTCTAAAGGGGTAAAGAGGAGTAGCAACTAGGGCTTGAAGTGCCAAAGTACACCTAAAACGTTTACACCTAAAAGTTGTTAGAATGGCTGACAATAGTAAAGAGAGTGAAATTAATGTTGATAACTTTGATTTTGCTCATGAGCAAGCTACTAATGATGCTTCAATTCTTGTTAACTATCTTGTTTCTAGGCTTCAACAAGCCATGGGCAATCCATCTCTCCAAAGTGAAGTGCAACGGCAGCTCCGTGCTCACGGGATTCTCCAAGCTCATCACCATGACGAGAGAACACCTAGGAAGCCTCCTTGTGAGACTACCAAAAGAGGTCTCTCTCCAATTCGGGAAGAAGAAGAGAATCCATATGAAAGGCTCAAGAGCCTCCACCAAAGGAATGAGAAAGAAGCGAGTCTCCCACCACCTCGACGGAGATGGCTCCACGAAGACGGCGGGCTAAACGCTCTCCATCACCACCAAAGCGGAGAAGACCATCATACTCTTCTCCACGCCATAAGTCAAAGAGGGATGATAAAAAGCAAGAGAAGAAAAAGGCGAGAAAGAGGACACCCTCTTCTCCATCTTCTTCATCCTCTTCCTCTTATGAAATCGATGGTGAAAATGACAAATATCAAGACAAGAAAAAGGCGAGAAAGAGGTCACCCTCTTCTCCACCTTCAAATTCTTCATCTTTTGAAGAAAGTGATGGTGCAACCTTTGAACCATCAAAAAGAAGAGGCCATAGGAAATCCTATGCCGCATGGAAGAGGTCGTCCAAGCTGAAGAAATTCAAAGAGGGAGGGAAGAGCATCTCTTTCCTTACCTATGATGGCACCTTTGGTGCTACGGACAAAGTCTTGGCCTTTATCCTTTAAGCTACGCCATGTAGCTATGCACTTTCAAAAGTCCGCCAGACAATGGTGGTCTAGCCTACGAGCCAACGGTGAAGCTCCACGAACATGGAAAGCTTTAAGAGCTTCCATTATGAAGCAGTTTTTGGCCACCGATGCCAAAGACAAAGTACTCACCGAATGGCGAAGCTTAAAGCTCTCTCCCAATGAATCCATCCATAAATATGTAGACAAGTTTTGGGACCTACAACTCAAAGCCACTGTCTTCAAAAAGTTGGATTTTGGAGAGCAAAAGCAACAATTTTGTGCGGGCTTAACCAAAAAATTGGCGGAGTATGTCAACTCCCAAAGGCCACGTACCATATCGGCGGTAATACACCATACTATGGTGGCCTCTCGAATCAATTTCCAAACGAGGGCTAAAAGAAATAATAAGCCCCCAGAAAACAAGGGTTCCAATGCGCCTAAGGGGAAGGACAATCTCCAAAAGTCTCCTAAGGGCAACTCCAACAAATCTAAAGAGAAGGGAGTTTACAAAGGTAAGAATAAACTCTCTCCTGAAGAGCTTGAGCGTTATCGTAAGGATAACCGGTGTTTCAAGTGCGGCGAGCAAGGGCATGCGTACCGTGCTTGTCCCCAAAAGAACAACCGCCAAGATCCTCCTAGAGTTTCCTTGGTTGAAATCCAAGAGGAGGAGACTCACCAAAATCATCACAAAGGATCTCCTCTATGCCATGCTTGGGGAAAGGTAAGAGAACATGATGCTTTTATTCTCTTTGACCCTGGTTCTACTCACAATTTTATATCTATAGAGTTGGCCACCAAGCTAGGCATACAATCCTACGAGATGGGAGATGTCCTACCCGCAGACAGTTCCTTCAAGGGGCAAGAAGCTTCAGTCACTCCCTTAATCGGGAAATTGAGGCTTCATGTCCAAGGCTATGTGGACAAAGAGGACTTCTTTATCTCTCCTCTCAAGCATGAGGATGTAATCCTAGGGGCACCATGGTTTGACCGCCTGACTGCCGATGTTAAATTTCCTGAAAGGAGAATCTCCTTTAAGTTCAGGGAAAAAGACATGTATATAGATGCTAAGGAAATGGGTAACACTATCCCCATTGTACATACACCAGCTTTCAACAAGTCAATAAAGAGCTCTATTTCCGTGTACATGATTTTTGTTAAAGATTCTCAAAATGAACCTAATGCTTTAGCAAAAGAAAATAAAAGCAACCAAAAGGAATTAGAGTTATCCAATTTTCTCAAGGGGTTTCAAGATGTTTTTATTGACGACATCCCTTGTGAGCTACCTCCTAAACGAGGTAATGATGACCATGCAATTGAACTTCTTCCAGGAATTTCACTGCCTAACAAACCTCCTTATAGAGTTTCACAAGCTCAACAAGAGGAGATTATGCGGCAAGTGCATGAGTTAGTTGAGAAGGGCATGGTTAGGCCTAGCTCATCTCCATTTTGCTCACCTGTGCTATTAGTGCAAAAGAAATACGGCACATATTGTATGTGTGTTGACTATAGAGCACTAAATAGGATCACTATCAAGAATAGGTTTCCCGTTCCACGGGTAGAAGACCTATTTGACAAGCTACAAGGATCAACCTACTTCAGTAGGATTGACCTAAAAAGTGGCTATCATCAAATAAGGATAGTTGATCAAGACATTGTAAAGACCGCATTTCGCACCACATTTTTTCTTTACGAATACATTGTCATGCCTTTTGGCTTGACCAATGCACCAGCCACATTCAACCGCTTGATGGAGAAGCTGTTCAGGCCTCGTCGAACCTTCACTGGAGTGTTCTTTGATGATATTGTCATCTACTCTAATTCATTGGAGGAACACAAGCAACACCTCCCGGTAATATTTCAAGTTTTAAGAGAGAATAAACTTTATGTTAATCGAAAGAAAAGTGAATTTTTCTTGCAAGAGATTCAGTATTTAGGTCATATTATCTCTCAAGATGGCATCCAAATGGATCCATCTAAGTTAGAGGTAATAAAAGGATGGCCTAAACCAAGGAATCTTCATGAACTAAGAAGCTTTATAGGTATGTGTGCATACTATAGACGCTTCATGGAAAAGTTCTCACCAATTGCGGGACCATTACATGACCTAACAAAGCAAAGCATTAGGTATACATGGTCTGCTAAAGAGAACAATGCTTTCAAAAAGCTTAAAGAAAATCTTATCTCTCAACATGTGCTTACACTACCAGATCTCTCAAAACCATTTGAGGTCCAATGTGATGCTTGTGGTGATTTCCTTGGAGCTGTTTTGCTCCAAGAAGGGCATGCCATAGGCTATGAGAGTCGAAGGCTCGACCCTGTTGAGCAAGCTCTAGGCATATATGAAAAGGAAAGCCTTGCAGTTCTACATGCCTTAGACTCATGGAAGCACTATTTATTAGGAACTCCTTTCATTCTGCGAACGGATCACCAAAGTCTTAAGTACTTCATGACGCAGACCAAGCTCTCCGACAAACAAATGAGGTGGGCAAATTTCCTTTCGCAATTTCATTTTCATATTGCTCACATTGCTGGCAAGCATAATCAAGTAGCTGATGCACTCTCAAGACGGCCGAGAGTGAATGCGGTTTCCATAGCAACTCACAATGATCTATCTTCAATGATAGATGAGTACACTATTGATCCCGATTTTAGAGATGTGATTTCATCCCTTGCATTAGGGAATAAAGAAGAACCATTTACTTTACAATATGGTTATCTTCTCTATGGCAATAGACTATGCGTTACTAACTCACTACGTGAGAAAGTAATGTATGAACCTCATGCTCCACCTTATGCGGGGCATAGAGGGATTCAATCTACCTTAAAGAGAATTGAAACATATTTCTATTGGGCTACCATGAAAGTGAACATACAAGAGTATGTTTCTAAATTTGTGGTATGCCAAAAGACAAAATTTGATAGAGGGAAGCAACTTGGATTGCTTCAACCCTTGCCAATCCCTAATTCACCATGGGAGAGCATATCCATGGATTTTATCTTTGGATTGCCTAAGTCTATCCATGGGAATACGGGAATATGGACGATAGTAGATAGGTTCAGTAAACAAGCTCATTTTATACCTGTCAAAAAGACTATCAAAGCCCATAAAATGGCAACCCTCTTCATTTCACAAATTTTTAAGTACCATGGCTTGCCAATGTCCATAGTGTCGGATAGAGATCCTAGAATGACCAGTAATTTCTGGAAGGGTCTCTTTGAGAATTTAGGGACAAGGCTAAACTTCTCTTTGGCCTATCATCCACAAACGGATGGCCAAAGTGAAATAGCTAACCTAACCATTCTCGATCTACTAAAAGCCTATGTAACGGAAGTAGATCAAAGATCCCAATGGGAGAAGTACTTACCCTTAGTGGAGTATGCTTACAATAACACTGTACATACTTCCACGGGAAATGCACCTTTCGAGGTAATTGAGCGAAGATCAAAAAGACCCTTGCTACTTAAGGTACATGGGAAGATCTTCGCCACAGATGAGTATAGCCGAGACCTACAAGAATCTTTTCAAAATATTAAGGATGCTATCTCTATCTCACAGCAAAGGCAAAAGGCTACTGCTGACAAGCACAGAAGAGCCCAAGCCTTTAGAGAAAACGATTGGGTCTTGTTAAAGTTTCCCAAGGCTCGATTAAGGCACACGACGTGCAAGAATCCTACGGGCCACCAAAAGTACTATTCTAAGCTAGCAAAAAGGTACCATGGTCCCTTCCAGATTCTTAGGCCAATCAATGAAATGGCCTATCAACTCAGGTTGCCCAATCACTGGCTCATACACAATGCTTTCCATGTGAGCCTATTAAAGCCTTACAAAGGAGAGCCACCTGAAGAACCAACTATTGAAGACCCATCGGAGATCCAGGACCAAGAGGAGGTGCTGCAGCCCGAGTCCATTCTCCGACATGAAGACAAGGTGCTAAGAGGCGGTAAGACTATCCGACGATATCTTATTAAGTTTAAGAATTATCCTTTTGAAGATGCTAGATGGATGCAAGGCATACAATTAAAGGATAACCTAAACCTTGTCAATTCTTACAATGCTTCCCAATGTACAAAATGTTAAAAATGAACAAAGTTTTTGTCTTATAAGACTTTCTTTTTCTTTATTGTGCACAAAAATGAAGTAGTATGCATGCTTAGATCAAGTTTGCAGAGACGACGTCTCCCAAACACCAAGTAGAGCTTGTCACTCTACTATGGAAGACTGATAGGACTAATGTGCAGACATACTTGCGGCAGCCTCAGGCTCTCAAGCGCCAAATGGACTAGTCATCCATTGTGAAATGATGTCGTAGGGTAACATAGGGATCCTCTACCCGCTAAGAAAAGGACTCATGAATATGCTTTATCTTCTCTACACCATAGTCGAGGACGACTATGATTTCAAGAGAGAGGTAATGTCATAATAATCAATATCTAATTATTCTAAATGATTTTCTCATATTAAACTGATCATTTAAAGTGGGGAAGTGCCAGGGGAGAAAAGGCTAGAATATTGGTTAAGCTACCAGACCGGCCACAATAGGGATCCAAAGGAGGGAAAATAGGGATCCAAAGGGGGGCCATCTGGCCATGTGCAACAATGGGCTAAAAAGACCCTAAGGTTCAGCCCATTAAGACTTCCAAAATGCTAAGGTTCCAAAATTCAAAGGTTGTGTCCAAAGGTTAAGCTTGGGGGAATTGGATGCTTTGTGTGCTCTCCAAAGTCAATGCATATCCCTACATGGGAGGGGCGAGACCTTCTTCTAGGGGATGAGAGAGAAAGTCACACACACACACACAGGCTCCCTTTACACAAAGGGAATGAGGGACACATGTTAGCTCCCTAGGCCAGATGCCCACAAGGTGTGCCCAGTTTCTATTGGATTACCCTTGAAGTGGACCAGTGAGAATCAAGCTAGAGTAAATCTAGTTTAATTAATTTAAAAACATTAATAAAAGAAACCAATGAGAATTGAGTCTCCTAGAAGACTATTGGGCAGTCTCCCAAGGTCCCAATGAGCATTCAGGACCCAATGGCTTGCCTGATTCCTATTCGCCAGGAGGCAAAGGGGTCCAATGAGAGTTCAGTTTAATATTTAATTACCTAAAGCTCTCACAAAAGGGAAAGGGACACATGTCAGAAGGCTATCACTTATGCTGCTTAATAGTCATTGGCTTGACTTAGGGAGAGCCAATGAGGGCTCAACAAGAGCAAATGGCAAGAGGGCTCGCCCAAGCGAGAGAGAGGCTGATTTTTGCAATGCATTATCACACACACACTCACACAATCTCATGTGTGAAGAAAGAGAAGACTATCTCTTCCCAAGCTTTAATGGAGAGCTCATCACCTACTCCAAGCTTGTGAGATAGAAGCCTACAACGACACACTCTTGGCTTGTGATGCAAAGCCAACAAGAGCCAAGCTTCAATGCATGCTCATCTCCTCTACCAAGATAATTACTAAGCTAAAGCTATGCTAATATGAGTGATTAATGTGAGAATGTTACATCTTTCTTGTAAGATACTCCTTCTTCCTCTCAATCTACTCTCATACCCTGCTAGCTCTCACCATCTTTGAAGGTGTGTGAGGTCTTGGGTCTGAGAACGGGGGTAATTAAAGTTTTGTTTACTAAGTGTTTTGCTTAGTGCATGAAGCTTTCATCTTCATTGCACTAGCTAGTCTTGAAGGAACACAAAGAATTGTATTGTACAATGTCTCTCTTGATGGGAGAAACCATAATACAAATCCTTTTGGAGGGGGGACCGGCTCCATGCAAATCCGGTCCTCAACTATTGTCAATAGCTTAATTTCTCTCTCTTTTGAAAGTATTGTTGATGCTATCTAACTAGGTGTTATGCTTTTTGTTGCTCTCTCCACCCAAGCACTCTTGTAATTCTCATTAGGAATCTATTCTAAAGAAATGCCCACTATGTTCATGCTAATTTCCGCTACACATAAGTTTTTAGACCATTAAATGTTACAGATCGTATGTCACTGCACTTGGCATGGAGTATGTGCTCATTGCGGTATACACAAATGCTACCTCATGTCTCGTGTGCGGAGAAGCACGCTACAAGACCGGAGTGAGCGGGGTGCACCTACCCCGCAAGGTATTGAGACATTTTCCATTAATCCCTCACATTCAACACATGTTTAAAAGCAAGTCTATTATGGATCTTCTCACATGGCATGCCAACCACCGCTCAAATGATGGAATGATATATGTTCACCAGCATGGAGGCACATCGAAACTCAATGGACAGACTTTGGATTGGAGCCTTGACACTTGAGTCTTGGGTTAGCAAGTAATGGTGTCAACCCCTTTGGCACTAGGTCTACTTCATGGAGCACTTGGCATGTGGTGATCGTCAACTACAATATTCCACCATGGATGACAACCAAGAAGGGCAATATACTTCTTTCCTTGCTTGTGCCACGAAATTACAAGGTGGCGAATATTGATGTCTATCTCAAGCCCCTCATCGAGGAGTTGGAGGAGTTATAAGTAGAGAGGCATCGCTATTATAGATATCTCACTTCTAAAGCGGGGGAGGGAAGCCATTGTGAGGGGAATCCTTATGTGGATTGTGCACAACTATCTTGGGCTTGGAGAAATTTTTGGTATCTCCCCTTCCCTTCTCTCTCTATTTCTCTCCCTCTAGTTTGAAGCTTCTCTCTAACGATATGATGTATGCTGGGTTTTCCACATCGGGCCACAATGCATGTCCTACTTGCGGAACATCGGGCCACAATGCATGTCCTACTTGCGGACATCATGGTGATGATGAGGCAGTTACAATGGTTCCAAACAATTATCATTTGCTTACCCCAATCATAGCAAGTACAAGGCTCCACAAATGGGAAGACACCTCTACTCACGATGGAAAATATTTGGAAGAGCACTACAACAACAATCCATCGGGCCACAATGCATGTCCTACTTGCTAACATCATGGTGTATGAGGCAGTTACAATGGCCACAATGCATTCCAATTATTTTGCTTACCCCAACATCGTTGCTTACCCCAAGGTCATAGCAAGTACAAGGCTCCAACAAATGGGAAGACACCTCTAAAGCTCACGATGGAAAATATTTGGGAAGAGCACTACAACAACAATCCATCTCCAAAAACTCCACCAAAAGGTATGTCAAGGTATTCCATATTTTTAAGGCTTCCACATTGGAAGGACTTAAAAATACAACACCTCTTGGATCCATGCACATATTCAAGAATGTACCCCACAACTTGTGGGACCACATTATTGACAAGAAGGACTCATTGGAGGTGAGGGAGGATTTGCGGGTCTTGAAATGTCTCCCCACCTCTGCTACTCCATGTCATTCCCCCAATGGGAAGATTGTGCTTCCTAAAGCACGATGGATGCTATCCAAAGAAGAATTGGACCAAGTGAAGGGTAGCATTGTATCTATTCACACAACAACAGGATACATGAGGTTGCTAAAGGGAGCCTTCAAAAAAGCGAAGAAAGGTGGAAGCGTTTAATTGTATGGGTTGAAGTACCATGATTGGCACAAGATGCTTCAAGTAACTTCCTCTCTCTATTCTCTCTATTTCTTTTTTTTAAGACGCATATGATTTGTGTCTGTGACTTTCTCTCAGTTTTGCTTCCTCTAATTTACATTGTAGTTCATTCTGTCGGTGAGTATGTGCATATGCTGAGACAAGAAAGTGAGGGATGCTATTTTTAAACTTGGAAAGCTAGTAAGGTACACCACAAGACTCCACTCAAGCAAACTTTTTTTATGTACACAATAACCTCAACAACACTTAGTGTATTCTTGTGTGTTCTCTTGTAGATTTGTGAGCTCCAAGGAAAATGAAATAGATGCTATCCGTGCTGCTCAAACACTTGCAGCAGAAACTGTGTGTGCCATTGAGGATTCATTTTCTCAATCGGTTCTTCTTAGTCAAATCCACCTCTTGGTTCACGTGGTTGAGGAGATCACAATATGTGGAGTAGTGCACGCACAATGGATGTTATTTTAGAGAGGTTTTTAAAGACTCTCAAAGATTTTGTGCGGCTACGGTCTCAACCAGAGCCATGTATGGCCAAAGGGTGGATCGTGCAAGAGGAATTTTTTTACATCTCAGAGTATTTGGCACAAATTTATCCCTCAATGCCTTGCATGTGGTCAGATGAGGTGGATGCAAGGATGATTTCTCACTTGCCAGGTGGAAAGGGAAAATTATTTAACATGGATATGAATCTATCCCAAGTGTTCAATAACTTTTGTATTCTCAATGCAAAGGTTATGACCAAGTGGGTGGACTTGTGGACAATGGAAAAGGCAAGGTGTTTTCAGGAGAGAAGCATGGAAAAAGTATATGGAGGAAGGAGGCCCCCCAGTGCCTAGACACCTTACATGTTTCCCAGATCTCATTAGTGCGGAGTGGATTCATGAGAGAATGACCAAAGCAAAAGTGTGCAGAGAAGAAATCACCGACAAAGAATGGGAGTATGCACGAGGTTGCATACCAAAGGTAGAGTCCTCATATACCTAAACCATATTGTATAGCTTTTTCTTGATTTTATCTTTGTAATTGATAAATGATATTTTCATATTTTGTAGTGCCTTTCCTTTAACTCTATGTGGTCAATGGGTCGTCACTTTTGTATGCACCACATTGGCGAGCGTAGAACCAAATGGACCAGTGGCATCATGGGAAACTTTGACACAAATTGTGATGAAGCCAGGTACTATGGAACTATATAAAGGATATCAAAGGTTAACTTTAGAACCTTTCATACCTTCATCTTCATGTGAAAGTGGTTTGCAAATGTATCTAGACGGCATGAGAATGACCTCTACATGGTGGACTCTAGTGTGCATCACACAAGGAAGCATTTAGGTTTTCCATGCAATTGTGAGTAGGTGAGTGACTACGTTTTTTATTCTTATTTTTTTGTAACATTAATTATACCAATGTTACTCACTTTGAGATTCTTTTCTATAGGTCATCTATATCTCAACAATCCACCAACCAAAACTTTGGTTCGTAATTCCTGTAATACCTCAAGGGAGAACCATTTTTGCCACTAATGAAGTGGAGACCATATTCAACCCTATTCCACCTCCTACTTTGGATGAGGGGGAGACAGAGGAGAGGGAGATCGATGATTCAAGTCCGGCCCGCAAGTCTTAGCGAGGATGATTTCCATGATGATGATGATGATGATGAGATGGAAGATGACGATTCTGAAGATGATGAAGCCAATACATCCACAAAAGACAATTCTATTTCTCTCTTAATTGATTTAGGAGCCATGGGCTAAGAATTGGATGACACTTCTTGTAGGGAAGATGATTCATAAACATTCTGTATACTTTAAGATATGAATTTTTTTTGTCGTGTCATCCATTCATCTCTCCCCCCCCCCCCCCCCCCTTTATCTCTCTAATTTTGTGAAGCATGCTAGATTATGTTAATCAAGTGGTAGTGGTTAATTTAGTTGATAACAAAAGTGTAGACCATGTGCACATTACTGCAAAATAAAGCTTGAGGAAACTAACATAGGTGCTACCATCTCGTAAACTGTGGAGACACTTCACTCTATCATGCCCATGCCTTGACATAAGATTCATCTATGTTTAGCTTCTCATCTCTGACAATGCTTGCTTTACGTGGACCCAACGCATTAGTTTAGAATGGAGCAGACCCTTTGTTATTTCATGTTTATCCACATAGCTAACTATTGTTCCATGTTTTCATATCTTTTTTTTTCAATGTAAAAATTTCATATAGTGCTCTTTTATTTTTATTGAGGGGGAGGGAAACACCAAAACAAAAGGAAACACTAAAATTTGAATGTTTAAGCCAAAATTTGAATGTTTTGGTGCTAAAGCGGGATTTGGGAATAGACGCGGAATTTTTGCGACAATAACAGAGGCAAATGCCGTAGTATTGAGCGCGAAAATAAGCGTTGTAATATTTGAAATGAAAAAAATCCCCTTTCCCCCCCTCCTCTCTCTTCCCTCCCCATCTGATTTTGGACTCTCTCTGCCTCTACAAAACGTGGTAAAATTCCAAGGTAAACAATTAGAGATTTTCATAGTGTTAGAGAAGAAGATAGATACGAAGAGAGAGAATAGCAAAGAATTTAATGGAGAAAGAGATAGATTTGGTTAGAGAGGGAGATAGATGGAGAGATAGAACAACAACAAATGTAAAGAGTAACACCTTACAGGATATGCCCACAAGTATGTTGTTGATTTGTCACAAAGAAGCAAACAATTTGCAACCTTTGACACCTTATTAAGTCAATCAAAACCCTTTATTGATGAGTAAAATATGTGTACACTAGATGATCATAGGCTTGCCAAAATATGTGTGTGCTTGCCAATTTAGGTACAGCTTCCCCAAGGCATACATAGAAATTGGTCCTCGCTATTCTTACTCTTTCCCACTAACATCACTTCACTCCCTAACTCTTGATTTACTCCCTCCCACTAAAATCAATTCACTCCCTGGATCTTGCTTTACAAGGGAGAAGAGGGTTCTTTACATAGATGTGGAGAACCCTCAATAATTCCACTATATGCAATGTGAATAGGGGATGAGGAGTCTTGAAAATGATTTGTTCTTTTGTGGTGTGTACACGCAGACTGGGGTCAACCATTTTGATCATATCTCCTTGGGCATAGCTCCAGAAATTATGAAAACATTTGAGCATATTATTCAACTCATGAGCTATATTTTTTGTGAAGAATACGAGTGGACGTCCAAAATTATACAAAAACATGTTTCTTTTCTCTCTACAAAAGTCTACAGGTGGGCCCCTTTGCATTGAACTTCCTTCTAGATCCAATAATACACACAATATGGTGTATATAAGCACAACCTTGAACCTTGAATTTTCTTATGGCTCCAAGAATACACACATCATGGTGCATGTAAGCATGATCATGATCTTTGAAAAGAGTGTCCAAGAATTTGTATGCATCCCAATAGAAAATCAATATTAGTTTAAAATAGAAAATAAAATATGATAAAAAAATAAAATAAATATTGTATAATCATGATAGCTATAGGATCTATATAATCATCATAGCTATAGAATCTAGATAATCATGATAGGTATAAGATCTAGATATGAGATAAAAATAGATAAATAAAAAATCACAACGCGGTTAAGGCTTTTTATCCACGTAAATCGCAAAAGTAAACTTTTGAAAGTTACTTTCAAGGTTATTTAGGATAATGACACACATATACTTATGTATATTATTACAAATACTATAATGTATCTAAATATGGATTCATAGCATTTGTTCCCATGATGCGTGCCACAACACGACATTGTGTTAATGCTATGTTGTATTCTACATACCTCAAACTATCTAACTCCATGATAGAACTGACCAAAATAGAGCTAAGAGTGTTAGGAAATAAGACGTAGCTAAATAGATAATTGAGTAGATTACTTAATGGAGAGAGACAGATTTATATACACGAGATTATAGAGTAGAGAGAGAGAGAGACAGAGAGAGAGTACACACGATATACGTGGTTCACCCAATGTGGGCTACGTCCACGGGAAAGCAGCCACTCAATGGCTTTAGTACTTCAAAACAAGAAGTAGATTACAAAGGTATTATACCCTTAATGGGGCTCCCGCCTTGCTTCACTCTCACCACCTCACACTCACCTTGTTGCATCAACTTCACACTATGAAATGTGTGTAGAAATGGCCTCCTTGTATAGGCCAAAAGGGCTGCCCTCTCTTATGAGAGACAGCCATGTGTAGCCGCCCTTGTGCGAATAAGTCCAAATCGGACCCTCCAATCTACCCATGTGTGGCCGCCCTTGAGAAGACAAGTCCGCTTTTGAATTCGGCCACCGGCCACCGGCCATTGACTTTCGACCACCGGCCACCGGCCATTGACTTCCGACCACCGGCCACCGGCCAACCGACCGGTTGTTTTCCGACCACTTTTCGGCCGCCGTTCTGCCATAATATTCCGGCGAAAAAGAATATTCCGGCGAAAAAAATCTCGGGGGCGGAGGCCCCCGAGGCCTTTAAAGTTGCCCCTGATTCTTGTTCGTGAAAATTTTGGTTTCCGGTGAGTGATTTTCCTTCACGCACGATGGCTTCTCCTCATAATGGGGGCCTTACAAATGTGCGCTTTTACCACATAAAATTACAAGGGTAAATCAGGCTCCATACTTAACAAAGAGCATCTAACAAAGGTACAATGGCTAGTGTGAGACAAGAAGCCAATGTCTCAATCAACATCGATGGTGATAATTGTCCACATCAACTCCACATCATGGCCACATATAGATCTCAATAAAGAAATCACTTTAGGAGTTTCATGGATGTGCACTTAAGCATTACTAGATTGATGGGATGACACTCTGAAGTACAACCTCAAGAGTACATCGTACGTTACATCCTTGGCCCCAACATATCACATTTGGAATGTGAAATCTTAGTTAGAATAATTAGAGCAAGAGGAGCTAACGTTAGCTATTTAATTGCAACAGCCTACAAGGATTTGTGGGAGAAAGGATAAGCACGTTTGTGTTAGAAAAATTGATCATGGAAAGCAAACCGCAACAAATATGGATACCCAAAGCGCTGATTTTCATAAACTAAACCAAGTTCCCAAGTGACCACAACACCTAGTCATAAGCCCAAACAATTGACAAAATTCAAACAACACCCCAATGCTTTATCAAGCTCACAAAAGTACAAGTGGATTCCCAACTACCAAGTAGAGGAGTCCATAACCGCCAAAGAACTATCATGGAAATGGAGATCAAAACCATCAAACTACCAAACACCTTCAAAGTATCCAAAACCAATCTTCAAGTGGGTACCTAAAGCCATTCCAAGCCAAATCAATAACCAATCCATCGTACTCTCCAAACCAACCATCAAAGAATGGGTGATTAATCTTCAATGACTTTTGTTTGGAAAACACACTCTTGATGAAACCTCACCAACAAAAACCATTGAACCATCTATTCGGTACCCACATCTTGCATAGAATCATGTTACCCATGCATCTCTTTGATAAGCATCATACGGACACATTCCATGGCCTTGCATAGATACATTGTTCGCACCCATACACATTGCACAACTAGGACAACTCAGAATGGGAAGGGGGAAAAGTAACCATAGTTGGAGTAGCATGTTGCAATATCTCAAGATGCAAGATGATGAGAGATTATGTGTACAAATTATTATGTGTTTTTGATGCCCTAATTTTTTCTTTCTACTGACCTTTTAACAAAATTTTGCTCTTATCAGGCATAGTATTGAGCCATATTGACAAATTTTATCGGGCTAGACACCAAGAGTGAGAGTATGTACACATGAACGTGAGGAATAAGTTATTTTTACCACAACGCACACAGGGATTGATTTTATAACTTTTGTTGGATGTGTGGTTGGTGCGATTGCAGTGTTTGCATCTTTGCTTTGTTTGGTTCCTTGATGATGTAGCAACAAAAGCTCCTCGAAAAGTCTTTGTATCTCGGATCTTCTTCTCCTGCTCTTGGAGAGAGTTAATGATATTCTTTAGGTTTGGTACGGGCTCATTTTCTTTGAGCATTGTCATAATATGGCCGTAGTCTCTGCATCTAGTACCTCTTTGAGTAGAGTAGCTACTTGGTATTTGTTTTCCACCGAGCATTTTATGTATGCCGATTGGATATGATCTTCATTCGGTTGACAAGAGAAGCAAGGTCTTCTCATGGTTCCATGGTAAGACCATAGAGGTGAATTTTGAGAGAGATTTTGGAGTGTTTGGCAATGGATACAAATTTCTTCTCAAGCATGACCCATGCATCGTATGAAGTAGTGCATTCATCTAGGTAGTGGATGTAATTATCCCCTCTAGTGATGAGAAGGATCCCTAATTCTTGCTCATCTAATGCTATGAATTGTGCATGAGAACCTCTATTTTTTATTCTCTCTTCCTCTCCTAATGGCTTGATTGTGGGCCATAGTTGCTTCTTCATTAAATATCCCTTGGTTTTTATATGCCAAGTGTGGAATCCTTGGCCATCAAAACCTAGAGATTATCCTTGCCCAAAGTGTATCCCCCACAAAATGTGTGTAACAAGAATGGTACATTTGTAGAGGTGCGTGAGAGGAAGGTGTTACCCACTTGGGGCCGTGTCTAGTCCTCGTGTGACGATTTTACAAAATTGACATCCTTGTGAAGACACTCTCCACTTTATGGAGCTCCTCTTCAAAAAAAAAAACCTTTGAAGCATGGGAAATTCCTTTAGGGTATAGTTTACAAAGCTTGGGGCTACTATTTAGGAGGCACACACAAAAGGTAATTCATGGGGATATACAATCTAAAGCTCGTGTCCATCGGCAACCAAAAGAAGTTCTAGAAACGTCCCTATTTTTGAAAAGGTTTTAAGTTGGTGCCAAAATTGTATGCTATGGGAACACTTGCAAAAGGGGAAGGCTTTGTCTTGCACATGGGAATGCACCCTTCATTGAGCTTGACTTGCCCTTTAGAGGCTTGTAGAGCGTGATGACATTCTTGCAGATCTACCACCCTTAAATAGGTGCAATTGAGTTTTGCTTGAGGTCCGTTGTCGGCACGTGAAAACCCCCTATGGACCCAAAAAGGCATTCAAAAGGGGTTAATGGGACAGAAAGTCCGGATGAGTGGCAAAAGAATGGCCATATGTGCAACAGCACTAGCGAACTAAACCAATGGCGGTAAGGAGGATTATACCCCCTTAAAAGAGAGTTAGGATTTGACCACATGACCCCACCATGGGCCCCAAAGACATCCTAAATGATTTTCTCATGTTAAACTAATCATTTAATATGGGGAAGTACCAGGGGAGAAAAAGTTAGAATATTGGTTAAGCTGGTAGACCGGTCGTAGTAGGGATCCAAAGGAGGGAAAATAGGGATTCAAAGGGGGGGCCATCTGCAAAAGAGCAATGTGCAAACAATGGGCTTCAAAGACCCTAAGGTTGAGCCCATTAAGACTTCCAAAATGCTACGGTTCCAAAATTCAAAGGTTAGATCCAATGGTCAAAACATAGGGCAAATTGGATGCTTGTGGAAAAACTCAAAAATCTTCCCACATCCCTATCTTGGAGGGGGCGAGCCTTTCTTGTAGTGGATGAGAGACAAGGACACACACACTCTAGCAGGCTCCCTTTACACAAAGGGAATAGGGGACACATGTCAGCTCCCTAGCCTAGCTGCCCCCAAGATGCATTCAATTCCTATTGGATGGCCATAGAGGTGGACCAATGAGAATTAGGCTACAGTACATTTAGTTTAATTCATTTTAAAAAACCTGATAAAAGAACCAATAGAAATTAAGCTCTCTAGAAGACTATTGGATTGTCTCCCAAGGGGTCCAATGAGCATTCAGCAGCCCAATGGCTTGCCTGATTCCTATTGGCCAGAAGACTAAGGGGTCCAATGAGAGTTTATTTACATTAATTAATTACTTAAAGTTCTCACAAAAGGGGAAAGTGGGACACATGTCACAAGGATATCACTTATGCTTCTTAATTATCATTGGCTAAGCTTTCCAGGGTCCATTGAGGAGTCGACCAAGAGAGACAGGGGGCTGATTTTGGCACGGCATTATCACACACACTCTCACACAATCTCATGTGTGAAGCAAAGAAGACTCTCTCTCCTTCTCAAGATTTAATGGAAAGCTCAACATCTACTTCATGCTTGTGAGAAGGGAGGCCTACACCAACAACTCTTGGCTTTGTGATGCAAATCGAACCAAGATCCAAGCTTCAATGCATGCTCATCTCCTCTACCATGCTAATTAATAATCTATGCTAAGCTTTTATGAGTAATTATGTGACCAGATATACTTCTTTCTCATAAGAATACTCCTTCTTCCTCTCAATCTACTCTCATATCCCGCTAGCTCTCACCATATTTCAAGGTGTGTGAGGTCTTGGGCCTAAGACCATGAGGGGGAATTGATGTTGTGTTTTATAAGTGTGTGCATGGTGCTTGAAGCTTCCATCTTCATTGCACCAGCAAGTTATTGAAGGAACACAAAGTATTGTAAAATAAAATGTCTCCCTTGATGGGGGAAACCTATAGTACAAAGTCTTTTGGAGGGGGGACCTCCTCCATGTAAATCCAGTCCTCAACTGTTGTCAATAGCTTAATTTCTCTCTTTTGAAGTATTGTTCCTGCCTATATAACTAGTGTTATGCTTTTTGTTGCTCTCTCCATCCAAGCACTCTTGCCATGATCATCAAGAATCTATTCTAATGAAATGCTCACTATGTTTATGCTATTTTCTGCTACACACAAGTTACTAGGCTATTAAATGTTACATTGGTATCAAAGTACAAGGTTTCTCTTTTCTTGCTCAAGAAGGGAGGTCCTCAAGCTAGCTATAAACGGTTTGTATTGTTAATTGCAATTTAGTAAGTAGAATAGGGATTTTTTAGCCTTGTAGTGTTCCTGCTTCATGCAGATAACGAGGCATCACCACTGAGAGATATGGTATTAATAGTGGAGTCCTACGGGGCTTGCCTACAGCTTAACCACTATTGAGCTATTAGAAGCTTGACAAGAGCCGGTACTTTTTTGGTGTTGAAAGACCCTCTCTTCTATTCCTTGCAATTTATGATATTCGAGCCACGGGTATAGGAGCTTGAGTGCTTTTCTAAAGGGGTAAAGAGGAGTAGCAACTAGGGCTTGAAGTGCCAAAGTACACCTTAAAACAATTTTACACCTAAAAGTAGTTAGAATGGATGACAATAGTAAAGACAGTGAAATTAATGCTGATAGCTTTGATTTTGCTAATGAGCAGGCTACTAATGATGCCTCTATGCTTGTTAACTACCTTGTTTCTAGGCTTCAACAAGCCATGGAAAATCCATCCTTTCAAAGTGAAGTGCAGGCAATTTCGTACTCATGGGATTCTCCAAACTCCCCACCAACAAGAGAGAGTACCTAGGAAGCCTCCTTGTGAGACTTCCAAAACATGCCTCTCTCCGATTTGGGAAGAAGAAGAGGATCCATACAAAGGGCTCAAAAATCTACTACTTGACGATGCATCTCCTTCCCAAAGGAGAACTCAAGACCCCCCACCAAAAGAAGGAGAAATAAGTGAGTCTCCTGCCACCTCGGTGGAGATGGCTCCACCTAGACGGCGGGCAAAAATCTCTCCATTACCCCCTAAATGGAGAAGACCATCGCACACTTCTCCACACCATAATTCAAAGAGGGATGACACAAAACAAGAGAATAAAAATGCGAGAAAGAGGTCACCCTCTTCTCCATCTTCTTCATCCTCTTCCTCTTATGAAGAAAGTGATGGTGCAGACAAGCAAGACCAAGGGAAGAAAAAGGCTAGAAAGAGGTCACCCTCTTCTCCATCCTCCTCAAATTCTTCCTCCTCTGAAGAAAGTGATGGTGCAACTTTCGAACCACCAAAAAGAAGAGGCCATAGGAAATCCTATGCCACATGGAAGAGGTCGTCCAAGCTCAAATAGTTCAAAGAGGGAGGACAGAACATCTCTTTCATTACCTACGATGGCACCTTTGGTGCTACGAACAAAGTCTTGGATTTCATCCAACAATTTGATGTGGCGTTTGGAGATGAGGGCTTCACGGAGTCCTCTAAGCTACACCATGTAGCTATGCATTTTCAAAAGTCCGCTAGGCAATGGTGCTCTAGCCTACGGGAAAATGGTGAAGCTCCACAAACATGGAAAGCTTTAAGAGCTTCCATCATGAAGCGGTTTTTGGCCACCGATGCCAAAGACAAAGTACTCACCGAATGGTGAAGGTTGAAGCTCTCTCCCTACAAATATATTCACAAATATGTACACAAGTGTTGGGACTTACATCTCAAAGACATTGTTTTCGAAAAGATGGATTTTGGAGAGCAAAAACAACAATTTTGTGCGGGCTTAATTGAAGATATAGCGGAGTATGTCAACTCCCAAAGGCCACGCACCATATTTGCGGTCATACACCATACTATGGTGGCTTTAGAAATCAAATTCCAACAAGGGGCTAAGAGAAATATTAAGCCCACGGAGAACAAGGACCATAACATTGAGCCTAAGGGGAAGGACAATGTCCAAAATTCTCCTAAAGGCAACGCCAACAACAACAAAGCTAAGGAGAAGGGAGTTTTTAAAGGAAAAAATAATCTCTCTCCTGAAGAGCTTGAGCGTTATTGTAAAGATAACTGTTGTTTCAAGTGCGGGGAGCAAGGGCATGCTTATCGTGCTTTCCCCCACAAGAATACATGAAATGAACCTCCTAGAGCTACCTTGGTTGAAATCCAAGAAGAGGATGCTCACCACAAAGGATCTCCTCTATGCCATGCTTGGGGAAAGGTAAGAGAACATGATGCTTTTATTCTCTTTGACCCTGGTTCTACTCACAATTTCATATCCACAGAGTTGGACACCAAGCTAGGCATCCAAGCCTATGAGATGGGAGATGTCCTACCCGCCGATGGTGCTTTCAAGGGGCAAGAAGCTTCAGTCACTCCCTTAATTATGAAATTGAGGCTCCATGTCGAAAGCTATGTGGACAAAGATGACTTCTTTATCCCTCCTCTCAAGCATGAGGATGTAATCCTAGGGGAGCCATGGTTTGATTGCATGGTTGCCAATGTTAAATTCCTTGAAAGGAAAATCTCCTTTAAGATTAGGAAAAAAGATATGTACATAGATGCCAAGCAAATGGGTAACACCATACCCATTGTACATGCACAATCTTTCAATAATTCAATAAAGAGCTCTATTTCTGTGTACATGATTTTTGTTAAAGATTCTCAAAATGAACCTAATGCTTTAGCAAAAGAAAATATAAATATTCACAAGGAATCAGAGTTATCCAATTTTCTCAAGGAATTTCAAGATATTTTTATTGATGACATCCCTTGTGAACTACCTCCTAAACGAGGCAATGATGACCATGCAATTGAACTTCTTCCAGGAAGTTCACCGCCTAATAAAGCTCCTTATAGAGTTTCTCAAGCTCAACAAGAGGACATTATGTGGCAAGTGCATGATTTAGTTGAGAAGGGCATAGTTAGGCCTAGCTCGTCTCCATTTGTTCACCCGTGTTATTAGTGCAAAATAAAGACAACACATATCGTATGTGTGTCGGATATAGAGCACTAAATAGGATCACTATCAAAAATAGGCTTCCCGTTCCACGGGTAGAAGACCTATTTGATAAGCTGCAAGGGTCAACCTACTTCAGCAGGGTTGACCTAAAAGGTGGCTACCATCAAATAAGGATAGTTGATCAAGACATTGTAAAGACCGCATTTCACACTACGTTTGGTCTTTATTACGAATACATTGTCATGGATTTTGGCTTGACCAATGTACCAGCCACATTCAACTGCTTGATGGAGAAGCTATTCAGGCCTCACTGAACCTTTACTGGAGTTTTCTTTGATGATATAATCATCTACTCTAATTCACTAGACGAACACAAGCAACACCTCCAGGTAATATTTCAAGTCTTACGAGAGAATAAACTTTATATTAATTGAAAGAAAAGTGATTTTTTCTTACAAGAGATTCAGTATTTAGGTCACATTATCTCTCAAGATGACATCCAAATGGATCCATCAAAGCTAGAGGTAATAAAAGGATGGCCTAATCTAGGGAATTCGCATGAGCTAAGAAGCTTTATAGGTATGTGTGCATACTATAGATGCTTCATAGAAAAGTTCTCACAAATCGTAGGACCATTACATGACCTAACAAAGAAAAACGTCAGGTATACATGGTCTACCAAGGAGAACAATGCTTTCAAAAAGCTTAAAGGAAAGCTTATCTCTTAAATTGTGCTTACACTGGAGGATCTCTCAAAGACATTTGAGGTCCATTGTGACGGTTGTCATGATTGCCTTGGAGTTGTTTTGCTCCAAGAAGGGCACGCCATAGCCTATGAAATTCAAAGACTCGACCCTGTTCAGCAAGCTCTAGGCATATTTGAACAGATCATCAAAGCCTTAAGTACTTCATGACGCAGACCAAGCTCTCTGACAAACAAATGAGGTGGCAAAATTTCCTTTTGCAATTTCATTTTCATATTGCACACATTGCTGGCAAGCATAATCAAGTAGGCCGATGCACTCTCAAGATGGCCGAGAGTGAATGTGGTTTCCATAGCAACTCACAATGGTCTATCTTCTATGATAGATGAGTACGCTATTGATCCTGATTTTAGAGATGTAATTTCAGCCCTTGCACTAGAGAAGAAATAGGAACCGTATTTACTTTACAAGATGGTTATCTTCTCTATGGCAATAGACTATGCATTACTAGCTCACTACGTGAGAAAGTAATGTATGAATCTCATGCTCCTCCTTATGCGGGGCATAGAGGGATTGAGTCTACCCTAAAAGGGATTGAAACATATTTCTATTGGCCTGCCCCATGAAAGAAAACATACAAGAGTATGTTTCTAAATGTGTTCTGCAGTAATTTCTGGAAGGGTCTCTTTAAGAATTTAGGCACAAGGCTAAAAGTCTCTTTGTCCTATCACCCACAAACGGATGGCCAAAGTGAAATAGCTAACCTAACAAAAAGCCTACGTAACGAAAGTAGATCAAAGGTCCCAATGGGAGAAGTACTTACCCTTAGTGGAGTATGCCTACAATAATATTGTACATACCTCCACGGGAAAGGTACCTTTCGAGGTAATTGAGATAAGATCCAAAAGTCCCCTGCTACTTACTTAAAGTACACGGGAAGATCTTCACTGCAGATGAGTATAGCCAAGACCTACAAGAATCTTTCAAAATATTAAGGATGCTATCTCTATCTCACAGCAAAGGCAAAAGGCTGTTGTGATAAGCACAAAAGAGCCCAAGTCTTTAAAGAAAATGTTAGCAAAAAGGTACTATGGTCCCTTCTAGATTCTTAGACCAATCAATGAGATGGCCTATGTCATAAAAATTAATATCTATCCAACCCAAATGATTTTCTCATATTAAACTGATCACTTAATGTGGGAGAATACACGGGAACAAGGGTTAAGATATACACATGTGCTTATAGATCTATCTCAACACGGGGCCAATGGTTAAGGGGCCCAAATGAGAGATGGTCTATCAAAGATCAAGGCTAACCAATGGAGCATAAAACCTTAGGGTTAGCTTCATTGAAGACCTCCAATAATGTGTGTAAAAGTCCTTTGACCTTAGGCAAGCTAGGGTTGAGCTTTAGGTGGGAACCCGGCCTAAGCTCGAGGTGCTTGTCCTGCTTGAGGTGCTTGTCGTGCTTGAGGTGCTTGACATGCTTGAGGTGCTTGAGGTGCTTGATTAAGATGCTTGAGGTGCTTGACTGGATCCATGCTTGAGGTTCTTGACTTGCTACATGATTAAGGTGCTCGAGGTGCCTTGAGATGCTTGCCTGAGATGCTTGTGGGAACACCCCCTAGTTCAAGTGCTTTGTCATGCTTGAAGACTAAGGGGCTTTCTCATCCAAAGTCAAAAAGATCCCTACAAGGAGGGGGGCAAGCCTACAAGGGGGGGGATGAGAGAGAACACACACACACACACAAGGGAAACCCCAGCTTGAAGAGGCAGCAAGGAACACTTGTCAAGTTCCTCCTCATGTTTCCCTCATGGTGTGCCTGAAGCCTATTGGTTGGCCACCCAAGGGGTCAAATGATAATTTAGAATATTTAATTAATTGATTTTGCATTTATCAAGTCCTCTCTCTCAAAGGGGAAAGGGGGACACTTGTCCCAAGGCTACCCATGTTGCTTGTAATGGCTTCTGCTTGTGATTGGCTAGGCCTGGAGGGGTCCAATGAGCTTCAAGCATGAGCTACAAGGGGGGGTCGACCCAAGAAAGCTAGGGGGTTGCTTAGGGGGTATACTCACCCACACACACTCACAAACACTCTCATGGTGTGCTATGCAAAGTGCAAGAGCTCCATCTCCTTCTCGAAGCTCCTTGAGAAGTTGAGAGCCTACACCAACTCTCTTGGCTATGGAATGCAAATCCAACCAAGAGCTATGCTTCAATGCTTAAGCTTGCCATCTTCTTCTTCTCCATTACTATGCTATTATGTATGCTAGCAACAAGAGGATGATAAGTGAGGAACTAATTCTTTCTCCTATGAAATTTTTCTTCTTCCTCTTCCCTACCCTCATTCCCTGCTAGCTCTCTCCACCTTCGAAGGTGTTTGAGGTCTTGGGATTGAGGCTTTGGATAGTTAATGCTTTCTACAAGTGCATATTATGCTTATTGCAAGAAGGCTAATGGTTTATTGCAAGTAGATTAATTACTTAATGCAAGTAGATTAATTGTATTTCAAGGTAGATTAATTATTACTTTAAGCACAAGTTGATGCATAAAAGTATACATCTTCATGCACTCAAATGATTTAGGGGACACAAAGATTAATGATGTTCACAAGTTCTTGATTGTTTTCAAGCTAAGATTGATTGTTGAAATTATGCAAAATCTTGGTGTGTGAACCTTCCATCTCCATATTGCCAAGGAGGTCTCAAGGAACACAAAGATTGTATTGTACCAAGTCTCTCTTAATGAGAGAATCTATAATACAAATGCCTTTTGGAGGGGGGACCGGCTCCACATAAATCCGGTCCTCAACTGTTGTCATATTCTCTACACTCTCTCTCTTGTAAAAGTATTGTTCATGCCTAGTTAATTAAGTGTTATGATAGAGTTGCTACTACCAATTAAGTTCACCCTCTATGCTCTCAAAATTGCTCACTCTAATTCTCTTAATTCCGCTATTCTCTAAGTTCATAGGCCATTTCCATTACATTGGTATTAGAGCATTTGGTTTCTCTTTTCTTGCTTAAGAAGAGGGGTCCTTAAGTAGCCTATAAATGGTTGATGTTGTTAATTATAATAGGGTAAGTGGAACTGGGATCTAATATCGGTTTTGTTAAGGCCACTATGTGGGGGATGGTGCACACCTCGGGAGCTTTGGAATTAATAATGGAGTCTTTTTAGACTTGCCTACGGCTTTATCATTATTGAGCCATAAGAAGTCCGAAAGGAGCTAGCCCTTGGCAATTCTGCTATGTTAGACCTACTCCTCTACTCTCTATAATTAACCACTTTGAGCCGTGGGTGTAGATACTTAAGAGCCCATTTTCAAAGGCTAAGAGGAGTGGCAACTAAGGTTTTGAATTGCCAAAGCATACACTAAGTACATACATAAATTCTGTTAACATGGCTGACAATAATCAAGAAAGTAGAATGAACATTGATAACTTTGATTTTGCACATGAAAGTGCTAATGATGATGCTCCCATGCATTTCAAATGTCTTATTTCTAAGCTGCAACAAGCTATGGCAAACCCATTCCTACAAGGCAAAGTTTTCCAACAACTTCATAGTTATGGGATTCTCCAAACTCCCCCAAAAGAGAGAGCACCTGAGAAGTCTCTTCATGAGATTTCCAAGAGAGGGATCTCTACGGTGAGAGAAGGGGAGAACCCATACGAAGCACTTAAATGTTTACTAGCGGGCTTACCTCCATCCAAGAAGAAAGACAAAGTCTCTACTTTAGAGCCTTCACCAAGAGGAGGAGAAGGAAGTGAGTCTTCCAATACTTCCAAAGATATGGCTCCAAGAAGACGGCAGCCTCAACGATCTCCAACTTCCCCCAAGGGGGAAAGATCACTGCAAAGTCCTCCTCCTCGTTATCACAAAAGGGAAGAGAGGTACCAAATAAAGGAAAAGGAGAGAAAGAGGTCACCCTCTTCTCCATCTTCATCAACTTCCTCATATTCCAATGAAGGTAGCGGCTCTTCTCTCAAAGAGCCCTAGAGGAAAGGCCATCGCAAGTTCTATCCGGTATGGAGAAGGTCCAAGAAGCTAAAGAAGTTCAAAGAGGGAGGGAAGAACACCACTTTCCTTGCCTATGCTGGCACCTTTGGTGCTATGGACAAGGTCTTGGCCTTCATCCAGCAGCTTGATGCGGCCTTTGGTGATGAGGGCTTCACAGAGTCCTCTAAACTGCGTCAAGTATCTATGCATTACAAAAGTTCCGCTCAACAATGGTGGGATAGCCAACGAACCCAAAGAAAAGCTCCAAAGACATGGAAGGCTTTAAGAGCCTCCATCATAAAACAGTTTCTGGCAAGCAACGCTCAAGATAATGTCCTCACAGAATGGCAAAACTTGAAACTCTCTCCCTACGAGTCTATCCAAAAGTATGTAGATAAGTTTTGGGATTTATTTCTCAAAGCCACTATCTACAAAAAGATAGATTTTGGGGAGCAAGAGCAACAATTATGTGCGGGTATTTTTGAAGAGAAGGCCGAGTATATTAACTCACAAAGGCCTAATACCATATCGGCGGTCCTACACCATACTATGGTCGCCTCTCAAATCGATTCCCAACAAGGGGTTAAGAGAAACTCTAAATCCATGGAAGTGAAGGATCAAAATGAGCCTAGAGGGAGGAATAATGCTCAAACTTCCTCCAAAGGCAACTCTAGCAACACCGATAACAAAGCTAAGGAGAAAGGAGTCTATAAAGGTAAGAAGGGAATACCATAGCATACAAGATTCAAAGACTCAACTCCAATGAGCGAATGTTGGTCATATACAAAAGGACCTATGAGCTGTTTTAAATGCTCTAGACACATGGAAGTACTTCTTGCGGACTCCATTCATGATACAAACCAAGCTCTCGGACAATCAAATGAGGTGGGAAAATTTCTTTTTGCAATTTAAATTCTACATTGCTCACATTGCTGGCAAGCACAATCATGTAGCCGATGCACTTTCCCAATGGCCAAGGGTAGATAGGATATCAATAGCAACTTACAATGAGCTATGTTTTATGATAGTTAAATATGCTTCTAACCCAGGCTTTAGGGATATGATAATAGCCTTACAAATGGAAGAAAAAGAACCACTCACGTAAAAGGATGGTTATCTTCCATACCTCAATAGGCTATATCTTCCTTACTTCCCATGCTCCTTCCATATGCGGGGCAAAGAGGAATTCGAATTTACTCTGCTAGGAGTAAAATCATACTTGTATTGGCTTACCAAGAAACAATAACATACAAGAGAATGTTTCAAAATGTATGGTATACCAAAAGATGAAGTATGAAAAAAGGACCATGGCTTGCCAACATCCAATTGTGTCGAATAGAAATCCTACTATGACCACTAATTTTTGATAGAGTCTCTATCAGAATTAGAGTAATCCTCTTATGTCGACCTACTATTCCAACGGATGGCCAAAAGCAAAGTTACAAAACTAATGATCCTTGATCTACTAAAAGCCTGTGATTCGAAGTAGATCAATGCTCAAAATGAGAGAAGTACTTATCTTAACAACAGTATGTCTCTAATAACGTGAACATACTTCTAAGGAGAAACTACCTTTCGAGGCTAAAGACGGAAGATCCAAAAGTCCCTTGTAGCTTAAGATACCTGGGAAGATCTTCATTGCAAAGGAGTATAGCCGAGATCAAAACGAATCTTTTTACAAGATTAAACAGGCTATATCCATTTATTAGCTAGGCAAAAGAGGCTCCTGCCGTTAGGCACAAAAGAGCCTTATCCTTTTTTTTTTTTAAAAGAAGAAGAAGAAGAAGAAAAAAAAAAGTTGGGTCTTACTAAAATTTCCCAAGGCTCATCTAAGGCAAATTACACACAAATGAAGACCCGCCACAGATCGAGGATGAAGCAGAGGAGCTCCAACCCAAGCTCATCCTTTAACAAGAAGACAAGGTATTAAGAAATGGTAAGATTACTGACAATATCTTATTTAATTATCCTTTCAAAGATGCTAAATGCATGCAAAGAACATGGCTTAAGGATAATATGAACCTTGTTAATGATTCTTACAATGACACAAAAGAGTAAGCAAATGTAAAAGAAATGCATTTTAAATGATCAATGTTTTTGTCTTATAAGACTCTCTTTTTATGTTTTGTGCACAAATTTTAAAGTATGCATACTTAGGATCATGTTTGTGGTGACTACGTCTCCCAAACACCAAGTAGACCTTGTCACTCTACTTTGGAAGTATGATATGGACTAAAAAGAGCATACATGCTTGCGGCAGACAATGTCTCTCAAGCACCAAGTGGATTAGTCATCCACTCTGGAATGATGTCGTAGGGTAAAAATTGATCCTTTACCCGCTAAGACCAATGGACTAATGGGTGAGACTTTACCATCTCTACCTCATAGTCGAGGACGACTATGATTTCAAGAGAGAGGTAATTTCATAAAAATTAATATCTATCCAACCCAAATGATTTTCTCATATTAAACTGATCACTTAATGTGGGAGAATACACGGGAACAAGGGTTAAGATATAGACATGTGCTTATAGATCTATCTCAACACGGGGCCAATGGTTAAGGGGCCCAAATGAGAGATGGTCTATAAAAGAGCAAGGCTAACCAATGGAGCATAAGACCTTAGGGTTAGCTTCATTGAAGACCTCCAATAATGTGTGTAAAAGTCCTTTGACCTTAGGCAAGCTAGGCCTGAGCTTGAGGTGGGAACCCGGCCTAAGCTCGAGGTGCTTGTCCTACTTGAGGTGCTTGTCGTGCTTGAGGTGCTTGACATGCTTGAGGTGCTTGATTAAGATGCTTGAGGTGCTTGACTGGATCCATGCTTGAGGTGCTTGACTTGCTACATAATTAAGGTGCTTGAGGTGCCTTGAGATGCTTGCCTGAGATGCTTGTGGGAACACCCCCTAGTTCAAGTGCTTTGTCATGCTTGATGACTAAGGGGCTTGCTCATCCAAATTCAAAAAGATCCCTACAAGGAGGGGGGCGAGCCTACAAGGTGGGGGATGAGAGAGAACACACACACACACACACACACAAGGGAAACCCCAGCTTGAAGTGGCAGCAAGGAACACTTGTCAAGTTCCTCCTCATGTTGCCCTCATGGTGTGCCTGAAGCCTATTCGTTGGCCACCCAAGGGGTCCAATGATAATTTAGGATATTTAATTAATTGATTTTTCATTTATCAAGTCCTCTCTCTCAAAGGGGAAAGGGGGACACTTGTCCCAAGGCTACCCCTGTTGCTTATAATGGCTCCTGCTTGTGATTGGCTAGGCCTGGAGGGGTCCAATGAGCTTAAAGCATGAGCTACAAGGGGGGGTCGACCCAAGCAAGCTAGGGGGTTGCTTAGGGGGTATACTCACCCACACACACTCACAAACACTCTCATGGTGTGCTATGCAAAGTGCAAGAGCTCCATCTCCTTCTCGAAGCTCCTTGAGAAGTTGAGAGCCTACACCAACTCTCTTGGCTATGGAATGCAAATCCAACCAAGAGCTATGCTTCAATGCTTAAGCTTGCCATCTTCTTCTTCTCCATTACTATGCTATTATGTATGCTAGCAACAAGAGTATGATAAGTGAGGAACTAATTCTTTCTCCTATGAAATTTTTCTTCTTCCTCTTCCCTACCCTCATTCCCTGCTAGCTCTCTCCACCTTTGAAGGTGTTTGAGGTCTTGGGATTGAGGCTTTGGATAGTTAATGCTTTCTACAAGTGCATGTTATGCTTATTGCAAGAAGGCTAATGGTTTATTGCAAGTAGATTAATTACTTAATTCAAGTAGATTAATTGTATTGCAAGGTAGATTAATTATTACTTTAAGCACAAGTTGATGCATAAAAGTATACATCTTCATGCACTCAAATGATTTAGGGGACACAAAGATTAATGATGTTCACAAGTTCTTGATTGTTTTCAAGCTAAGATTGATTGTTGAAATTATGCAAAAGCTTGGTGTGTGAACCTTCCATCTCCATATTGCCAAGGAGGTCTCAAGGAACACAAAGATTGTATTTTACCAAGTCTCTCTTAATGAGAGAATCTATAATACAAATGCCTTTTGGAGGGGGGACCGGCTCCACATAAATCCGGTCCTCAACTGTTGTCATATTCTCTACACTCTCTCTCTTGTAAAAGTATTGTTCATGCCTAGTTAATTAAGTGTTATGATAGAGTTGCTACTACCAATTAAGTTCACCCTCTATGCTCTCAAAATTGCTCACTCTAATTCTCTTAATTCCGCTATTCTCTAAGTTCATAGGCCATTCCCATTACAGCCTATCAACTCAAGTTGCCCAGTCATTGGCTCATACACAATGCTTTTCATGTGAGCCTACTAACGCCTTACAAAGGAGAGCCACCTCAAGAACCAACTATTGAAGACCCACCAGAGATCGAGGACCAAGAATGAAGGAGTACGAGCGGAAGTGCGACGCAAGAGCGAGTGCGTGAAGAAGAGCACGACGATATGGTGAACTCGCTCTACTGTAATGTGTAGAGCATAGTGAGTTCTTATTAGGTTTTTACAAAAGAATATGTGGACATACCTGGCGGCCCGCCCACTTACCTGGGCGACCACATTGGGCTTTATACCCCAACAACCTCCCACTTAAAGTCCAATGTGGTACTTTAAGTGTGAGAGAAGCTACTATACAAGCTAATATACAAGAGATGTAGAGAAGTGATGTACTACCCTACACCTAACTGCTTGCAAAAATGCGCAAAGCTCTCTGAGGGAAGTCCTTTTGTAAGTAGATCAACAGGATTTTTTATGGTGTGAACTTTGACAAGCTGAAGTTGCTTATCCTCGAGCATTTCCCTGATGAAATGATACTTCACATCCACATGCTTTGTCTTTGAGTGATAAACTGGATTGCGGGCCAATTGTATAGCACTTTGACTATCACAATATAACACAGGCATCTCTTCTTTGATTTCCAAATCTGTTACTAGTCGATTAAGCCAAATTTATTCTTTGCATGCCTCTGATGCTGCAACATATTCAGCCTCTGTAGTAAACTGAGTAACACAATCTTGTAATCTAGAATGCCATGATACTGCTCCACCAGCCAATGTAAAGACATACCCTGACGTAGACCTTTGGTTGTCTAAGTCACCTGCATAATCTGAGTCTGTAAAACCCTTTACACTTAGCTCCTGACTCCCATAGCATATACGCATACTCTTTGTATCTTTCAGGTATCTCAATATTCCTTTCACTGCCTCCCAATGTTTCTTGCCTGGGTTTGACATGTATCGACTTACTACTCCCACTGCAAATGCAATGTCTGGGCAAGTAGCAATCATTGCATACATCAAACTACCCACTGCAGACGCATATGGAATCTTATCCATTTCAGCCTGTTCTTCCTCAGACACAGGACAATCTTGTTTGCTAAGTTTCACATATGGTGGCAATGGAACACTCAATGCCTTTCCCTTCTCCATATTATAACGTTGCAAAACCTTGTCAATATACTCTGTTTGAGATAACCAAATCAACTTCTTTGATCTGTCTCTCTCAATGCGCATACCAAGTATATGACTTGCCTCACCCATGTCTTTCATGTCAAACGATTTTGCCATCTTTGACTTCAAAGCTGAAATCTCTTCCAAGTGCTTGCCAGCAATCAACATGTCATCCACATACAAAATAAGGATCAGCCAACTGCCATCCTTAGCCTTCTTTGTATATAGACAGTAATCGAACTCACTACGTTTGTAGCCTTGAGAAAGCATAAACTTGTGGAATTTATGGTACCATGCCCTCGGTGATTGTTTTAAGCCATAAAGACTCTTTAACAACTGGCATACCCAATCTTCCTTGCCTTTCTCAACAAACTGGCTGCTGCATGTAAATTTCCACATCTAAATCACCATGCAAGAATACTGTCTTGACATCCATTTGGTGCAACACCAAATCTAATATGGCAACCAATGCAAGAAAGCATCTCAATGTAGTCATCTTGACCATCGGAGAGAAGACTTCATCAAAGTCAATGCCTTGTTCTTGCTTAAAGCCCTTGGCAACAAGCCTTGCTTTGTACTTTGGCTGACTATCATGAGCGGTGATCTTATACCTGTAAACCCATTTACAGGGTAGAGCCTTTTTGCCCCATGGTAATTTAACTAGCTTCCATGTCTGGTTTTTATGCAGAGCTGTCATCTCTGACTGCATGGCCAATTTCCAATTACCGGAGTCCTTCATTTGCACTACTTCCTTGTAACATGAAGGCTCATTGCAATCAGTCAACATGAAATAATTCATAGATGGAACAAACCTATCAGGAGGTCGCGTGACACGTCCAGATCTACGCACAATAGGTGGCTCAGGCTCAGCCACAACCTGTGGTTCCACTCTATCATGTCCTTGCTCCTCTTGAGCCCTGACATTTTGTCTTGCACGTGCAGGTCCATCTTCTTGGAAGACAACTCTTCTGATCTCCTCAACCCTCTCTGGTTTAGAATGATATTTGGATTCATTAAAGTGAACATCATTGCTGCGGACAACCTTTCTGGATTCGGGATCCCAAAGTCTGTACCCCATCTCACTAGAATTACCATAGCCTAGAAAGATGCACTTTCTACTCTTTGGCTCAAGTTTGTTCCTAAATTCCTTTGGAACGTGAGTATATGCCTCATAGCCAAAGACTCTGAGATGTTTGTATGAGGGCATTTTGCCTGACCATACCATCTCTGGCACTGAATCTGTTGGGATTAAAGCCCAAGTGGCCTCTTATGCGGATATGGCCGGCCGCCCGCCTAACTCACTTACCTCTAACTCTTTGTATATACTAACTTATACTTTGTGAATACTAAGGAATTGGGAGATAACCCTTCTAACAGTTCTCTGCGTACTGTACTGTGTAAGCTCACTGTGTGTGTGTGTGTGTGTGTGAGAGAGTCGACCCACGCTCCGCTCCGCGACTTCAATTGGTATCAGAGCCTTGGTTCAGTGCGGATTTGCGCAATCGCGCGCGCGCACTTTTCCGGCAGATTCTGGATCCGGAGTTCGAAAATTCACACTCGGCGTTCCGGGAGCGTTTTCAGTAGGTGACTTGTGGTTTTACCCCCCTTTCGAAGCCGTTTATGCCCTCAGAATTTCGTTCTGAGCACTACAGCAGAAGATAGATTTCAACCGCAAAGAAATCCGTCTTGTGTAGATTGGCAAGCAGGAGGTGGTCGACATCAATATCGACATCGACATACATCACCTATTAGTCTTCAGAGCATCATCTATAGACCAGGTACACATATATATCATCAGATATATATATTGCAGTCTGCATTGTTACTTCTTGTGCTTGCCAGGTTCCAGGGGAGGTGTGGCCATACGACGGCTTGACACCACTGGCATGTATTGCAGATTGATGTACTGTGATTGTGGGTCTGCTAGTTGTGAGTCACGCTAGCAGACAGACCGCCGCAGCGGTCATAGGACAGTGATTGGTCTATTATAAGATGTATGCTAGTTCTGGGCAGTTTGTTGAGCCATCTGAGAGGGTCGTGTGTGAGGTTTTTTGAAGCCAAGCACTGGGGGCTGGGTTACCCAGTGTGAGGTGGATTAGGTTGCTGGAGTTTCCCTCTACACGCATCTTCTTCGGCGACTTTTATCCCTTAGGATGTATGACTTTGTGTAGACACTGGATTGCATCTTATGCGTCAGGCCGTTGAGGCATTGATCAGGGTTCAGTCTTGAGACAGATACAGGTTCTGTCATCGCCCAGAGAGGAGAAAGTGTATGCTTACAGGACAGCATATTACAGGGATTTTTTAGATTTGTCATTGGTCAGCTATTTATGATTGTTTTTTGAGCTATCTTTTGGTTCCCAGAGCTCAGTTTACAGGGGAGACTCTGTCAAAAATTTTCAAAATACTGACAGTTCCTGAGGAGAGGTGTTCAGCTTGTTGATTACAGCTTGTTTACTGTGTACAGAGGCCAGTTTACAGGGGAAACTCTGCCGGATTTTTCTCAGGAGTAAACAGTTTGGCAGATATGGCATCTTCTCAAAGTGAGACTCTTTACAACATAAAGAAGCTGGATGGCACAAACTTTCCATTCTGGAAGAAGCAGATTTGGCAGGTTTTGGTGCAGAAAAAACAAGTGAAGCCACTGAAGCTCAAAGGGGAGAGACCAGAATTTATGGCTGAAGATGAGTGGGAAGAGCTTGACGAGTTAGCTTGTTCCACAATCATGTTGACACTGGCAGAAAATGTTTACTTCAACGTAGCAGAAGAGACTACAGCGTATGGCGTATGGCAAAAGCTATGTGATATGTACGACAAACAAAGTGCTGCTTCTCAGATTTACTGGCTCAAGAAATTGGTGGATTTGAAGATGAAGGAAGGGACAGCCATGTCAAATCATCTGAATGAATTTCACTCAATTTTCAGCCAGTTAACAGCACAGGAGATAGTCTTTCCAGATTCAGTGAAGGCTATGTTTCTCTTAATCACTTTGCCAGACAGTTGGGATACTTTTCGTACAGCGTTAAGTAATTCTGTCGCGCCAGAAGGTCTTACAAGTGCCAATGTAGAAGGCAGCTTGCTCACAGAGGAAGTGAACAGGAAGAACATTGACAAAGGCAAAGGCAATAGTGCTTTGGTCGTTCGAGGGAGACAACAGTTTAAAGAGAAGAAGGGTAAGAAGGCACAAAACCGAAGTAAGTCTCGTGATTCGAAGTCAAAGGATGACATAGAATGCTACCATTGTGGCAAGAAGGGTCACATGAAGTGAGACTGTACGAAGTGGAAACAAGAAAAAGGAAAAACAAAGAGTTCTGAACAAGATGAAAAGAAGAGTTCAGTGAAGATTGAAGAGGTGAATGTCACAGGATCTGGTTCAGACAGTGATTCTGGTATAGCAGCTGGTGACATCTTCCTTACAAGCAATCTTGATTCTTTTTTCTTGACTGCAGAGGATGGACATGCTATGAGTGATTGGATTATCGACTCAGGGGCATCTTTACATGTTTCTCCACACAAAGAGTGGTTTACATCATATGTGGCTACTAAAGATTATGTCAGACTTGGCAATGAGCAATTTTGTGACATACTTGGAGTGGGAGATGTGCAGTTGAAGTTTCAGAATGGCTCTTCTTTATGGCTCAAGAATGTCAGACATGTTCCAGCAATCCGAAAGAGCTTGATTAGTACAGGGAAGTTGGATGATGCGGGTTATGTGACAGTTTTTGGGAACAGCGCTTGGAAGATCTCCAAAGGTTCGATGACTGTAGCACATGGCAGCAAGTCAGGAACTCTGTACACTTTACATGTTTCAGAGGTTAAAAACCATGTAATTAATGTGATTGAGCAGCCAAGTGTGTCACTGTGGCATCGTAGGTTGGGACATATGTCAAAAAGAGGAATGGAAATACTTTCTCATTATGGTTATTTGCCTGGCTTTTCATTTCAAGATTTCGAGTTTTGTGAGCATTGTGTTTATGGTAAGCAAACACAGGAACCGCACAGATCAAAGAGGAATCGTAGGGACGAACGATTAGCTCTTGTACACAGTGATCTATGCGGACCAATGCCTAGTTTGTCACTAGGGGGAGCAACGTACTTTTGTACATTCATAGATGACTATTCTCGCAAAGTATGGGTTTACTTCTTGAAGCACAAGGATGAGGTGCTCAAGGTCTTTAAGACATTCTTGCAGCTGGTGGAGAATCAGAGTGGTCAGAAGCTGAAGTGCTTGAGAACTGACAATGGTGGAGAGTACGTTTCCAAAGCTTTTCAAGACTTTTGTGAAGCAAAAGGGATTAAGCGGGAACTTACTGCACCATATAATCCTTCACAGAATGGGGTTGCAGAACGTATGAATAGGACCATACAAGAGAAGGTCAGAAGCATGTTGTCAAATGCTGAGTTGCCTGATGGATTTTGGGCGGAAGCAGTGGCTACAGCAGTCCATTTGATCAACAGGTCTCCTAGTAGGGTTCTGGATAAGAGTACAGTGGCCGAGATGCTATGGACAAGCAAGGCACCTTCGTATAAGCATCTCAGAGTATTTGGTTGTGAAGCTTATAGCCATATTCCTAAGGACTTTAGAAATAAGTTAGAACCAAAGAGCAAGAAGTGTATATTTCTTGGCTACGGAGAATCGGGCGAGATGGGTTACCGGCTTTGGGATCCTGAGTCCAGAAAGCTTATTCGTAGCAATGATGTGCATTTCAATGAAGCCAAGTTTCACGCTAAGCCAGAGAAGACAGAGCAGATCAGAAGAGTTGTCTTCAGGGAAGATGGACCTAGTGCTAGCACATCAAGACAGCATGGTCAGGCTCAGGAACAGCCTATAGTGGCTAGAGAGGCAGAATCAGTTGTGGTGAGACGTTCTGAGCGTGTCTCCAAACCACCTGATCGTTATGCGCCATCTCTAAATTATGTCATGCTCACAGATTGCGGAGAACCATCTTGTTACAAGGAAGCATTACAAGTGGTTGACTCGAAAAAATGGAAGTTGGCCATGCAGTCAGAGATGACAGCTCTGCATAAAAACCAGACATGGAAGTTGGTTAAATTACCACAGGGCAAAAAGGCTCTACCTTGTAAATGGGTTTACAGGT
The DNA here is from genome assembly GCF_014529385.1 of Adiantum capillus-veneris. Lineage (NCBI taxonomy): Eukaryota > Viridiplantae > Streptophyta > Polypodiopsida > Polypodiales > Pteridaceae > Adiantum > Adiantum capillus-veneris. Next base: position 8,657,270 of record NC_140943.1, on the reverse strand, counting down.
ATAAGATCACCGCTCATGATAGTCAGCCAAAGTACAAAGCAAGGCTTGTTGCCAAGGGCTTTAAGCAAGAACAAGGCATTGACTTTGATGAAGTCTTCTCTCCAGTGGTCAAGATGACTACATTGAGATGCTTTCTTGCATTGGTTTCTATATTGGATTTGGTGTTGCACCAAATGGATGTCAAGACAGCGTTCTTGCATGGTGATTTAGATGTGGAAATCTACATGCAGCAGCCAGAAGGGTTTGTTGAGAAAGGCATGGAACATTTGGTATGCCAATTGTTAAAGAGTCTTTATGGCTTAAAACAATCACCGAGGGCATGGTACCATAAGTTCCACCAGTTTATGCTTTCTCAAGGCTACAAACGTAGTGAGTTCGATCACTGTCTATATACAAAGAAGGCTAAGGATGGCAGTTGGCTGATCCTTATTTTGTATGTGGATGACATGTTGATTGCTGGCAAACACTTGGAAGAAATTTCAGCTTTAAAGTCAAAGATGGAAAAATCATTTGACATGAAAGACATGGGTGAGGCAAGTCATATACTTGGTATGCGCATTGAGAGAGACAGATCAAAGAAGTTGATTTGGTTATCTCAAACAGAGTATATTGACAAGGTTTTGCAACGTTTCAATATGGAGAAGGGAAAGGCATTGAGTGTTCCATTGCCACCATATGTGAAACTTAGCAAACAAGATTGTCCTGTGTCTGAGGAAGAAAAGGCTGAAATGGATAAGATTCCATATGCGTCTGCAGTGGGTAGTTTGATGTATGCAATGATTGCTACACGTCCGGATATTGCATTTGCAGTGGGAGTGGTTAGCAGATATATGTCAAATCCCGGCAAGAAACATTGGGAGGCAGTGAAAGGTATCATGAGATACTTAAAACATACAAAGAGTATGCGCATATGCTATGGTAGTCAGGATTTGAGTGTCAGAGGATACACTGACTCAGATTATGCAGGAGACTTGGATAAGAGGAGATCTACATCAGGCTATGTCTTTACATTGGCTGGAGGTGCCATATCATGGCGATCTCGATTACAAGATTGTGTTACGCAGTCTACTACAGAAGCTGAGTATGTTGCAGCAAATGAGGCATGCAAAGAAGCTATTTGGCTTGGTAGATTGGTTGCAGACTTGGGAATCAAAGTAGATATGCCAGAGTTATATTGTGATAGTCAAAGTGCTATACAATTGGCAAAGAATCCAGTGTTCCATTCGAAGACTAAGCATATTGATGTCAAATATCACTTCATTAGGGAAGTACTTGAAGACAAGCAGATACAACTGTTGAAGATCCACACCAAGGACAATCCTGCTGATCTACTCACAAAGGGACTTCCAGGAGAGGGCTTTGTGCATTGTTGTGAGTTATTGGGCATTGGATAGATGGCAGCCATGTAAATCTTTGTACATTTATGTTCATAGATTTACAGTTACTTAAAGTGCCACATTGGACTTTAAGTGGGAGGTTGTTGGGATTAAAGCCCAAGTGGCCTCTTATGCGGATATGGCCGGCCGGCCGCCTAACTCACTTACCTCTAACTCTTTGTATATACTAACTTATACTTTGTGAATACTAAGGAATTGGGAGATAACCCTTCTAACAGTTCTCTGCATACTGTACTGTGTAAGCTCACTGTGTGTGTGTGTGTGAGAGAGAGTCGACCCACGCTCCGCTCCGCGACTTCAGAATCCTTCTGCAAAACCTTGCTAGGAGTTCTATTTACAAGATGAACAGCCGTTGATACAGCTTCAGCCCAAAACCCATTTGGCAGTTGTGCATTAGACAACATACTTCTGACCTTCTCTTGTATGGTCCTATTCATCCTCTCAGCAACACCATTTTGAGGAGGATTGTAAGGAGCAATAATTTCACGTTTTATACCTTTTGACTCACAAAAGTCCTGAAAGGCCTTTGAAATATACTCTCCACCATTGTCAGTGCGTAAGCATTTAAGCTTCTTGCCACTCTGATTCTCCACAAGTGTCACAAACGTTTTGAAAACACTAAACGCTTCATCCTTGTGCTTGAGAAAGTAAACCCATACTTTCCTCGAGTAATCATCTATAAATGTCATAAAGTAAGAAGCTCCCCCTAGAGATAGGTTAGGCATAGGTCCACACAAATCACTATGAACAAGTTCCAACTGTGTATCTGTATGCTGTAACCACAAATTTCCCACTATATGCTGTAACCGCTGCGGCGGTTGTTTGCTGCGTGACTCACAGCCAGCAAACCCTCAACAAACATACATCATCTCTAACAATACATCCCATGTGGAAGTACCTGCAATGTCAAGATGAAATCTGGAATATCAAGCAGCAAACACAAGCTACCTGATGAACTAGTGGATGTCGTCTATAGTCTGTGTGTAGATGCGCCCGTGTCGTATATGACACGCCTCCAAGAACTGTGAGCCGTCCTTCGATGTGTAGACAGCCACAAATCAACACTCTGGGAGTGTCGATATCCTCAGCACCTGCATTCGTAGGCCGAAAACCCCAAATTTGCAGAGTCGGATATGCACCCGTCGAGACCACGTAGTCGAAAATGGCCTGAGCAGATCTTTGTCGAAGCCGAACGGTGGCCGAGATGACCTCATAATGAAATTCTGAGAACACCGAGCCCTTCGGGTTCACCCACAGGATTTGGGGCCATGTCTTCGCCTGTCGAATTTCACTCCAATCTGAGTTGGTAACTCTAGCCTCCTGCAGTGCTACCCCGAGCCTCGATCTGAGCTCTGATACCAGTTGAAGGAGTACGAGCGAAAGTGCGACGCGAGAGAGAGTGCGAGAAGAAGAGCACGACGATATGGTGAACTCGCTCTACTATAATGTGTAGAGCATAGTGAGTTCTTATTAGGTTTTTACAAAAGAATATGTGTACATACCTGGCGGCCCGCCCACTTACCTGGGCGACCACATTGGGCTTTATACCCCAACAAAGAAGAGGTGTTGTAGCTTGAGTCCATTCTCCGACATGAAGAAAGGTATTAAGAGACGGTAATATTATCCGACGGTGTCTTATTAAGTTTAAGAACTATCCTTTTGAAGATGCTAGATGGATGCAAGGCATACAGTTAAAGGATAACCTAAACCTTGTCAATGCTTACAATGCTTCCCTAGAGTAAGAAAATGTACAAATGTTTAAAATAAACAAACTTTTTGTCTTATAAGACTCTCTTTTTCTTTATTGTGCACAAAGGTTAAGTAGTATGCATGCTTAGGATTAAGTTTGCGGAGACGACCTCTTCCAAACACCAAGTAGAGCTTGTCACTCCACTATGGAAGATTGATAGGACTAATGCGCAGACATGCTTGCGGCAGCTTAGTCCCTCAAGCGCCAAATGGATTAGTCATCCATTCTAGAACGATGTCGTAGGGTAACATAGGGATCCTCTACCCGCTAGAAAAAGGATTAATGAATAGGCTTTCTTTTCTCTACCCATAGTCGAGGACGACTATGGGTAGAGGACGACTATGATTTCAAGAGAGAGGTAATGTCATAATAACTAATATCTAATTCTCCTTAATGACTTTCTCATGTTAAACTGATCCTTTAATATGGGGAAGTACCAAGGGAGAAAAAGATAGAATACTGTGTTAGGAAATAAGACGTAGCTAAATAGATAATTGAGTAGATTACTTAATGGAGAGAGAAAAATTTACATACACGAGATTATAGAGTAGAGAGAGAGAGAGAGAGACAGAGTACAAACGATATACGTGGTTCACCCAATGTGGGCTACGTCCACGGGAAAGCAGCCACTCAATGGCTTTAGTACTTCAAAACAAGAAGTAGTTTACAAAGGGATTATACCCTTAATGGAGCTCCCGTCTTGCTTCACACTCACCTTGTTGCATCAACTTCACACTATAAAATGTGTGTAGAAATGGCCTCCTTTTATAGGCCAAAAGGGTTGCCCTCTCTTATGAGAGGCAGCCATGTGTAGCCGCCCTTGTGTGAATAAGTCCAAATCGGACCCTTCAATCCGCCCATGTGTGGCCGCCCTTGAGAAGACAAGTCCGCTTTTCCATTCGGCCACCGGCCACCGGCCATTGACTACCGGCCACCGGCCAACCGTACCGGTTGTTTTCCGACCACTTTCCGGCTACCGTCCGGCCATAATATTCCGGCGAAAAGGAATATTCCGGCCAAGAAAGAAAAATCTCGGGGGCTTCCGCCCCCAAGGCCCCTAAAGTTGCCCTTGATTTTTGGCCGTGAAAATTTTGGTTTCCGGTGAGTGAGTTTTCTTCACGCACGATGGCTTCTCCTCATAATGGGGGCCTTACAAATGTGCGCTTTTACCACAGAAAATTACAAGCTAAATCAGGCTCCATACTCCCACTTGGAGACTGATCTCCAAACCAAACCTGTGACTTCTTTCCATCCTGGCTTCTTATCCTTGAATGCCGATTGAAGATAAGAAAAAGCTCAACTTCTCCTTGTTGCCCACCTTTGTAAACATGTCTGCAGGATTTTCACTTGTATGCACCTTTCCTAGCTTTAGTTGTCCCTCTTCCAAAAGAGTGCGTATGAAGTGATATCTCACCTCAATGTGCTTTTCCTTGAATGAAAGGTTGAGTTATTCGCAAGATCGATAGCGCTTTGGCTATCACTGTATAAGACACAATTGTCTTGTTTGAATCCAAGCTCTTCTAAGAATCTGTGAAGACAAAAAATTTCTTTGCTTGCCTCCATCATTGCTACATACTCTGCTTCCATGGTAGAAAGTGAAACCATTTTCTGCAGCTTTGAAGCCCAGCTTACTGCTGTGCCTCCAACCGTGTGAACACATAGCCAACAGTGCTCCTTCGAGTATCTTTGTCACCTACCATATCTGCATCAGCATACCCTTCTAGAAAAATATCAGTTCCTCCAAAATACAAAGCATTTGTTGTTGTCCCTTTTAGATACCTAAGTATCCACTTCACAGCTTGCCAATGCTCTTTACCTGGGTTGTCCATGAACCTACTCACAACTCCCACTGCATGTGCAATGTCTGGCCTTGTCCAGACCATAGCATACATTAGAGAACCTACCGCTGCAGCATATGGAACTTTAGGCATAGACAGGTAAACCGGTGAATTATGCATTTCTCAAAGTTTTTGGGTGTGAGGCTTTCATGCACATAGATAGAAGCCTAAGATCAAAGCTAGATGCAAAGTCCAAAAAGTGTTTCTTCATTGGCTATGGAGAAGGTGATTTTGGGTATCGCCTATGGAATCCTGAAGATGGTAAAATCTTAAGGAGTAGGGATGTAATTTTTAACGAACAAAATATGTACAAAGATTACTTGGAAAGAAAACAAACAAAAGAAACAGGTGATGAGTACATGGAGCTTGAGGATGGTGAAGACTCAAGGACTACAAACGGGGACAATGTGCAACAACGCAACCAATTGAGGAGCCTCAACCTATTCCCCGAAGATCTACAAGAGCAAGTAGACCTCCAGAAAGGTTTATTCCTTGCTTCAACCATCTCTTGATCTCAGATTCTGGAGGGCCAGAATCATACGAAGAAGCTATGCAACATGAATCCAAAGAAGAATGGACGAAGAGCATGCAAGTGGAGATGGACTCACTACATCGCAACCAAACATGGGAGTTGGTTGAGTTGCCTAAAGGTAAGCGGGCACTTCAAAACAAATGTGTGTACAAGGTGAAGGAAGAAGAAGGTGGGAAGAAAAGGTACAAGTCTAGGCTTGTGGTAAAAGGGTTTTCTCAAAAGAAAGGTGTTGACTTCAATGAAATATTTTCTCCTGTTGTAAAAATGAACTCAATTAGGCTTGTCTTAAGCCTTGTGGCTGCTCATGATCTAAATCTCGAGGAAATGGATGTAAATACGGAATTCCCTCACGGTGACTTAGAGGAGGAAATTTACATGCTTCAACCAAAGGGGTATGAAGTAAAAGGTAAGGAGAAAATGGTTTGCAGATTAAAGAAGAGCTTGTATGGTTTAAAGCAAGCATCAAGACGATGGTACTTGAAGTTTGATCGATGGATGTTGGATCATGGATTCACAAGATGCAACTCGGATCACTACGTCTACACGAAGAATTTGGGAGATGGGAAATTCATCATCCTAATGTTATATGTTGATGACATGTTGATTGCAAGTGCTAACATGCAGGATATCAAAGACCTAAAAGAGGATCTGTCTAAATATTTTTCAATGAAAGATTTAGGTGTTGCAAAGAGGATACTTGGTATGAAAATATCAAGGGATAGGAGGAAGAACACAATAAAGCTATCTCAAGAAGATTACATCAAGAAGGTACTAGAAAGGTTTGCAATGATAGAAACTGTACCTTTGCCGACAATCTCACAAGCTTCATCATCTCCCAAGTATACATACCCAAAATTACCTTTGGTGTAGTCTTGGAAATGTTGCTTGTGTGGTGTCGCATGGAATGAAGCCCCGGAATCTACTATCCAGGAATTAGACACATTGTCTAATGAGAGAATTAGAGCATCTTGCTCTACTTTACCTGCCACATTGGCCTCCGATGTTGGCTTGTTGTCTTGAGACTCTGTCTCCTTCTTCTTCTTGGACCAGCAATCCTTCTTGACGTGGCCCTTCTTGCCGCAGTTCCAACATTCAAGAACTGACTTTGTGCGTGACTTGCTCCGCCTTGAGCGATCACGACCCTTTTGGTTTTTGAAACTCTCCTTAAGCCTTCTTCTTGTTTCCACTAATAGTGCAGCACTTGATGATTCTCATGTGCTTCTCCTTCGCATTTCCTCGCTTAGGAGAACACCCACAACATCATCAAACTTAAGAGTATTTGTGCCAGAGATAGAATTACTTACAGCCATCACAAGGTTGTCCCAACTATCCGGTAAAGATGATAGTATAAGGAGAGCTCGCACTTCATCATCGAAATTCCCTCATTTAGGTGTTCTGCAACTGAACCATTCTCTGCCATCTTTAGATTGAACAAGCGCTTCTTAAGAAATACCTTATTGGATGCCAATGGTTTTTCGTAGAAGTCATCAAGTGACTTCATCAAGTCCTCCGTGGTCTTCATCTCTGAAACGTTGAAGGCCACCGTTGACACCAAGCTTAACCGGATTGTTCCCAGTGCCTTTCGATCAAGGACAATCCATGCTTCATCTGACATCGTTGCGGGCTTCTTTGCAAGACCGCCTAGTGGCAAATATAGGTCCTTTTGGTAGAGATAGTCTTCAATAGGCACCTTCCAATGTTGGTAGTTTTTGTTGTTGAACTTCTCAATCTTGAGCTTCCCTTCCTCTGCCATAACTCCCACTCAATTCAAGGAATCCTTTCCTTAAGATAACTTAGCTACGAGCAAACCTTGCTCTGATACCAGTTGTTAGGAAATAAGACGTAGCTAAATAGATAATTGAGTCGATTACTTAATGGAGAGAGACAAATTTACATACACGAGATTATAGAGTAGAGAGAGAGAGAGAGAGAGAGTATACACGATATACGTGGTTCACCCAATGTGGGCTACGTCCACGGGAAAGCAGCCACTCAATGGCTTTATTACTTCAAAACAAGAAGTAGTTTACAAAGGGATTATACCCTTAATGGAGCTCCCGTCTTGCTTCACTCTCACCACCTCACACTCACCTTGTTGCATCAACTTCACACTATAAAATGTGTGTAGAAATGGCCTCCTTTTATAGGCCAAAAGGGCTGCCCTCTCTTATGAGAGGCAGCCATGTGTAGCCGCCCTTGTGCGAATAAGTCCAAATCGGACCCTTCAATCCGCCCATGTGTGGCTTCCCTTGAGAAGACAAGTCCGCTTTTGAATTCGGCCACCGGCCATTGACTTCCGACCACCGGCCAACCGTACCGGTTGTTTTCCAACCACTTTCCGACTGCCGTCTGGCCATAATATTCCGGCAAAAAGAAATATTCCGGCCAAGGAAAAAAAATCTCAGGGGCTTCCGCCCCCAAGGCCTTTAAAGTTGCCCCTGATTTTTGGCCATGAAAATTTTGGTTTTCGGTGAGTGAGATTTCTTTACGCACGATGGCTTCTCCTCATAATGGGGCCTTACAAATGTGCGCTTTTACCACAAAAAATTACAAGGTAAATCAGGCTCCATACTTAACATACTGGTTACACTGGCAAACCAGTCACAGTAGGGATCCAAAGGGGGGGCATCTGCAAAAGATCAATGTGCAAACAATGGGCTTCAAAGACCCTAAGGTTGAGCCCATTAAGACTTCCAAAATGCTAAGGTCCCAAAATTCAAAGGCTAGGTCCAATGGTCAAAACATAGGGCAAATTGAATGCTTGTGGGAAGACTCAAAAATCTTCCCACATCCCTATCTTGGAGAGGGCAGGCATTTCTTGTAGGGGATGAGAGACAAACACACACACACTCTAGTAGGCTCTCTTTACACAAAGGGAATACGGGACACATACTTCTTTCTCATAAGAATACTCCTTCTTCCTCCCATTCTACCCTCATACCCCGCTAGCTCTCACCATCTTCGAAGGTGTGTGAGGTCTTGTGTCTGAGACCGTGAGGGAATTGATGATGTGTTTTATAAGTGTGTGTGCATGGTGCTTGAAGCTATTAAGTATGGAGCCTGATTTACCCTTGTAATTTTCTGTGGTAAAAGCGCACATTTGTAAGGCCCCCATTATGAGGAGAAGCCATCGTGCGTGAAGGAAAATCACTCACCGGAAACCAAAATTTTCAGGGACAAGAATCAGGGGCAACTTTAGAGGCCTCAGGGGTGGAGGCCCCCGATATTTTTTTTTCACCGGAATATTATGGCCGGACGGCGGCCGGGAAGTGGTCGGAAAAAAACCGATCGGTTGGCCGTTGGCCGGTAGTCAATGGCCGATGGCCGGTGGTCAGAAGTCAATGGCCGGTGGCCAGTGGCCGAATTCAAAAGCAGACTTGTCTTCTCAAGGGCGCCCACACATGGGCGGATTGGAGGATCCGATTTGGACTTATTCGCACAAGGGCGGCTACACATGGTTGTCTCTCATAAGAGAGGGCAGCCCTTTTGGCCTATAAAAGGAGGCCATTTCTACACACATTTCATAGTGTGAAGTTGATGCAACAAGGTGAGTGTGAGGTGGTGAGAGTGAAGCAAGGCGGGAGCTCTATCAAGGGTTTAATCCCTTTGTAAACTACTTCTTCTTTTGAAGTGCTAAAGCCATTGAGTGGCTGCTTTCCCGTGGACGTAGCCCACATTGGGTGAACCACGTATATCGTGTGTACTCTCTCTCTCTCTCTCTACTCTATAATCTCTTGTGTGTGAAATCTATCTCTCCTTTAAGTAATCTACTCAAAAATCTATTTAGCTACGTCTTATTTTCTAACAGAAGCTTCCATCTTCATTGCACCATCAAGTTATTGAAGGAACACAAAGTATTGTATTGTAAAATGTCTCCCTTGATGGGGGAAACCTATAATACAAAGCCTTTTGGATGGGAGACCGGGACGGGAGACCGGCTCCATGTAAATCCGGTCCTCAATTGTTGTCAATAGCTTAATTTCTCTCTCTTTTGAAGTATTGTTCATGCCTATCTAACTAGGTTTTATGCTTTTTGTTTCTCTCTCCATCCAAGAACTCTTGCCATACTCATTAGGAATCTATTCTAATGAAATGCTCACTATGTTTATGCTATTTTCCGCTACACACAAGTTCCTAGGCCATTAAATGTTACACACCTTTCCACAATCCTTGTCGGATATGCCGAGCTTGGAGGTATTGAAGCAACTTCTGCAGTTGGTCAAGAGATTATCCAATTTGGGCATGCTATAGCTCATTAGAAAGATATTGAGAAGCTCTTTGCTCACATATATGTTGAGAAGAGAGTTAAGGAAATTACAAGCTCAAAAAGTGAAGCATGATTTGAACACAACGCTCACACACACACACACACACACACACACACAAAACAATCCAATCATGTTGTGCAAAACCTAAGTGCAATGCAAGAGGGTTTGAATGGAAATCATCTAATAGAGAGAGAGAGAGAGAGAGAGAGAGAGAGAGAGAGCTTAGATTATATATAAAAGGAAGTTATGCACCTACACACACACAAAACAAAGATCTAACGAGGCTAGGAAATGATAGCCCTTACTAAGCTTTGACACCACTTAATAAGTAAGTGGATTAGGGTGGATAGATTTCATGATGATGGTGAAAGCATCATGTGAAGCCAAACTAAACACAATTAGGAGATTCAATGCACAAGGAGAATATGCACAAGTTGGATTGATTATATAACTAAAGTGCAAATACATAGAGAGCCATTCTATAAACTTTTTGGGAAAGCTTTGAATGGAATCACCAATAATTGTAAGCATCAAAATCAGCCCAAATATCTTCTAGGTCATGCATTCCTCTTCATGAGTGTGAGTGAGTGTGTGTGTGTGTGGGGGGGGGGGGGGGGGGGGGGGGGGGGGGGGGTGGTACCATATGGAGTTAAAGGAAGCATCAAATAAAAAGTGGTAGGCAAATCTAGTAGGCGAATACATTGAATCTAGACAAGGTAGAGTAAGGGGAGGTCTCCATGGTGTGGGCTTAGACACAAATTCCTAACATGCGGTGTCTCAAAATTATGAGAAGGTGATATGTCAATTGTGCATGGAATGGGAATTTTAGAATTTCTTGCAAGCATTATTGGGGTTAAACAAGGATGTCGGTTGTCACATCAACTCTCTTTGGTCTATGCATCGATCACTTGGTACTTGGCTTTATGCAACAAGAAGGCATTGCAGAGGTTACTATTTGCAACACAATAATCATGCTTTTGTAGTATGCGGATGATGTAGTGCTTCTATCACATAATTCAGAGGATGCACCAAAGCTTATGGTTGTCCTTGATAACTTTGGCTTGCATAGTGGGATGATTGTGAATGAATCCAAAACAAAGGTTATACTTGCAAAAACCAGCCATAAGGAGAAGCCATGCATTGTGTACAACAATGATAAACTTGAAGTTTTTGAGAGCTCTAAGTACCTTGACCTTGAGGTTCTGACCAATCACAAGTGGCATGAATGTGTTCTGCACCATTTGGAAGCTGGAAAGAGAGTGTACCATGCATTTGGGAACATGTGTAATGTGGGGGGATGTCAAATGTTGGGTTCTCAAGAAGTATCTTTTTGACACATTGGTGACATCGGTTCTTCTTTACAGAGTTAAAGTGTGGGGTGGGAGCATCTCAAAGTCTACATGAAAAGATTTTTATTACAAAATTTCTCCAAGTTAAGACACAAAAACCATATCTGCTCTACTTTTTGGATTGGGATCTCTTCCAATTGAGGTTATCCACATGGAAAGGGTTGTGGAGTACATGATAAAGATGCATCAAAACCCCTCACATTGACTTCCTACTATAATTGCATGAGAAGCAAGCAAAAAAGTTCAAAAGGTGCATAAAAGCAAGATCTTCAGCACGGGATGGATGTAAGACACAAAGAAGAAATGGTTTGGGAGATGGAATGCATAACACTTGCTACATGATTCCTCATTTGACTCCCAAGTGAATGAAGCTTTTCGGTGATGCCAATGTTTTATTGCATGGGTGGTGTAATGTATGAAGCGTGACAATGTATTATGTCATGCTTCATACATTACACCACCCACAAATAAAACCATGTTCTTTTCCAAAAGAGGAAAGTGTACTCACCCTTATATGCTTAAGCATATCTCCTTGTTGGTGTTATGCACTATCGTAGCCATTTGTCTTAGCTCCCACTCCCTTTGATGTGAGATAGGGCATTGGGGAAATGAAGAAGAGTCAGATGAATTATGCACATTACGCTCACTGTAAGTTTGAGAGTTTCAATACCACACGCTACTAGAATTCTTCCCTCACATTTTCAACCATGACTTAGATCTACACACTTTCCTCTCCCAGTCACACTGTGGGCTCTCCATTGTGACTCTGATCTCACAACAATTTTGGAGCATCGAGAATCAATTATCATCCCCATACATACTGCATCACATCTATCTTTGGTCCCATAGGTCAAATTCAGCCTCTGAGGATGATAATAAAATCTTTCCCCTCTCTCTCTCTCTCTCTCTCTCTCTCTCTCTCTCTCTCTCTCTTCAAGGTGTCAAGGCTGAAATGATTAAATGGACAAGCAAGAAAACACGATATTGGATATGCGATATGTTTAACCTTGCACTTCAGTATGGCATGCCTCATGATTGGAGTGCAAATTGGATCAAACCTTTGCACAAAGGAGGAGATGTAAACAATGTGAACAACTATCGCACTATAATGGTTGGTTCTTTAATGGCAAAGTTATTTGGATGTATCATGGAGATGAAGATAAGTGAATGGGCTGAAAATAATGGCAAACGTGCACTTGGCCAAGTAGGTTTTCGAAAGCATCATAGCACTATTGATCACCTTGTCACTCTTCGAGTTCTTATGGAAGCGTCTCGATTGAAAGGAAAAAAGTTGTATTGTTGCTTTGTGGATTTCAAGAAAGCTTTTGACATGGTACCGCGAGGAAATCTTTGGAGACGTATGCAAAGCCTTCAAGTGCCGAGAGAATTTATGCATGCAGTCTTTCGCATCTACCAAAAAGTGATATGTCGATTACGTATGGGAGATGGAATTTCAGAATTTTTTGCAAGCACTATTGGTGTCAAACAAGGATGCCCACTTTCCCCAACCCTCTTTGGGCTACTCATTGATGAATTGGAATGCATGGTTCTTGACTTTATGCAGCAAGAAGGCATAGAAGAGGTTAAGATTGGAAATGCGGTGATCATGCTTTTGCTTTATGCCGATGATGTAGTGCTCTTGGCACATACCTTAGAAGATGCACAAAAGCTTATGAGTGTCTTGGAACGCTTTTGCCTACATAGCGGGCTGATCGTGAATGGATCCAAAACCAAGGTTATGCTTGTAAAGACCCTCAATGATGAAAATCCATGCATTGTATATAACAATGAGAAACTTGAAGTGGTAGATCACTTCAAGTACCTTGGCCTTGAGGTTCCATCCAATCATAAATGAAAGGATTGTGCAATGCATCGCTTGGAAGCCGGAAAGAGGTCCTATTATGCATTTGAGAACATGTGCAATGCAAGAGAGATCAAGTGTTGGGCTCTCAAAAAGTACCTCTTTGACACATTGGTGACACCGGTGCTTCTTTATGGAGTGGAGGTGTGGGGTGGAAGCATCGGGAAGTCTATTTGGAAAGAGTTTGAGAATGTCCAAAAGCGTTTTCTCACCAACTTTCTCCAAGTCAAGACACAAACACCCTACATGCTCTTACTTCTTGAGTCCGGATTGCTTCCCATTGAGGTCTTGGGCATGCAAAGGGTTGTGGAGTACATGCGTAAGACACAACGTAGCCCTTTGCATCGACTTCCTAGAATCGCATATGAAGCAAGTCAAATGGTTCAAAAGACATGCAAGAGCAAAATACTAAGTTCGGGGTGGATGCTTGATATCAAGAAATGGTTTGGAAGATGGGATGCATGTCACTTGGTCAAGGATGCGTCGATCGACTCCCAAGTTAATGAGGCCTTCTTACAACGCCAATGTATCACGGCTTGGGAGAAATCTGGAGGTTCTCGCTTCAGCCATTACACCACACACGTTGCCCCAAACTACAAATCTCTCTTCTTCTCGGAACGAGGTAACCGAACCCATTCCTACATCCTTGAGCCCATCCCGTTGAGTGCGATCCGTACCATTGCCTCCATTTGTCTTAGCTCCCATTCTCTACGCTGCGAGACAGGACGTTGCGGCACTGGCGAGGAGTGTCATCGACTTTGCACCTTATGCCCTCGTCAAGTGCGAGAGAGTGAGTACCACACACTACTTGAGTGCTCAGCTTTTGACCACATTAGGTCCTCTTTTCCCCATATATTCAGCCATGATCTCTCCCTACATACCTTCCTCTCCCAACCACGATGTGGACTCTCTATTGCGACGCTCATTTCAGCCATTTTTGAGCATCGAGAGTCACTTATGAACTCCACTCACACCACATGACATGTTCATTTGGTCCCATAGGTCATATTTGACCTCCCAGGACGATAATAGAACTATCTATCTCTCTCTCTCTCTCTCTCTCTCTCTCTCTCTCTCTCAAGTGCATATCAAAGTATTATTTTTCTCTATCTCAGAGTAATAGTGTATAACAAAGACTGTGTTTAAACCCAACAAAATGATAGCACACATGAAACATTATTATGAACAAGACCTCAAGATATTGTTTAATTATAAGGAACATACGGTTGTTTTTTCTCATTTGCTCTTCTTTTTGAAAATTTTACACATGTTTTGAAGGTTTTTTTTTTTGGGCCAAACTTGAAGGCATCGGTTCAGAGGTGTTTACTTTTGTGCTATTTCTTTGCAAAATGCAAATGCTTCATTGAGGGATCCATAACACATTTGATTTATATGTTGGTAGGGACATAAATCAAATTTACATGCCATCATTAAGATTCCCAGAACATAGCTTAATCACTAAGTCTCGTAAACATGTTGATCAAAACATTTCTTAGCCATCAAAAAGTTCTTAGGACTAAATATGGCCTTAATGCATCAAGAATGATGCTTTCCGCTCACAAGGTGAAATTCTTGGCCAAAGGCCCATTGTTCTCAATGGATCTCTTGTGAGCGTACTCCCATGGGATCCCACATTTGCATCCCTTGTGGTATTCCAAGATATGTGTCCGGTATGGATGGAATTTGTCAACCTCTCGTTGTGGCTGAGAAGGAACTTGAAATACCTAGTAGCCCTTGGCCACCCTTTATTTGTACCATCAAGCAGAGCAGAAGGTACCATTGCCAACAAGTTGTGCATCTAGTGGGATCTAAGAAAGCCCCTCCCCAAGTATCTAGTCGTAAATGAGGGGGCTAGTCTCAAGGACTTCTTTGGTGATTTCTTTAAGTGTAACAAATCTTGACACTTTGCCAGATCCTGGTCAATAGTATTAGCCACAGCCCCATGCCCAAATTTTGGTGAAAACATTTTACTCCTACACTCTAGATGGACACTCAAACAGAGACTCCTACTCCCAATGAAGTGGCAAGATATGATGGACTTAAGCATTAAAAGGGGCCTCATCAAACCTATCCCCAAACAAATTTGTTGCTCTCACCTTAAACATTGGTTCCCCGTCACTATGATGGCAGTGCCTATAAGATTATTACCAAAACTAATTCCCTCAAGCTTTTTCCCCTCCTGGACAAGGTCATCACCTTTAATGGAAATGGCCTATGAACTTTGAGAATTAGAGTGAGCATTAGGGAAAATTTGGACTCACAAAGGGGCCTTATAAGGAGTTTGACTTCCTCTCTCATGTCCAAAACGGGCATGCAGTAAAAGTTTTGCAAATCAACTCTAAACTTGGTGAAGATTTGACAGTTAGAATCTACTCTTCAAGCTCTTTCTATTGATATATAGCACGCCATGAGATTCCTCATATTTTGAAAGATTCTATTTTTGATTCTCTTATGATGTGACAACTCCGTCTAGAATCTAGACAATCAAAAATAGAATCTTTCAAAATATGAGGAATCTCGTGGCATGCTATATACCATTAGAAGGATCTTGAAGAGGAGATTCTAACTGCCAAATCTCCGCCAAGTTTAGAGTTGATTTGTAAAAAATTTACCACACGCCCGTTTTGGACATGAGAGAGGAAGTCAAACTCCTTATAAGGCCCCTTTGTGAGTCCAAATTTTCCCTAATGCATTTTTGTGAGACTACTTTGAGAACAGAGAGGGTGAACTTAATTAGCAATAGCAACATAACCGTTAGTCTTAATTAACTTGGCATGAACAATACTTATGCAAGAAAGAGAATTAAAGAACATGAAAATAATTGAGGACCGGATTTATGTGGAGCTGGTCCCCCCTCTAATAGGCTTTTGTATCATAGATTCTCCCATCAAGAGAGATTTGGTAAAGTACAATCTTTGTGTTCTTGTGACCTAGGTTATGCGATGAAGATGGAAATCTTCATGCATCATGAGCATAATATAAACTTTTGAAAGCATTAACCATCCCGGCCTCAGTCCCAATGCCTCAAACACCTTTGAAGGTGGAGAGAGCTAGCGGGGAATGAGGGTAGGGAAGAGGAAGAAGAAGCATCATACGAGAAAGAGATAGTTCCTCACTTATCATCACTCTTCTTGCATAGCATAGCATAATAGCATAGTGATGAAGAAGATGGCAACCTTAAGCATTGAAGCATGGATCTTGGTTGGATTTGCATTTCATAGCCAAGAGTGTTGGTGTAGGCTCTCAACTTCTCAACAAGCTTGGAGAAGGAGATTGAGCTCTTGCACTTTGCACCTCACAAAATGAGAGAGAGAGAGAGAGAGAGAGAGTGTGGGAGAGTATACCCCCCAAGCTAAGAGTGTGTGTGTGTGGGAGAGTATACCCCGCAAGCTAAGAGTGTTGGTGTAGGTTCTCAACTTCTAAACAAGCTTGGAGAAGGAGATGGAGCTCTTGCACTTTGCACCTCACACAATGAGAGAGAGAGAGAGAGAGGGAGGGGGGGGGGGGAGTATACTCCCCAAGCTAGCCCCCTCCTTGCTTGGTCGACCCCATCTTCTAGCTCATTGGACCCCTTCAAGCCTAGCCAATTACACGCCTGGTTCATAACTAGCAATGGGGATAATCCCTGGACAAGTGTCCTCCTTTCCCGTTTGAGAGAGAGAACTTGATAAATGCTCAAACAATTAATTAAACTAGCTAAATTATCGTTGGATCCCTTGAGAGGCCAACAAATAGGCTTTAGACACCTTATGAGTGCAACATGGAGAGGAACTTGACATGTGTCCCTGTTGCTTCATTAGCCAAGGCTTGACTTGTGTGAGGGTGTGTGTGTTCTCTCTCATGTTCCTAGAATGAGGGCTTGCCCCCCCTTGTGTAGAGATGTGCTTTGAATTTTTGAAACACCTTAACCCCTCAAATACATTAGTCATGGAGCACCTTAGCACCTTAGTCATTAAGCAGCTCAAGCACCTTAGTCAGCCAGCACAACAAGCACCTCAAGCATGGGTTGGGTTCCCACCTCAAGCATATCCATAGCTTGCCTAAGGTCAAAGGACTTGTAACACTAACCTTTGGAGGTCTTTAATAAAGCTAACCCTAAGGTCTTTAAGCTCCATTAGCTAGCCTTGCTCTTTAAAAGACCATCTCTCATTTGGACCCCTTTAACCTTGGCCCCGTGTTGAGATAGATCCATAAGCACATGAATATATTCTAGCCCTTATTCCCAGTTTATTCTCCCACATTAAATGAGCATTTTAATATGAGATTTTAATTTGGGTTGGTTAGATATTAAATTTTATGACATTACCTCTCTCTTGAAATCATAGTCTTCCTTGACTATGAGGTAGAAGAGATAAAGCCTGGATGACTGATCCATTTGGGGCTTGGGAGACTTAGCTGCTATGCAAGCATGTCTGCTCTTTAGTCCATTTCATTCTCCCAAAGTAGAGTGACAAATTCTACTTGGTGTTTGAGAGACGTCGTCATCACAAACATGATTCTAAGCATGCATACTACTTAAATTTGTACACAATAAAAAAGAGAAATAGTCTTATAAGACAAAACATTGGTTAAAAGAAACATGTATATTTGCTTACTCTAATGTAGCATTGTAAGCATCGACAAGGTTCATACTATCCTTAAGATGTATTCCTTGCATCGATCTAGCATCTTCAAAAGGACAATTTTTGAACTTAATAAGATATCGTCGGATAATCTTACCATGGCATAGTACCTTGTCTTCATGCCGAAGGATAACTTCGGGTTGTAGCACCACTTCTTGGTCTTCGATTTTTGGAGGGTCTTCGATAATTGGTTCTCTTGGTGCGTCTCCTTTGTAGGGCTTAAGTGGGCTCACATGAAAAGCATTGTGTATGAGCCAATGGTTGGGAAACTTGAGTCGACAAACCATCTCATTGATTGGATTCAAGATTTGAGAAGGACCATAGTATCTTTTTGCTAGTTTAGCATAATACTTTTGTTAGTAGTTGGACACACCCAACGGAGGATGATTGCCCGAGCGGAATACTAATATCCTTTGTAATTATTCCTTGATTGAGAAGAAACCGTCACTTCACCTTTGTAAATAGTGGGGCTTGTAGAAGCTTCCAAATTGTATCCCATTTTTTACATTTAGACTTAGTAAATGGTTAAATTGGAACATTAGGATTTGAGATTGTAAGGCATTTATACTACTTTTGACCTTAATGCAAAAAACGTTTTTGTCATTTTTATAAGTTTTGTCTGTGTGAGTTGAGTGTACTCTGTGTACAAGAGAGAGTGAGAGTTTATCTTGACGCTACGCGCGTACTGGTGGTCGGAATCAAGTGCGGAGAGTGCAGTGTGTTGCCCCCAAAGAGAGCTACGTGCCAACACCTACATTGCGTGTGTACAACCCGGCTTTGCGAGCTCGACCCACGAGCTATATCTGGTGATTCGGTGAGCATACGTTGTCCGTTTTTGCATTTCAGCATATCCGCGCGTTCGCAATTAGTAGAGCTACACATTAGGCACTTTAGTTTTCAGAAACGTCGACCTGTAAATTTCGACCAGACATCCTACGTTATTTTGCACCGGGTATTTAGGGTTGGAGTTTTGGTTCACGGACCTTAGGGAGAGTGGCCTATTGGTGTTAATAGGGTTTCCTTCAAGTTTCGTAGCGCTTCGAGAACGTTTGATGGGTATTTGGCTCTTGAAAGCGTTGTAGGAAATCTCCTTTTGTGTACTCTTGAAGGCTGTAACTTAGACATTGGGTAGAGACCTCTGTAGGAAGTAGTCAATAGTCGGTTGAGTGTGGGTTGACACCCTATGCTTGCTTCCACGCGCCTGCGGGTCGAGCTTCGTCCTTAGCTGACAAATCTTGTTAGGTGAGTTCTCGCTGTGCTGACGTCCGTCGCGGCGTATCTGCCAACATTGGCACCATTGCTGGGGACGAAAACCCTAGGTAGGTGACCGAGACTAGTCCTTGAGGATACAGATTCTCTGTCTTGCCAGAGTCTTATTTTACATTGGGATAGGATCAAACGGTGGTGGACTCTCTAGGTATTAGGAGAAGTCTAGAAAGCGAGTGTCTGGCCTAGATCCTTCAACTTAGGTAGTATTAGGTAGGAGAGTAGGAGTTGGAGTGGTAGAGGAGGTGAAAGGATAGCTTGAGAGTCCGAGGAGGCTAGGAAGCAACCGAGACACCATCTCACATGATGAGTAGGAGTAGGGTAAGTAGGACATCATGAATTATGATCTGGAGCACTTCATGCATGTTATATTTGTTGTTAGGATCATCAAAGAGTTGTAAAAGACGGAAAAGAGTGATTAGAAGCTGAATTGAAGTTCAAAAGTTTTTGTGAGTATTTCTGAGAGAGCTGCAGAGCATAGGGAGTACTAGGTGAAAGCATGAATAGGTGGAATGATATTTAAGCTATTAAATAGCATATCACAAAAACAATCTTGTGGAAAAAAGAATACAAACTAAATAAAATTTATAAGTGATTGCACTTCTACATTTTATTCTTTAAGAGCTATCCATTGACATATATCATGATAGAAATTTTATGTGAATTCATGTCTAATTGTAGGCCAAAGTTTTTGATAGTAGGTGTCCATGGACACAGCGATTTGAGCCACCATTCCATGCTTTCACCCTACTTCTATCAGAAAAAATTTAAATTTTAAGACAGTAGACATCCTACGCATAGCATGTCTCCAAGGGGATTTTAGCAGGGAATTTGGGGAAACTAAGGTCACCTGTGTGTTCAGAGGGTGGGTTTCACTCTAGTAACATATAGACTTGAGTGTTTTTCCCTTATTGGATTGCCCAAAAGCTAAAAGGCGGACTCAGAAAATGTAAAAGTTCAGAAAAGGTTTAAATTGAGAGAAATTTGCATATTTTTGCACTTGTAAGGCATATTGGCACTTTCTGAGAGCATAGGGAAGGCAAAGTAGCACTTTAATCTGAGAAAAGGAGCAGTAGACATCCTACATGTAGGATGTCTCCAGGGTGTTCTGGTGAGAATTTTGAAAATCTGAGTTGACCAGTGTGTTTAGAAAGTAGAAATTACCCTATTTTCACCTGGAAGGGGGAACTTGACCATATCTTGACAGGATAAGGGCAAAAGAAAGAAAATTGCTAGACATCTTACCCAAATTGTGCCAAGGCATTATTTTAAGACCAAAACCATAGGATGTCTTCATGAGCATGATCTACATGATTTATTGAGTGCATGAGAAAGGTTTCATCTCAATTGGGTGAGAAAATTGGGTTTTAAGCAAACTTTCGCATTTTTGACTGAAAAAGGCTGGAATAGCTACATTTAGGGTTTTTTGAAATCCAAACTAAAATCTAAGCATAGCTTTGGGTTGCTGACATCAAAGGGAAGTTGTGGCTCAAGTTTCGAGTCAATCAGAGCACTTGGACATCCTACGTGTAGGATGTGTTCACAATGATTTAGCACTCCAAATCCAATTGTGAGCATACCAGAGTGATCAGCACCTTAAGTGGAGTCTGTGGTTTGAATTTGGAGCAATTTTGAGCAGTTAGACATGCTACGCGTAGGATGTCTACTGCATGATATTGAAGTCAAAATCTGACTGTAGGCATAGCAGGGTGTTGTATAGCCTTAGGCAAGACTCCTAGTCAATTTTGGTCCAAATTGGAGTTGATTTGACTGGTCATATCAACATCAAGCTGTTGGAACAGATTTTTGATCAGTTGACCAACTTATAGGTGTCCAAATCAAAAAGTGAGAACAGTTGCGGACTCAGCACATCAAGGGGAATCTATAGTGCAAATTTCACCCAAAACAGAGCAGGTAGACATCCTACGCGTAGGATGTCTACAGAGGCTTATTGAAGTCAAAATCCGACTGTGGACATAGAGTGATGTTCCAATTGACTTAAGAGTTCCAGAACTTCTTTCAGAAGTGAAATTGGACCTTGTTTGACCTTCTGAAGGAGCAAAGACGGAATTAACACTTTACCTCTAGACTGATAAACACTAGAGTAAAGTACAGTTCCAGATTAGCAAACCTAATCAAGAACATCCGAAGTGTATAGAGTACAGTAGTGGTTAAGGTTAACCCTCCAGTTATACCAATCATTACTAAGACCACCTCTAGCGGTTAAATGCTTTGATTCAATTGCCGAAATTAAATGCTTGTGTATAGGTATATTTAGCGGCAAGGCAAGAAGTTGTGCGGAAATTGATCCCTTGCCAAGTGAGTGGTTGGATTTGTGATAAATTGCATTGCTAAGTTTGATGAATTTAAGATCAGGAATACACATTCCTAGAGACCAAAAAGTGGCAGGTGATCAGGGTAGCTTAGTGTCCACTGAGAAGAGTGTAACTTAGGCAAGGCTAGATCCATTAGCACCAATCATTGAGGAGGGTAGTGATACTGACACTTCATCAGATAAGTCCTTCATGATGGGTAGTCAACAGCCAGGAGGTTTCTCCAGTGAAGGACCAATGCTATGAGGAAGTACCTCCCAAAACCATTTAAACGATGTCAAGTTCACTATAATCTTCTTAGAAGGAACAAACTCTAGGGGAGCCCTAGTTTATTCTGACTATTAGGGATGCAAGTGTATTTGTATAGAAGAAAGACCTTCTCAGAGACTGGAAATAATTCGAGTCTATGATGATGGAGATAGATTCCGAGACGAAAAGGGGAACCACTATCTGATAGTTAGTAACCCTGAGGATTACAACAGATATGGAGATAATGTGGCGAAAGGAAAAATGTTCTCAGAGGCTCAAGAGCCGCCTCCAAAAATTGATCGACCTTGAGCTCTTTTTATGTATGATAAAAAAACAACCAGGGTCTCTACCTATAATGAGAATGTGGGAATTTACAAGCATGAGAGCGAGGGAGTAGTCTCTTATTTTCGATGCAAAGAACCCTACCCAAACGAATTAAGCAAAGACAAAAGGTTCTTTACTTATTCTCTTATGAAATTGCTATGGGGAAGTATATTATTTTTGTTGATAGGTACGGGCGAGAATACAAACGTATTCTCCCAGAGGAGGTAGAAAAGGCAATAGTTCCAGAGGCATCAACATATGCCCCCGAAGAAGTGCCAAGGGTCACCTACACCCCTAGCAAATCAAAAAATCCATTTTCAGAAGAGTATGACGCGACCTCAATATATAACCAACAACAGACGTTCAACTACCAGAACCAACAAGCAACCCAACCATCATTGCAGGCATGGCTTCGACAAAGTGCAACATTAGAACAAGACCGAAACCGAGATGGTTATCCAGCCGCACGAGGGCTAAGGGATTTACAAGAACCACCACTCTATTCACGGTATCAAGGTGAGAGTAAGCCAAAAAATCAAGAGTCAACAGAGCCTAGAAGACAACCCATAGAACGAGTTCGGAGAGATGAACCATCTCTTGCAAAAACCGTCAGAAATTATGGCTTAGGAGCACCTCTGGGAGAGGAACCCTCCCTCTACCGAAGACCAGAGGAGGTATATCGATTGGGACGAGGAGAACCAATGATGAGATTTGTAGACCATCGTAGAATTAGACCTTCTCAGGTGCAAAAATGGGTAAACAAGAAATACATTGGACACAGAGATCCTAGGGATCATGTAGCAGCCTTTGTGCGAGTAATTAGAGTTGAAGAGGTGTTATACTTCCCTACCCAATTTGCAGGGTTTGGGCTGACCCTAGAGGAGGATGTTGCTACTTGGTTTCACTCTGTGGAGCGTAGAGACTTTGAGTCTATGGAGGAGGTGTTTGATGAGTTTATTGAGGAATTCACACAAAGGGGGATAGCTCATAATACAGTCTCACAAATCCATAAATTCAAACAGAAAGAAGGGGAGTCTGTGCGAAAGGTAGCCCTACGACTAAAAATATATGTTAAGTTCTACCATGTGGAAGAAATTCCAACTCAGTCCAGACTTATGCTTATATTTATTCAAGGACTGAGGAATGCAGATCTCCATAAGGACTTACATATGAAGAGGAGCACGACGTTAAATGAGTTAACTAAGGAGACTCTTTACCTTGTAGACAATTGTGCGGTCTACAAGGAGGGTGAATTCAAGGATCGTGATGACGATTCATCCTCACAACAAAGTGGAAGTAAGTCCGCTAAGACAGCACCGAAAGGAGAAATAGTTGTAAGCCAGGAGCAGCTTGTAGAGGAAGTGCTAAAAAAGATTAACCTGTGTGCCAAGCCTCAGGCTAAACAGCCAAAGTGGTGTGCTATTGAACAAAAATGGACAAACCATGTGATGGAGGAATGTTATTATAACAAGGGATATGTGAGAGAACGACCTTATGCTCCCCAAGCTAAGGTAGCATCTCCTCAACTTCCACCGATGCCTAGGTATCAAGCAGGCAACCTACCAGGACCTGTAGGTGTAGAAAGACCACAGCCAGTGCTGGGGTAGTAACCACCCCTACCAGGATTACGACCAGTCGGCATAAGATACACACCAACAGTAAACGAACCAGAAGAGAAGGCTTTGGTGCCTATGCATGCATATTACGAAGATTCCAATGGATATGCAGCAAATCCTATCTATTATCCACCTGAAGAACCCCCAACACCAGAACCTTGGAGCATGATTGGAAGTACAGGACCACCAACATCTGCACAGGCAGCAAGAGAAGGAAGATACAGCTTGGATGAACGAACATTTTTGTTCATAGCCAACGGAGGCATGGGCGGGCAGAGGCATGCGTACCAACAAAGAGGAACTCAAGGAGCACCTCAACAGCCTAAGGGACCCTGCTACAAGTCTGGCGGAGATCTTTGGCCAAGGGATTGTCCTCACGATGAAATCATTAGATTCAATGCTTATTGCACCGAGTGTGGAATTACTCACTTGATTCTTGATTGCCCTAAGAACTCGAGCAAAGGAGCAAAAACTACTTTGAACATGCTGGAAGCGGTGCCTTCCAGTGGAGGGTCAGAAAACGAGACAGTAATACCTATTCAGGTAGTGACACGAGCCCAAGCTCAACGAATGACAAACGAACCCATAATTGAAGAGCCAAAGACCGATGCCCCAAGTGCAGAAATCAAAAATCAGAGAAGCACTTGGAAAGCTAGAAAGGCGCGTATGAAAGCCAGGAGAGAACAAGAGCAAACAGCTCTATCCAAGGAGTTAAAACACACAAAGGATAGATTAGAGCGGTTAGAGGATCTAACTAGTTTAAGCTCACACATTGTGGCAACAATAGGGCCCAAGGAAGTCAAGGAACCCCGAAGTATAGGATCAGGAGGATCAGTACTGGTAGAAAAAGTAAATGAGCAGTTGGACGCACTTTTAAAAGCATACGAAGCCAGACTCAAAAGTAACCAAACCCAAGAGCAAAGATGGATGACTTATCCATATGCAGAAATAGAAGAACAGAGGTTGGAAATGAGTCAAAAGATGATAGAAACAGCCCAATCCTTGATAGAAAATCTGCTTGGTAAACTTGCAAGTTGGCACGAGGTACCAGCACCAACCCCTATCAAACCAACTCTAGAGAAACAAGTAGACACGAAGGAGAGACTCACGACTTCCTCTGAGTCTAGGAGAGAACCTATCATAGTACCAAATACAACAGATGAGACAATTGATGGTTTCCAGCCTAAAACATTGGTAGAAATGGGTAAGGATTGTAACAGTCTAGATGAAAAGAAATACCAAGAACTAAAACGATTGTGACGAGAGGTATGGACTATTGAGGGAGAAGGTGATAGTAAAAAGGATTCAGAAAAAGAAAACATGAATGTACCATCCCACTATCGAAAATTCACCATCCAAAACAGAAAAATCATAATGACACCACCAATAAGGGAAAGAATAAACCAGGAATCTTACGATGGGCCGGAAAATGCAAAACGGATAGACCTCGCTGTGCCAGGCGATGAGCCTCAGCCTGTCTATATAGCAACTGATTTAGAGCCTGAAGAAGAAGAACGGCTAACACAACTTCTCAACAAGTATAAAGATGTGTTTGCATGGTCCTACAAAGACCTCAAAGGAGTTGAGCCATCGATATGCCAACATACAATTCCTTTGAAATCAGATGCCAAACCTAGCAAACAGCGTCCTTACACATATAGTGACACATTCGCTAAACGAATCAAAGAGGAGATTGACAAGCTGATGGATCTTGAGTTCATCTATGAAATCGAGCATACAGATTGGGTGTCACCCATTGTGGTTGTCCCCAAAAAGAACGGAAAGTTGCATGTGTGTGAGAACCTCAAAAAAGTGAACGCAGCCACAATAAGGGATAATTATCCCTTGCCGATCACAGAACATGTGCTTGAGAGGGTGGCTGGAAAACGGGCTTATTCCTTTTTAGATGGGTTTTCGGGGTGTAACCAATTGGCAATTGCAATAGAGGATCAACACAAAACAACATTTTCCACAGAGTGGGGAATATATGCGTATAGAGTTATGCCTTTTGGCCTAACCAATGCCCCAGCTACCTTCCAAAGGTTAATGACTCATGCGTTCAAAGAATACTTGAGAATATTCTTAGAAATATATATGGATGATCTCTATGTCCACTCTCTTATACGAGAAGAACATATTGACCATTTACAAAAGGTAATTGAGAAGTGCAGAACATATCGAATCTGTCTCAACCCTTAAAAGTGCATTTTTATGGTAAGGCAAGGCCGCATCTTAGGACATATTGTCTCAAGAAATGGCATAACCACTGACCTAGACAAAATTCGAGTCATAATAGACTTGCCCAGGCCTACTAATTCCAAACAAAACAATCCTTCATGGGACACTGCGGATATTATCGAAGATTCATATATTTGTATGCGGTCATTGCACAACCTCTATATCGCTTACTAGTCAGTTCGACTGGACTGAGGAGTGTGAAAATTTATTCCAAAAGCTTAAGGAAAACCTTGTATCAGCACCTGTACTTAAAGCACCAGATTGGGAAAAGATATTCCATGTTCACGTTGATGCATCTGCATACGCAATTGGGAGTATTTTGGCTCAACCCGGAGAAGGAAAAATGGATTTCCCAGTTTGTTATGCGAGCCGACAGCTAAATAGTGCAGAAATGAACTACACCATCACTGAAAGAGAGGGATTAGGAATGATTTATGCTGTAAAGAAATTTCTGCATTACTTGCTTGCAAAGAAATTTGTGTTCTTCACAGATCATCAAGCTCTTTTGTATCTAGTAAATAAACCATGCAATACGGGGAGAATTGTACGGTGGTTTATTATATTGCTAGAGTTTGACTTCACAGTGGTGGTAAAAAAAGGTAAAACTCATCTACGGGCGAATCATCTTTCAAGGCTACAAAACGGGGAGGCTCCTGAAGGAGTAGATGGTGATATTCCTGATGCTTATCTTTTCAATATTGAAATGATACCCAAATGGTCTCAGGAAATTGTTAGCATTCTTTCCTTTGTAGGTAGATTTGATAACAAGGAAGACAGATCCAAACAAAAAACATTTCGACAAACAAAAAAATTTCAATTGATTGCAGGACGATTGTACCATCTAGGCTCAAACCAAATTCTATGATTATGTATAAATCCAGAGGAATTCGAGTGTTATCTTGAAGAAGCACACATCCAAGATTGTGCATTTCATTGTTCAACAATGAAAACACACCAAAGATTGAAACACTTAGGACTTTATTGAACAACTATGTATGCTGACACACACGCTTATGTTACCAACTATACTATATTTAGTGCCAAACGACCGGTGGATCACGCGACATTGTTTCAAGTAACCATTGCACCTGCATGGAGTCAATATATCATTGATTTCTTAACAACAAGGACATTTCTTGAAAACATAACAAAAGCGCAAAAAGGGCTATAGAGTTGGGGGCTCAAGACTATAATTTAATTGGAAATCAAACCTACAAGAGAGGAAAGGACAATCAACTTAGAATCTGTGCAAGTGAAAGTGAATACCTGCTGATTCTAGAACACACACATAGAGGAATAAGTGGAGGCCATTCTTCAGGTGATAAGACGGCAAAAATTGTCTTAACTGCAGGAATATGGTGGCCTACATTGCACATGGATGCCGGGAGTTTGTAAAGTATTGTGACGCATGTCAGCGCACTAAGGTGTCGATAAAGAGAGATGAGATGCCACTATGGCCAATGATGGGAGCACCCACATTTGCAAAATGGGAAATTGATTTTGTGGGACCTATTTCACCCCCTGCATATCGCACCTATACCCAATATATCATTGTGGCTACGGACTATCTCACAAAATGGGCGGAAGCCAAAGCAACACAAAAAGCAAACGCAAGAACCACCACACAATTTTTGTATGAGAATGTCTTTGTACGATATGGATTACCAATAGAAATTGTCAGTGATCGAGGAACACATTTTCTTAATGAAGTTATTGAATATCTCTTAGAGGAATTCATGGTCATACATAGAAAATCTGCTCCATATCATCCATAGGCAAATGGACAAGCTGAGGCCACAAATAAAACACTTTGCACTGTTTTGACTAAAATTGTATCAGAGTCAAGGACAGACTGGGATCATCAATTACACTCAACACTATGGGCATACAAGGTAGCTTACAAAACATCAATCGGAACAACACTGTGCAACATGGTGTTTGGTCTAAACACTATATTACCCATAGAGTTTTTAGTACCAACTCTACGAGTAGCAAAACGCTTAGAATGGACAGGGCATGAGCTCTCTTCAAGTATAGATGATCTTGAAAAGCTAGATGAACTTCGACTAAGAGCTGTAGCTTTGATCTATGCTAAAAAGAGAAGACAAAAAGAGTTTTTTGACAAGCATGTGCATACGAAAGAGTTCAAAACAGGTGATTATGTACGTGTTTATACTTTGAAGCAACATGCCAAAAAACTTAAAAAGCGAGGGTTGGGACCCTTTGTGATTAGTGACTTATCACAAAGTGGAGCTGTCAAACTTGCTACATTGGCAGGAAAAGAAATGCCAAATTGGATTAGTGGGGGTCGGTTAAAAAAGTATCATTTACCACTCACACAGGATATGCTTCAATAAATCCATCAAGAAAAACAACGGATGAAGTAGAAACAGAGGGTACGAGAAGAAGCACAAGCAGAAGCAAAAGAACGCATTGCAAATAGAAGACTTCTACGACAACAACAACAAAGTGGATCACCGTTGCGAATAAATGCTATTCGATTAACGAATTTTGGTGAAGACACGGTGGAACCAATAATTGCAGTCAAAGTGGGTAGCAATCAAGTTGAATCGACGGCATTGCTTGATTCCGTAGCTCAAGCAAATCTGATCTCTTATCAATTATATAAACAGCTCAAGCTCGAAGATCAACTACATCCTACTCAACAAGTGTTGAAAAGTAGTACATCACATTCCTAGGAACATTGGGCGGGACAATATTGCATGTACAAATACATCAATATGTTTACCCCCACAAGTTTTATGTGGTTGAGGATGCGAGCACACTATAACCCCATGTTGTTGGGACAACCTTGGCAGAAAGAGTATAATGTGCAGATAGATTGGAATTCGGATACAGTAAAAATTTAGCATGCACAAGAACAACAGGTGGTAGCCTTTGCTCAGACAACCCGGAAGAACTGGATGATAGCACCACCATCACTGGATAAAGAACAGAAAGGATGGGTGCCAATAAAGCACAACACGATACCCATGGAGAACAACGAGGGAACTGCCAACCATGTCCACTACAAAAATAAGACAACACAGACCACAGTGAATAGATCAAGGTTAGCAACATGCGAAAAACAAGTATGGGTACGGAAGTATCGAGGCGACCTGGCATACAAACCACAATACAATAGCAGAAGTCAACAAAAGAACACAGTTAAACCAACAACCAAGGGAATAAAAAAAATATGGATCCCGAAGAGAATGCTCAGTAAACACTTAAATGCGACATGCATTTGGATCCCCAAACCAAAGCCACGAGAACTCCCTTCTGTACAAGCAACACCAGCAGCCAGACACTCACTATATATGAAACCGGGAAACCGATCTATGTGGGTGCCGATCAGCAGAACAACAAGGACGACCAAGGACGAGGCAATAAACCTACAAAAGCCTCCACAGAAAAACTCCAAAGGGCAATTAACAGAGAACACAATTATAGCTACAAAGGAAATGACACTTCCATCAATGGAAACAACCACGGCCATATCGACAGCAGCGGCAACCCAAGCAACTTTTGCAAAAAAGACGATCAAACAAAGAGCTGTAGAGTTACAACTTTTACTTGCAAAGAAAAACTACCAAACCAATCAACAACAAATAGGAAACCTCGACATCGAATGCAAATAAGCATCTTGCTTATTCCCTCCTCTCGCACATCATTAATTTTTCCATGCATTGACCGAGTATGCATCAAATAGGGCCACATTACAAGGCCGCGCATTAGCACAATTTTTAACCCATGCACTGCACATACCCCAAGGATATACCTTGTCGTCCGGGAGGACTCCGACTAGGAGGGGGCGAGGCATTCTCAATGCGGACCCAATGAAGGTGAAAAGAGCAAGAAAAGGGCAGGTTTTTCGACTATTTTGAAGGGTTTTCGTTTGATTGCAAAATTTTCTAGACTAACATAAGTACATATGCCCTTATACAGCACGAATCTACAAGTATATGGGGCCAAAATGCCAAATAAGGCCTCTAGGTGTGTGTATATATGTAAAAACAGTCATTTTTTGGACAAAATATTGGTAAAACGGAGAAATCCGGCCATAAAAATTGCATGTGAGTGTACATAGTGTTTTGCGGTGATGTTTTTGAGTTATTATGATTTTTGGGGATTTTCTGGGTTTATTTTGCTATTTTCTTTTTAATTTTACTAATTATCGGCAGAAAAACTTCAAAAATACAAAAAGCATGTGAAATACGATCGTAATGAAAAACAAAAAATATGGGGATAATCAGTGACTATAGGAAAACCTATGGTACAATGGGGGTGCAATTATGTGAATGGAGCGGAAGGCGTGTTTTGGCCAGAGCTCGACCGAAACGTCAAATTTCTCGGAAATTGGGCAAACGGAGTCCAAATCAAGAACTTTTTTAGCCTAAACCGCATCTCGCAAGAAGTTGGGAGCACATGTGAAATTTCATAGAAAGTGGTTCGGGGAACCCCATTATAAGATTTTTTCACTTCACTTAGAGTTCATTTCTACTATTTCCTTCTTGAGAGAGAGCTCTTGCCACCTAGAACGAACCGGACTTCCAGCTGCTTCTACGACGCGCACGACCACCCGACAGGCTCTAGATATGAGAGGTAGGCTCACCTTGAGCTTTTTGCGTATGTTTGATGTTTTATCGTGAAAACTAGTGTAGGTTTCACACGGGGAAGTAGAGACCTATAGGTAGAGGTAGCCACCTAACAGCTAACCCAATAGCAATAAGGCTTCATAGGGGTTTACCCTAGCATAGGAGACCTATAGGTAGAGGTAGCCACCTAACAGCTAACCCAATAGCAATAAGGCTTCATAGGGGTTTACCCTAGCATAGGAGACCACTCTCGAATGCACAAAGGCAGCAAAAAACCATTGGGAAAAACCCTAACTTCTAGAGCCCTGCAAGAGGCCACCAAGTGGTAAATCGGTGGAAAGTCGCCCAAATGCTACCAAACCTCATGGGTAGGAGCATCTCGACATGCTCTAAAGGCTACATAGCCCACATGGCCATAAGTCGACCCGAAGAGGGACTAAGCTTCAGAAACAGCATCGGACACACAAAGCATCGAACTGGCTCTCACGGCCAAACCGGATGTCCGTTTGCCACCAAACTTCACGAGCGGCTTTCCTAGACCATCAACAACCAAGTCCTATGGTGGTAGACCACCACGAGTCATCGACGGCATGCAAACGCAACCACGGGCACTTCCAGAGCGACAAATCGCCAAACGGAGCTCCGGTGAAGCCAAAGCCAAAGCCAAAACCAAAACCAAAGCTACGCATAGGATGTCTCAAGGCCATGTTTGGGCACCCAACTCAATATCTCACATCATACACAGCTTCTACATAGCTTATACATGCTAGCCATCAAGTTTCATCATATTTGGACAAGAGTTGACCTCATATGCATCAAAAAACGGAAAGTCGGAGCATAGAGGCAATAAAGGGTCATAGACCTACCAAAACTAGTCCAAATCACATGAAACTTGCACAATATACTCATTATCACATTGCCAAGCTAACTGTGGAGTCAGACATGAAAAATAATGAAATAGACATCCTACGCGTAGGATGTCTAAATGCCCTATTTGACCTCCAGCTGATGTTTTTGAGTTCCACATATCTTTATAACATCTTCACAAGCTCATACAGGTAGGATGTCTAAATGCCCTATTTGACCTCCAGCTGATGTTTTTGAGTTCCACATATCTTTATAACATCTTCACAAGCTCATATATCAAATTTCAAGCCAGACCCATCACATTTGGCCCCCAAAACCTCAAAGATGTACTCTTCAGATCCTACAAACACTACACATGCTCCTAACAACACCAATACTTATCCAAATCAAAATCTAAGAACAGGGCCATGTTCTACATGCTTAGGGCTACCCACATAACCAAAATTAAGTCATTTTGAGAAAAGAGACATCCTACATGTAGCATGTCTCCAGGGTCATATTGACCTTTTGTGCAAGAATTGACATCATGGGAGTCTTTTACATGGTATAATTAAGAAGCCTATATATCAAATTTCAATCCAATTTAATATCATTTTCCATCCATATAGGACATCCTACCCATTTTGTGAGCCAAAAGACTAAATCTGCTCAAAATTGCACTTTTTGATGTCCAAACCAAATTCCAAGTACATAGCCATGTTGCACAGGTCAAGGGCCACAAGCCTGTCAAGTTTCATCAAAATCAGAGAAGGCAGACATCCTACGCGTAGGATGTCTACATGCTTATTTTTCAACCAAAAACCTATTGTGGGCACATTCATGGCTTCCCTAGTTCCTTTTGAGTTCTTATTTCAATTTTCAAGTCATTTCGGTAGTCAGAACTCAGTTCGGTAGTCATTTCGCTAATCTGTAAAAAATGCTAACTTTGGACTACTGAGTGCAACAGGATCCATGGCACCCACAAAGTCTCCTGCAAAGAAGAAGAGGATGACTATCAAGTTGAGCCTTTTGTTATCCCAGAAAGAACCTTGAAGCCCACAAGCACTTGGATTCAAGATGACCTACTAGAAACCAATGATCTGAGAATCTACCAAGGAGTGTTTAAAGATCCGGAGGGAAATGCAGTGGAGCTACCCATGATCCCTCAAGAGCTCAATAAATTTTTCAGGAGCAAGATGGGGGACTACTTGGAGAAACTGGATCTCCACAATCACTTTGAAGCCTTGCTAGTAGGGATTGATGTTAAAAGAGTGTGGGAATTTGTTACCACAATCAAAGAGGATGTCATAGCCAGAGTTACATATCTACAAGGCAAGCCTAATACAATGATTGTCATCATAGAGAAGGTGGTGGCAGCAGCACTTGACCTCTCTAACAAAGGAGATAGTGTGACTAAGAGGCGTGATGACATTAAGGTCTACTCAGAGAATAAAAATAACTATACATTTGAAGATATTGCAAACCCGAAGGTGGCCATCATGAGCCAATTATACAATCAGTACTTCCACATGTGTACCAAGCGGCCACAGAAATACAGGATGCCACCTGGAGCTATTTCCACCACTTTCACTTGGGCAATGCAGAAGAGCCGCCCGAGGGATATAAACTATGCCACTTACATTCACGACAACCTTGTGAAAATGGGGACCAAAAATCCCACTTATATTGTGCCTGGTGAGTTGATAACCAAAGTCATCTATGGAGCATTGCATGCCAAGGGAAATTGGCCTATACCTCCCTCCCAAAATGATTGGCTCAAGCTGAAGGAATACAAAGAAGAAGAGCCTCCTAAGGCTCCAAGGGTAGCCACAAGGTTGAAGCGTCGTTTAGAGACAGTGCTAGAAGAGCCGCCACAACCCAAGAAGGGAAAGAAAGAAACTCTACAGGTGCCAGTAAAGGAAACAAAGTCACAAAAAGCAGCAAGGCTGGAAAGACTAATGGAAAGTTTCAGAGCTGAGAGGATGTTAAAAGGGGATCTGAGTGAATTATGGAAGCCCTCATTTGAGGCTATGTCTGGATCTTCTCGTAGAACTCAAAGAGATCGCTTTGAAGATTATATAAAGAATTTTGAGATCTTAGATGCTACAAGTGAGAATATCCCAAACATACCTTTTACCAAAAAAGAAGTTGATGATGTGAGACGACAGCTGCTAGAAGAGCTAGACGGCCAAGAAAGAGAGAGAAAAACAAAGGTTGATTGGGACTTCAAGAAGAAGCAACCAACCCCACCATCAAGCTGAGAATCCAGCCCTCCACCATCACCCCCTCCTCCTAGTCCTCCTCAAACCCGACAAACTGAGGAGTTGAACAAATTTGATGGGCAACAAGACTCCAAGGAAGAGAAGAACAAAGAGGAAGAGCAGAAGGCAGAAGTTGAACCAAAAGATGAGAAGCCAGATCCAGAAGAAAAAAACTATAGAATATTCCTTGATCTACTAGCAGTTGGATACTCTCGAGAAGAGGCAGCTAATGCAGCTTTTGAGTTGTCTAGCACTAGGCCCAAAGAATATATGATGAGCCCTCGATTGGTGGAGTTGGAGGAAATGGCCACAGATACAGTGGATTTATAGCCACAAGCCAATGATTGGGATGAAGTGATGCAATGACTCGTTGGGCTCAGAGCAAGGTCTATGGCCACTGAGATTGAAATTGATAATCTCAAAGCAAATGAAGTTCAAATCAAAGCCGAAAAAAATGGCATAACTTTCATAGAAGTCATCCAAACTTTTCGGACCTTGGCTCTTTAGAATCCATTTTTCAAGAACTTTCCAATGATAGGTCATATCATGGGGTTCTAAGCAATATTTAGAGGGGTCTACCGGGTTGCTTTCTTTTGTACAAATTTGATGATGTGGCACTCTTAAAACGCCCAAAAATGAGTTCAAAATTTTCCTAATGCATTAAGCACCTCAAGCACCTTAGTCAGCAAGCACGACAAGCACCTCAAGCTTGGGCTGGGTTCCCACCTCAAGCACAACCCTAGCTTGGCTAAGGTCAGAGGACTTTTAACGTTAATTTTTGGAGGTCTTTAATGAAGCTAAAACTAAGGTCTTTAACCTCCACTATCTAGCCTTGCTCTTTGATAGACCATCTCTCATTTTGACCCCTTTAACCTTGGCCCCGTGTTGAGATAGATCCATAAGCACATGTCTATATTCTAACCCTTTTTCTCATTTATTCTCACACATTAAATGATTAGTTTAATATGAGAAAATCATTTGGGTTGGTTAGATATTAGATTTTATGGCATCACCCCCCACCAACATGGATTTGTCAAGGGAAGGTCAATCTATGATAACATTTTGGCCGCAATGGTCATCATCGGATATGCATCAGGCACTAAGCAAGAGTGTGTTCTACTACAACTGTCATTGCTAGGCTTTGAGCTACTTATGTGTCAATTGAGCAGCACGCAAGTTGGTGTGGGGAGCCAATGTGAGCTACTGATCAATGAAAGAATTGTGGCATTTAGATAAACCTTATGATAGGATCACATGGATGTTCATTGAAGATGTCATGAAATTGCTAGGATTTGGGCTACTTATGTGTCGATTGATCAACAGCCTTGGTGCGGGGAGCCAATGTGAGCTATTGCTCAATGAAAAAATTGTGACATTTGAAGTCAGAAGAGAAATCAAGAAAGGATGCCCTCTAGCCCCTCTACTGTTTGCCAGTGGATCTCATCCTTTGGTTACATTGCTTGAAGACAATGTTGTAAGAGGGGAGATCCAACAATGACCAGCTTCTTGCAAAACTATTTGCAGATGATTCCCTTTTGTTCCTCAAATCTTTCCCTCAAGTGAATAGGAAATATCTTGAAATTGTGGATACATTTTCCATTGCATCAGGATCAACGTGTAATATTGAAAACTCAAGACCGATTTCACTACAAACAAAAAACTCTTTCAATCCATGGATGTGGACGAGGTGTTGGAATTAGGGTTGCAGAGAAATGCACACAGCTTGGAGAAGAAGAAGGAAGCTCAAGGCACACAATAGAGAGTGTGTTACTTAGTGTTGTTGTCAGCCATGGTAAATGCTGCACCTGATGTGAAAACTACCCGAAAATAGGAGAAACGGAGCGGGAACAAGACGTGCTATATAGCACAAACCATAAAAGACTAAAAGGCACCTGTTATGCAGAAAACGACACTGACAAAAATTTTGCACAAAATGACGAAATAGCCTGTGCAGTACTGCCTGTAGTGGAAACGGAGGCCAAAATGAGCCCAAATCAAAAATCTGAGCAGACTGAGCTCTATGAGTTCTCCCAAAATATTTGTCGACCTGAGAACGCTTGCCAAAGCTCACTGAAATCAGAGAAAGTGAGCAGGCGTGTGCTGGAGCAGCTGGCGACTAAGCCCAGGAGGATGCAACCTACTCAGATACCAATTGTTGGAATTAGGATTGCAGAGAAACGCACACAGCTTGGAGAAGACGAAGGAAGCTCAAGGCACACAATAGAGCGTGTGTTACTTAGTGTGCAATGGAAAGATAGATAGCCCTCGAGTGATGGGCGTATATACAATGCTCGGGGGGGAAAACCTCCTAAAGAGGGAAAAAATGCCCCGGCGGTCCTAGTGTGTTCACACACATCACTACCACATGTATATGGTAACAGATCCCCCTTGGAGTGATGCGGTGAACAAGAGCTAGCACATGAGGAAAGGGAAGTGCCATGCCCTGAGGACATGATCAGTCCACAAAGGGGAGTAAGCCCAAAGCTTTGCGGAAAGCTTTGAGCTTCCCCCGAGATAATGCCTTTGTGAAAAGATCTGCAAGGTTGTCCTGTGTTGGCACATAAGCCAAGTTGATCTCTCCTATTCAGAGCCTCTCCCTGACATAGTGGTAATGCACCTCAATGTGCTTTGTGCAACCATGAAAAACTGGGTTCCTCACAACTGCCAGTGCGCTCTGACTATTAGTGTAGATAGTGTTGGCAGTGTCCTGTCCAACACCCAAATTAGCCATAAGGGGTTTGAGCCATACACACTCAACCATAGTTGTGAAGACTGCCCTGTACTCAGCCTCACAACTCGAAGTGGCCACAGTAGGTTTCTTTTTTCTCAATCATGATATACATGAATTGCCAAGCATGAAACAAAAACCACTTGTGGACACGGGTGTCAAAACAACCAGCCCAATCTGAGTCCAAAAAAGCATGTAAGTTCAACGACAATGATCCCCCCTTGGGATAAAACAAGCCAAGATGTAAAGTGCCACTAGTAAAAGACTTGAAAAGTGCACCACACTTGCCATACTTACTGACCAACATTTTCCCCAAGTATGCATTTTTTCAAGTAACCCAGTATCTCAAATATCAGCATGAATGCTATTACCTTGGTACAAAACCTTCTCTTTAGCACAATCTTTAAGTGAGCTAACAAAAGAAAGACTCATTCTCTTGCTCTCCATTTTTTCTTGTCTAGCCTTTATTGCTACTTGCTTGGGGGTGTTGCAAGAGAAAATGGATGTGTGTGGAGAAAAGCATTGCCAAGCACAACAATTTTTGCAAGAACCCTTAGCTAACAATATCAGAGAAAATATTTAAGCCCATATCAACATCTTGGGTAGAGCAACATTCCTCCATGCATAGGTTATTGCATCTGTGCAGCATATCCTGCAATTAGTGCGTTCCACAAGACTATGTCCCATACAGTAAGCTCCTCAAAGACTTGTTGCATAGTAACAACACTTGACATACATACTGACCAACATTTTTCCAAGTATGCATTCTTTTCAAGTTACCCACTATCGCGAATATCAACATGAATCCTAGTGCCTTGATACAGAAGGTCAAGATGCATGCGTATGTGATTGCATCTAGAGAGAATCCCTTGCTTTGCATCCATTGAAAATAACGTTTAGATTTTTGGCCTGCTCTTGTTACACGCATCCCTCAATCAATGCACTCCAAGAGAAAACATTCTGGATAAAAAGCTCCTCAAGCACTTTTTGTGCTTTTTGAAGTGTACCACATTTGGCATACATATCAAGCAAGGCATACCAAATCATGAAAGTTTTTTGAAACATCAGTGCATTCCAAGAGACGTTGTTTCAAACAAAAAGCTCCTCAAGCATTATTTGTGCTTTCTCAAGTGCACCACATTTGGCATACACATTGACCAAGGCAGTGTCAAGCACGACATCTCCTTTCAGTAGCCTCAAACTAACAATATCATCGTGAATTTTTGTGTCCATATCAGCATCTTGTGTAGAGACAGAATGGGCATGCCTTTCAAATGCATGTGTAGGTGATTGCTTCTGGAGACAGGCCCTCACTATGCATCAGGTGAAAACAGCCCACAACTTCCTAGCCCTATCTCGGTTGGACATGTCCTACAATCAGTGTGTTCCACAAGACGGCATCTCGCACAGTAACTTCGTCAAAGATTTTTTGTGCGGTGCACCGCACTTGACATACATACTGACCAACATTTTTCCCAAGTATGCATTCTTTTCAAGTAACCCACTATTGCAAATATCAACATGAATGCTACTGCCTTGGTTCAAAACCTTCTCCTTAGCAAAGTCTGTCAATGAGCTCACAATATCAATATGGTCGCCCACGGACACTGATAACATCTCGACATTGCAAGACCCCCCATTTCGGCCTATATAGCCCGTCCTAAGTGAATCTGTTTCTCAGACCTGCCGCTTGCACCATTGTTGTGTTATAGAAGTTTTTTTTGTGTTGATTTTCACACTTGTTTAAAGTGGCCAACCTCTTTTGAGTCTTGATCTCTTCGACCAATCACACCTCGCACCCAAGCCCTGATGTCGAGCTCGATGCTCCTTCAAGACGGTCACAGTACTGGTGTGGATATGCAACATAATGGCAGCCCTAGCTACTTCTTCTCGACGTCCTCTAGCTCAACCCTTACTCTCTTTTGAAGCTCCTTTCATGCGCCGGTCTCAGTAAAATACACACAATCACAAATTCAATGGGTATCTGGAATAAGGCAAAAGCCTGTTGATTTGGTGAAAAGGGTCCAACAAATATGAAGGGAGTATCAGCAGGTTTATTGGGTAATTAGCAGATGGAGGATCTTAGAGCCGATGTGATCGCTGAACTTGTCGAAAGGCTGGAGGATCTTAGGAAGTCCGGGAATGATTCCCAACAACAGCAAAAAGACATGTATGCCAAATCCGTCCGTTCACTAGCTGAAATACAGCTAGCAATGAGGCAAAGTGATGAAGAACAGGTCGATTTTCTTCAAAAACGTGGTAAAATAATTCAAAATTGTTGTTACCTCTCCAGTGTCATAGATTTTTCAGCTTTAGTCTATTGTCAAAACAATTACACTCTTTTTAGTTAAATCCTTGTTGTTAGTTATTGTCATGCTTGCCATTTGTCATCACGTAAAAAATTGTACGGGTTATAGACACTGCCACATCAAAAAGTGGTCAGACCACCCTATGTTGTTTGGTCTCGGATTCGGGTATGTCTCACAGTTATGGTTGTTTGAGGGAAGTACACACACACACCTATGTTATAGTCAAGGGGGGGACTTCTACTCATGGTTTCAGGTGAATGAGCTCTGCCATGGTCTGTATGTCTCGAGTCCATTGTCAGTGGTTTGGGCTTGAGGGGGGGTTGTTGGGTATGCAAGCCCGGTAATGGTGTCTTAGCATGTGGGCACAGTCCCTTATAGCATGCAATGTAGGTTCAGTGGCAAGTCAAGTGTTGCATGGCAAGTTTGGTTACATATATGTAAGGTTATTTACACAAAAGAACTATCAATCAAGGCGTGTGGTCTACTTGTTGTGTCGACTCTCTTTCTCTCTTCTCCATCTTGTTCTTCTGCACCTTCTCG
Source organism: Adiantum capillus-veneris (assembly GCF_014529385.1). Taxonomy (NCBI): domain Eukaryota; kingdom Viridiplantae; phylum Streptophyta; class Polypodiopsida; order Polypodiales; family Pteridaceae; genus Adiantum; species Adiantum capillus-veneris. The sequence continues at coordinate 8,618,345 of NC_140943.1, read as the reverse complement.
CTGCAGCCAGGCACCCCAAAGGCGGCATTCACCATAGGCAACCCCAACACTTTGCAACCGTTAAAAAAAGCCTAAAGCTTTCTAGCCATACTCCTATTGTGGGTATCCTGCAATCAGTGCATTCCAAGAGACGCAACTCCGAACAATAAGCTCCTCAAGCACTTTTTGTGATTTCTGCATACATGTCAAGGCAGTGCCAAGGACACTATTTTTTCCAACATTGTCAATTCTTTTGCCCATATCAGCATCTTGTATAATTCCACATGCCTTCAAGATACAAGCGTAGCTGAATGCATTTGGAGAGCTTCTTTCTCTTTGCATGTGTTGAAGACAACCCAAAGTTTCCTGGCCCTGCCGCTATTGGGCACTATCCCGTGATCAAAGCATTCCAAGAGACGACATTCCAGAGAGAAAGCTTGTCAAGCACTTTTTGTGAAAATAGTCCAGAGCTTGCTGGCCCTGCCACTATTTAGCATATCCCACGATCAAAGCATTCCAAAAGATGACATTCTGGAGAGGAAGCTCATATCAACATCTTGCATAACGCCACATGCCTTCAAGATACAAGCCTAGTTGAATGCATTTGGAGAGCTTCCTTCTCTTTGCATGTGCTGAAAATAGCCCAAAGTTTCCTGGCCCAGTCACTATTGGGCAATATCTCGTGATCAGAGCAACCAAGAGATGCCATTCGTTAGAGGAAGCTCGTCAAGCACTTTTCAACAACCCCTGACTAACAATATCATCCTCAACTCTTTTGCCCATACACCAACATCTTGCATGATTCCAAATGCCTTGAACCTTCAAGCTGCACGTGTATTCATTGCATCCGGAGCTCTAGGCCCTATCTTCGCATTTACTGAAAACAACCCAGAGCTTCCAAGCCCTTCCCTGTTGGACATATCCCTGCCTCTTTTCTCTTTGCATTAAAATTTCAAGCCTCAACACTTTCTTGCCTAGCCATGCTTGCGTTAAAAATTAACGCTACTTGCCTCTTTTGTTGCACAAGGTTATTGAATTGCTTTGCCTATTGTATACACACACACATGCAGAGCTTACCTCTATACGACCTCTACGGTATCTCTCTCTCTCTCTCTCTCTCTCTCTCTCTCTCTCTCTCTCTCTCTCTCTCTCTCTCTCTCTCTCTCTCTCTCTCTCTCTCTCTCTCTCTCTCTCTCTCTCTCTCTCAGGCTTTTGGGAAACAAGACCAACACATATAAGCACAAGAAAAACTGCTTTTATGCATAAACTCAATGTTGTGAGTCCTTGATGGACGATGGAGTTGATCAGATTACAAGAAAAATTACGCACAAACTCAATGTCGTGAGCCCTTGACGGATGATGGAGTTGACCAGACTATAGGAAAAAATTTACAGCGCTCCTTCTATGTAGGTCTCAACCTAAGTCAATGTCATGAGCCCTTATGAACGATAGAGTTGATCAGATCACAAGAAAACTTACGCACAATCTCAGTGTCATGAGCCCTTGACGGACGATGGAGTTGATCAGATTATAGGAAAATTTTTACAGCGCTCCTTCTATGTAGGTCACGGCCTTCTCCTTTTCAACCTTCTCCTCTTTCCCTCACCTCTCTCTCTCTCTCTCTCTCTCTCTCTCTCTCTCTCTCTCTCTCTCTCTCTCTCTCTCTATGGAAAGTCACTTCTACATATGTGCAATAGTACCGGAATGCTCATTGAAAATGGTGTATCTCTATGGCAAGGCACCAATGACTTTACATGTAGAAAGCACAATGGTGCTAGCGTGATTGACTATATGTTGTTCTCAGAAGCCACTCTAGAATGCATACAAAGCTTTACACTTGGTGAATGGAATCCGAAATCGGATCATAGGATGTTATGTATTGACCTCAAGTGTGGTAAACGGCCCGAGCATGTAGCCTCCAATCATAATGTGAATCATTTGTACCTACGTCTAGACTTCAAACGAGCACTTATATATGCTGATATGGTGGACCAAATGTTAAGCATGATAGAGCATCAAGAGAGCCCAACATTAGAATGCAAGTGGAAAGTTTTCAAAGAAGTAATTTTCTCTTGTGTGAAGGAATGCTTTTCGGTGAAACACATGTCTTGCAAAAGGTCTAAGAAGGGTAGCACCAAGAAGAAATGGTTTGACATGGAATGTAGTCAAGCCCGAAAACACTTGCTAAGATTGGATGCAATCAAAGACAAGGAAGTTTACTTGGAATGTTCACACACATACAAAGCACTTGTTCAAAAGAAGAGGAGAAGGTGGGAAGTCGAAAAACAACTTCTTTTAGCACAAGAGAAAGCACATGCATGTGGCAAGTTTTGGCAAAATCTAAAAGGCAACCGCGTTGAGAGCTTTGGTGACTTGACTCTTGAGGATATGTATATGCATTGTAAGAATCTCTATGAGCAACCCAATGTTGATAAGATGGAGTGTTGTAGCTCCCTTCCGTTTATGTCTCCCTTCTTTACCATTGAAGATGTATGCCGCGCGCTTGAGAAACTTGCTACTCGTAAGGCAGGTGACCTTCAAGGTGTCAAGGCTGAAATGATTAATTGGACAAGCAAGAAAACACGATATTGGATATGCGATATGTTTAACCTTGCACTTCAGTATGGCATGCCTCATGATTGGAGTGCAAATTGGATCAAACCTTTGCACAAAGGAGGAGATGTAAACAATGTGAACAACTATCGCACTATAATGGTTGGTTCTTTAATGGCAAAGTTATTTGGATGTATCATGGAGATGAAGATAAGTGAATGGGCTGAAAAGAATGGCAAACGTGCACTTGGCCAAGCAGGTTTTCGAAAGCATCATAGCACTATTGATCACCTTGTCACTCTTCGAGTTCTTATGGAAGCGTCTCGATTGAAAGAAAAAAAGTTGTATTGTTGCTTTGTGGATTTCAAGAAATCTTTTGACATGGTACCGCGAGGAAATCTTTGGAGGCGTATGCAAAGCCTTCAAGTGCAGAGAGAATTTATGCATGCAGTCTTTCGCATCTACCAAAAAGTGATATGTCGATTACGTATGGGAGATGGAATTTCAGAATTTTTTGCAAGCACTATTGGTGTCAAACAAGGATGCCCACTTTCCCCAACCCTCTTTGGGCTACTCATTGATGTATTGGAATGCATGGTTCTTGACTTTATGCAGCAAGAAGTCATAGAAGAGGTTAAGAATGGAAATGCGGTGATCATGCTTTTGCTTTATGCCGATGATGTAGTGCTCTTGGCACATACCTTAGAAGATGCACAAAAGCTTATGAGTGTCTTGGAATGCTTTTGCCTACATAGCGGGCTGATCGTGAATGGATCCAAAACCAAGGTTATGCTTGTAAAGACCCTCAATGATGAAAATCCATGCATTGTATATAACAATGAGAAACTTGAAGTGGTAGATCACTTCAAGTACCTTGGCCTTGAGGTTCCATCCAATCATAAATGGAAGGATTGTGCAATGCGTCGCTTGTAAGCCGGAAAGAGGGCCTATTATGCATTTGAGAACATGTGCAATGCAGGAGAGATCAAGTGTTGGGCTCTCAAAAAGTACCTCTTTGACACATTGGTGACACCGGTGCTTCTTTATGGAGTGGAGGTGTGGGGTGGAAGCATCGGGAAGTCTACTTGGAAAGAGTTTGAGAATGTCCAAAAGCGTTTTCTCACCAACTTTCTCCAAGTCAAGACACAAACACCCTACATGCTCTTACTTCTTGAGTCCGGATTGCTTCCCATTGAGGTCTTGGGCATGCAAAGGGTTGTGGAGTACATGCGTAAGACACAACGTAGCCCTTTGCATCGACTTCCTAGAATCGCATATGAAGCAAGTCAAATGGTTCAAAAGACATGCAAGAGCAAAATACTAAGTTCGGGGTGGATGCTTGATATCAAGAAATGGTTTGGAAGATGGGATGCATGTCACTTGGTCAAGGATGCGTCGATCGACTCCCAAGTTAATGAGGCCTTCTTACAACGCCAATGTATCATGGCTTGGGAGAAATCCGGAGGTTCTCGCTTCAGCCATTACACCACACACGTTGCCCCAAACTACAAATCTCTCTTCTTCTCGGAACGAGGTAACCGAACCCATTCCTACATCCTTGAGCCCATCCCGTTGAGTGCGATCCGCACCATTGCCTCCATTCGTCTTAGATCCCATTCTCTACGCTGCGAGACAGGACGTTGGGGCACTGGCGAGGAGTGTCATCGACTTTGCACCTTATGCCCTCGTCAAAAGCGAGAGAGTGAGTACCACACACTACTTGAGTGCTCAGCATTTGACCACATTAGGTTCTCTTTTCCCCATATATTCAGCCATGATCTCTCCCTACATACCTTCCTCTCCCAACCACGATGTGGACTCTCTATTGCGACGCTCATTTCAGCCATTTTTGAGCATCGAGAGTCACTTATGAACTCCACTCACACCACGTGACATGTTCATTTGGTCCCATAGGTCATATTTGACCTCCCAGAACAATAATAGAACTATCTCTCTCTCTCTCTCTCTCTCTCTCTCTCTCTCTCTCTCTCTCTCTCTCTCTCTCTCTCTCTCTCTCTCTCTCTCTCTCTCTCTCTCTCTCTCTCTCTCTCTCTCTCTCTCTCTCTCTCACACACACACACACACACACACACACACACACAATTCATTTACCTCTGCAATATAGCGCTCTCAATCGTCTGGAGGAAAGCCTGTGCTCTGCGGAGCCGTGTGTGCGCCCGTCTCTCTCTCTCTCTCTCTCTCTCTCTCTCTCTCTCTCTCTCTCTCTCTCTCTCTCTCTCTCTCTCTCTCTCTCTCTCTCTCTCTCTCTCTCTCTCTCTCTCTTTCACACACACACACACACACACACACACACTCAATTCATTTACCTCTTCAATACAGCGCTCTCAATAGTCTAGAGGAAATCGTATCTGCAGAGCCGTGTGTGCACCAATTTCTTCTTTGATCTCTCTCTCTCTCTCTCTCTCTCTCTCTCTCTCTCTCTCTCTCTCTCTCTCTCTCTCTCTCTCTCTCTCTCTCTCTCTCTCTCTCTCTCTCTCTCTCTCTCTCTCTCTCTCTCTCTCAAACTATCTTTGCGCAATCGACGGGGACGGGGTGCGCTATATGCTTTGCTGCGTTAGATTTAGGCCGATGAACGGGTGTGCTCCTTCTATGTAGGTCTCGGCCTTCTCCTTTTCAACCTTCTCCTCTTTCCCTCCTCTCTCTCTCTCTCTCTCTCTCTCACACACACACACACACACTCAATCCATTTACCTCCGCAATACAACGCTCTCAATCGTCTAGAGGAAAGCCTGTCTGCGGATCCGTGTGCGCGCCCGTCTCTCTCTCTCTCTCTCTCTCTCTCTCTCTCTCTCTCTCTCTCTCTCTCTCTCTCTCTCTCTCTCTCTCTCTCTCTCTCTCTCTCTCTCTCTCTCTCTCTCTCTCTCTCACACACACACACACACACACTCAATTCTGTTGGAGCTATATATACCAACCCCTACGCTATATATAGCTAGGAGTCCCCACTATATATGTGTGCTCAGTGTGCACTCTCTACTCACTTTTGGGGTTTGCAATCCTAGAGTCATCTCTCTCTATCTCTCTTTCTCTCTCCCTCGTCTCGTATCTCGTCTCCAACTCAACATGGTATCAGAGCAGCCTTCCAAGGCGCAACCTTTTGGTGATTAGTCCATCCAAGACAAGGCATGTTTGCTAGTAACGAAGCTTAAACAATCATCGCAACCAAGTTGTTGAGCAGAAGCGTCGTCATCACGCAAAACACAGCCAAAGATAAGTCAAATCAACTTAAGCTCTTTTTCTTTATGGTCGTGTTGTAGTAGCATGCAGGTCATAAGGTTGTAAGGTGGCTGCTAGCGACGTGGGTGTGAGGATGCAAGAGGCTTGCTGGTGCAGTCTGATATAATTTGCTTCTAGGTCACTATGGTGCAGCCTGATGTGGCTACTACATAGTGACGTCGATCGCCTTGTGTATATCAGGCATCGACTATATCTGTCTGCAGTGCAGATGTATAACATGTATCGATTATGGATGTAGCACAAATATGTAGCATGGAAAATGTATAACATGTATCGACTACGTCCTGCGCAGGACATATGTCTGTGTAGCAACCCGACTATGCAACAGGCCAAACCCGAGTGCCAAGAAGGCTGGCTAGTTTTGAGATGCTGACCTTGTCGTACATTGGCAAAAGGCCAAACCAGAGTGTGAGGCAGTAGGCCAAACTCGTGTGCGAAGCACCGAGATAGGGCATATGTCTGTGTAGCAGCCCGGGTATGAGGCAACAGGCCAAACCCGTATGCGACTTCAAAAAATCTTTGCATCGTAATGTAGCAACCCGAGTGCGAGGCAGAAGGCCAAACCCAAGTGCGAAGCTTATGAGAAATCCGACTTCTCCAAAAGCATCAGCATCAAAATTACGATAGAGGTTTCTTTTTGCCCTATAGTGCATTAACTTAGTCCACGCCCTGAAGCACGATGACGGTCACTGCTAAAAATAGTAGTGTTGCTTTTGGATGTATCGCATGCAGGTTCAGCATCTGGTTATTTCATGTGATACCAATTAGTGCTAAAAATTGCCAACGCTACTTTTTGATGCTGAATATTTTAGTTGGATTGCGTGAGATTCACGAAGCTTTGTATTAGCATGTTGTTGAATGTTGTCTATTGAGCGGCACCCACCCATCGTGCATCTTTAAGGATTTATAAAGGGCGTGCTCAGTCAGCCATGAGGGTTACGAGGATGCAATTGACTGCTTAAGACCCCGAGTATGAGGATACAATCGACTGCATCAGACTAGAGTACAACCAGAGAAGCCAAGGCAGTTCGTGTTCGTGCCGCAAAAACTGATGACTATTGGATTCGCATGTGCCGTTTTCTATGCTTCGCATACGTGACAAGCACCTTGCAAAGTTTCTTGGCAGAAATAGCAAGCAAAACAAAATAGAAGAAACTAAAAACGTGTATAGCTTTTTGCCTATATAGCTATCCCAATACTAATCGGGCCTAATAATATGATTCCATTGTAGTACTCAAAGATCTTTGCGAGTATTTTGTTTTTTGAAGACATAATTTCGTCAATCTTAATTTACTTGATTGAAATGTGAATTTTGCAATAGATTCTGAAGCATTCAAAATTAGTAATCGATAATTTCACATCATGACCACTAATGCTTTTCTTGATGATGTGAGCAATGTGACAATGGTTATACGCACTTGGGAGCTCGGTGCCTCGTACTCCTCTCTCTCCCTCTCTCTCTCTCTCTCTCTCTTGAACGTTAATAGACGACTTTGATTCATGCCTTCCCTTGCGGTTAACACTCGTTCACGTTCACTAACCGATAGAGCCTTGCATGGCCTAGGGTTTCAACATTACCTTGCAATTACTTCAAAGTAGCTCCACCAATCGTTTCTCCGCACCTGCATCAGCCACGTCAGCAGTTCCACCTACTCCATCTGTACCTGTTCACAAGCGAGTGGAGCCCTGCCCGGCCTGCATGGAAAATTTGGGTCTGAAGTTTGAACGTGAACAACCCTTTGCCTTGCAATTACTTCAGACAAGAAGCAACAATACAAAAGTAATCACTTACATTCAGCTCCAACTTTTGCCATTGTGTCGATTGTGGCATTCTAGTGGAGATGTCATTAGCATCGGAGACAAGGAGCATCTACCATAAGAGTGCCCTCTCTCTCTCTCTCTCTCTCTCTCTCTCTCTCTCTCTCTCTCTCTCTCTCTCTCTCTCTCTCTCTCTCTCTGGAAGTCCACTATGTAAAAACTGCATATATCACGTACAAACAAGAGGTATTTAAATAATTCTTTACCTGTATATTTTCAAGTATTATTTGTATTCCTTGTGTATGCATTTTTGTAAAAAAATTAGCTCTTATGTATGAAAATTTTCACTTTCTCAATTAAAAAACCTTTCATGTAAATACATTTTTCTATATATGTACCTAACTATAAATCCCTTATTTTGTTCGCACGTGCTATCATACATATTTCCTAGTGGATGCCCCGGGTTTTGCCCACCCCATACTTGGAATCGTTAACGGACGATTGTAGTGTTGAATGTGTCCTTTCTCTCTCAACCTCTCCAAGCACCATGTGCCAGTGCGAGGAGTTGGAGCTCTCTCATCATCGGAGTCTGAAAACTTGTTTTTTAATTTGAATTGCCTCTCTCTCTCTCTCTCTCTCTCTCTCTCTCTCTCTCTCTCTCTCTCTCTCTCTCTCTCTCTCTCTCTCTCTCTCTCTCTCTCTCTCTCTCTCTCTCTCTCTCTCTCTCTCTCTCTCAACCTCGACCTCGACCTCGACCTCCCCAAGCACCACGTGCTAGCGCAAGGGGCTGGAGGTCTCTTTCTTGGGATAGATATTTGAGGTCTCTTGGGATGGTTTCCTATGACATTAAAAATTCTCTTCTTCTGCTTCTCTCTTTTAGACCTAGTACGTTAGAGTTGTGACCCTTGCTCAGCAAGGCTACAACTGGTCTTAAACACACAAAGCAACAGGCCAAACAATAGTGTTGCCTCCCGTAAAGAGGCATTTTGAGGGCATGCAAAAGCTTGAAAAATTGCACAGCCTACCCACAGCATCTCTTCTCCTATTAGCCAACCAAAAAGGTCAGAGCGCAAGGTGCAATACTTGGTTGGTTGGAGGAGAGGCTGCTTATGCTCATTACATCTCTCTCTCCATGTTTGAGCTATGCGACACTTCTCTCTACCCCTATTACCTATATCGTTCTCTGATATTGCCTATATCTACCACACTTATTGTAAGGTCAATCTTAGTAGCAGATGGAAGCTCGGAAAGGAAGGGAGTTCTCATGGAGTCATATCAAGTAGGCAACAAAGGTCCCAAGAGGTCTATTGGCCACAATGCTTTGTGTAAGGGTGAGGTAAGAGCTCCTTTTAAGCGAGCACCATCCATACCTTCCAATATCAAAGATGAAGAAAGTGAGAGCGAGAATAGCTCTAATTTACAAGAATTTAATGAAGAATCCGGATACTCCTCTACATCTTCAGAGGACTGTGATACTAATGACAAGCTGTGTAGAGTGTAGAAAGAGGAGCATGCCAAGGGAAAATGTAGAAGAAGATTCTCATTTTGTGAAGTATCTCTGACTTAGGTACTTTCAATCAGACTTCACCAAACTAGGTAGGCACATAGGGAGATCTTGGGCAAATAATAATAAATATGCAAGACAAAAAATAAGCAAATATACTCTTAGTTGGGACTTTCATTATAACATCGTCTAGAGAATAGCTTGCTTGAGCAAATAGAGAGAGAAGACAATGTTGGTAACGTGCCTATCCACTTGCACATGCTAACATTAACAATATACTGTTAGTGTTCAAGCCAACAAAAGTGAGCTAAAAACGCAGGGAAATTACAACAAGCCAACACCAACAAATTTACAAGAGGGATAAGTTAGCTCTTGCATGCAAGCAAGGATCAAGCAAGGATGTTGCAACAAGGCCTGACTGTTGGTCATACTTCGCATAGCGGTCCCAGACTTGAGTTGATTGTGACAAAAGAGACCAATACAAAAAGCACTCAATCTACTAACTGATCAAAAAGTCAAATACATGAGGCTTATTTTAATGGTTTACCATATAAAAAACATGCAACAATAAGCAAAAGTTAGCCCCATTGTCATGCTCTCTAGCACCTACCTCTCCTTTAACATATCCATTATTGAATCTACTTATCAATTTTGAGAGTTCTAACAAGTATTGCCATTAATCTCTCAACTCAAAATACAAGCAAAGTAGAAACACACTGAGCTCTATCTTTGAGGATAAACTTACAATAGTTCCTACTAGAGGGAAGAATCTCCCTAATAAACCAATCTCCAACAGAACAACCAATTCCTTCAAAGAAGACCAATCATTAGGAAAAATTTGGACTCTCAAAGGGAACCTATAAGGAGGTTTGACTTTGCCTCTCTTGTCCAAAGTGGGCAACCCGGTGAAGTACATAAATGCTTTGTCAAAACCCTATCAACCAACATATCATTGGAAAGATCTCAAAAAGTAGGTTCTAAACCCCCAAACTCAGCCAAATTTGGAGTTGATTTGTAGAAGTTATGGATTCCCCACTGAAGCTAAAATGTGGGGAGACATTCCATTTATAAGACGGAGTTGTCACATCAAAAAATGAATCTTCTAGAATATAAGGAATCTAATGGCATGCTATATATCAATGGATAGATCTAGATGAGTACATTCTAAATCCAAAAGGTTCAACAAGGAATCCGACAAGTAGGGAATGGGGTCGTGCTAGCTATGGTGGATGAAAGAGAAACATAATGCAAGTGTGAACATAATGCAAGTGTGTGAGTGTGTGTGTGTGTAGGCAAGATTATCAAGTGAATTAGGTTCCAAGATAGAATTAGCTTCGACTCATAAACACAATCTTGAGTATTGACTTAGCTTAGCACAAGCTCACCATAGACAAGTATGTAGTGCAAACTTGAACTGTGTTATTTATTCATGAAAGTGAGCTTTAAGTAGCTCTACATCTTGACTCCATTATATGTGGGATAATTCCTCCTCTTCCCTCCTTCACTCAGACTTTAGGACAAAATCCACTCTTTACAATCCTCCCCTTGGGATTTATACTAAGACAAAATACTGAAGATGCAATATCCACACAGGATTATAAGTTGGTATCCACACAGGCTGACAAAATCCACACAGGATGATATATCCACATAGGAAAATAAAAGTCCTCCCCTACAAGTAGAGAGGCTGCATCTTCAAAGTATGTCGTCATAACAGACAAGGTTGTTCTTGCCTTCATCTTCTTCTTCGTCTTCTACCATGTGAGATGATCCTTTGATAGGTCTCTTTCCTTTGTATCTTCTGTTGTTGCTTCTATTACTGATGCTTTCTCCACTACTACTGCCTCCATTTGAGTAGCATCGAGAAGGAGGGTGTCCCTTCTCACTGCATTTTTTGCAAGGTTTGTTTGTGTAGCAGTCTTTCGCTGCATGTCCCATTCTTCCACATTCATAACACTTTCTTTCCAATTGATGATGTTGATGGTGAATACCATCCCCTTGAGAATGTTGTGACAAAAGCCCCTCCTGATGATGTTAATGAATCTTTTTCTTTCTTTCTTCTGCTGGGATTGAGTTGATGACATCTTGGAAAGGTGGAGCGGGTTCTTTTTCTTCAAGAATTGTGACTAAATGGTCATAAGAAGGTGAAAGTGCACTTAATAGTACGGCCACTTTGCCGTCTTTTGGTACTTTGACTCGGATGTAAGTGAGCTACATGAAAATGCTCTTAAGCCTATTTACTAGGCTAGCAATGTCCTCCCCTTTAGTCATTATGATCTTGTAAATTTGTCTTTTGAGACTAAATTTACTTCTTTTGGCCCTGGCTCCAGAATTACTTTCTAGGACATGCCAGGCTTCATGTGCATGCTTACATTCGTCTATGAAATGCACATAGTTGTCATGTAAGGAAATGATGATAATTGCTTCTGCTTGTTCATCATTGGCCAAGTTTTGTGCGCTTGCTATGAGTATGGATGCTGTTAGGACAATGGTAAGACGAGGAACGACCAAGGGCCAGGATGGACATGCAGTCAAGGGGGTCCCTATATTTAGAAGGCCAAGGGCCTATATAGGGCATGCCTGGGTGGTGATGAGCACGTTCAATTCCCTTGCCCTTTCACTGGTATCAGAGCTCAGGGGGGAAGGTGAGAGCTATGGAGGAAGGGGAAGGACTCTCTCTCTCTCTCTCTCTCTCTCTCTCTCTCTCTCTCTCTCTCTCTCTCTCTCTCTCTCTCTCTCTCTCTCTCTCTCTCTCTCTCTCTCTCTCTCTCTCTCTCTCTCTCTCTCTCTCTCTCTCTCTCTCTCTCTCTCGTTCATAAGTATTCGCATGGCGAAGCATGAATCGGGTTTGGAGGACGGCCATGGAGGAGGCGAGTCGGAAGGTTGTGAGTATGGCATGCAAAGTCGTGGGCATGGCATGCAGAGTCGGGGGCATGGCTATGGGAAGTGGTCTTTGCAGAGCTAAGGAAGTCAAAGCTGTCACAAACAGTAGCATGGGCACGCGGTCTTGTGAAGGACATTGAAGCCGACACGACCTGCTCCAAACCCCGCATGGCCAGCATTTATGGATTCGCGCTGGGGAGAGGTTCCTTTTTCACAAGGGACGCAAGGACCAAGAAGCCCTGTGGCGGTCTCCAAGTGAAGCAATCTCCCTCGCGCTCTACTCTCAGCCGCCATCGCTACAGGCTTGCTTTTCACATTTGTTTTATTGTTGGGTGCCCTAATGTGCCCAAAGGGCCATATTAAGGGCTTTTCCCACCATGGGCAGACGACGTACTCGTGCCAAAGGTCGCAAACATGCAAAGGCATGCACGCAAGCCTATGGAAGTACAACCTCATCAAGCACTACTGTCGAGGGTGATGACCGCCTATGCTCATTCAAGGCAAGCTACCACGGAAAATCTGGCTTAAAGGAAGTTAATCTCGCCAAGTACAAGGCCTCGACAAAGTGCAGGTTGCCGATCACTCACGCAAGTCGGAGCTTATAGAATTTTTCAAACGAATTTTTGAAAATCTGCAATTTATGAAGTAGCAAGGCCATATTTTTGGTAGCAATATGAACGTCGTCGCAGGGTTTTCGACACTCAAGCATGGCTTGAGACTCAGCAAGGGTGTTGTCAAGGGCGAGTTGTAACCGATCGATAAGTGCTGAAAGGCTTCTCTGTAAGCTCGGTTGCGGTTTGAAGACCATGGACACATTGACTGATAGGTCGGATCACCTGATAAACCAGGTATGCAGTAGCTTTTTTTGGGGATTTGATGTCGTTTTCCAATATGCTATGTAGCTCTTGCATGCAGGCACAAGCACGGCTTTTAACAGTTCTGTATGCATTCACCTGTTGTCGACTGCTTTGTTTGCTAAGAACCACTGTTTGGTTGAGGGATCCACATCAAGCACAGCTTGAGTACACAATACTTTGACAACCCACATTCGTCAGAGGTTGAAGGTTGATACAAAGGCAACTCAGGTAGGGCATGTGCCATCTCCGATTACGGTATTCGGCAAGTCCGAGCGGTAAGTATCAACCAATTTGTGTCTTACGTCCGTTGTTAATTTTTTCTCTCCTCGTTGTGCTATCTCAAGGCGGAGGAAAGCAAGATGTTTGGGAGCACGGCTCCATGCATTGGATGCATACTCATTTCCAATCCATTACACCTTGCTAGGGAGCAGGCAATATAGGTACATAAAGCATCATGAAAAAAAAAAACATTGACATCCAGAGCTAGGAGCTGAATGCAATGTTGACCACCATATGAATTTCCACAATACCAACTTGTCAAGCAAAGGTTGCTTTGAACACGCAGTATCTTTCTCACTATCGGGAAATGTTATGATTCTGAATCAGTAGAAACATTTGGCAAGGCCGTTTCCTTATGAAATTTTGACAAGGTCAAAATTTTCCTGCTCGGACATATGTGTGTCACCAAGAGCATCTGTTAGCTATGAGCACTCAAGTTACATTCTTGTCTCAGCCATTTGATGAACTTATGTGAAGCAATGCCTCCACATTCGGTCTATGCTATGAACATACAAACTTGGGACGGACTTGGCAATATGCTTGAAGGTTATTTCATTACATGACAGAAGGGCATATATGATACAAGGGACGTATATGTACATACGACAGCCTCCAGTTGTCCAATAGATATGGCTATGAGCCATTTTTAAGCGAGTTTTCTTCCACGAAATCTCGGGCCAATGATTACAGCAACGACTAGGTTAGCCAATTTTACGTTCTTCTTATTTTTCCATGTTTACATCTTTGATGGAAACTATTGCTTTTGTGAAAAGAAAAGTGTTTTCACAATTTTACATGAAGCAAGGCTTCTCCCTTGTACCAGGGTACTGCCCAATGATTTGGAATCCCGAGCAGTGGCACACAAGTTTGAAATACTGGCCCAATAGGGAATTTCATCTCACAGAATCGTTTAGATTGTGCAAGGTACTAATGGTTCTGGCTCTCACGTTTGAGTCCATCACTCTCGCCAAGGGCTTAAAAAACTATATGCAAAGCATACTAACCAGGTGGCATGAATTCCATCGCTTCAGAAATTACGCTTCCGCTATCACACCGGGCACTCTGTCACAGACAAACTCAGTTCTCGAACTCAATTCTGGATTGTTTAAATTTTTGGTTGCTGTCAACAAACAATACCACTAAATGGAACCTAAATCTAGGACTTATTTCACAGGCAAAGTGCCATATTTAACTCATTTTCGTACAGTCACGATCCCCTATAAGATAAAGGGCAGCAAGGTGTGACTTGTTTTTCTGTTACATCTCTCAATAAGAGCGTTATACAGCCAGATTATTGCATGCTTATAGGATAAGTTGCACGCTATGCATAAGATGCATACAAGCATGTGCGCAGTACATACAAGGCAGTAACTTAAGAAAAGTTCCTCAACCCAGCATGCTCTCTTTCTCTCTCTCTCTCTCTCTCTTATCAAGAATAATGCACACTTTCTAAGAATCTTTTGCTACATGTTTTCACTAGTGAGTCCTTTTGAGCCAAGGTGCTCTAACTCTCAGCTAGAAATTGGGCAAGATTCCATCCACATTAGTCTTCATCGGTTAGACAATTGAACACTAATTGCCATGAGGGCTATGAGCCACACACGCTGGCTAAGAGCCATTGTTAAATCTGGGTAAGACCCAATTGTTGGTATTCCTTGGATGATTGTTCTAAGATCGAACATCTCTACCCAGTGGAGTACACATTGACGTTAACTGACAAGCAAGAGTCTGGTCATTACGAATGTTTAGAGTGTCATTTTGCACTACATGTTTTCAGTGTGACGCTCGAGTTGCACTCCCATTAGTTGATCTCTACCACGGAGTATAGATGCAGCAATAGGTTGAGACAGCATGGTTATCCATAAGAGCTAGTCATTTCACTTGTGTGGATCTCCGGCTCCCTATATAGAATTACGGATTGTCTATGGACATACTATTTTGGGGTAAGACCCGGTGGGTGATTGCTACATCTCCCCATAGGCATTGAGGATCATCGTTTAATCTATTCCAGTTCTACTTTCAAGGAAAGAAGCCAGTAATCTACCATGGGGTAGCAGACAAAATCAAATTTTTAAGTTGATTCCAATCATTCTATACACGGTTAACTATGTTGGTTATCGTTACCTGTTAGTTGAGCAGTTTCTACAAAGGGTCTTACCAAGGGGTTCACTACGTAGATTCTACCCAACGGGTTTGGATTGTGATGGCAACACCCAGGATTAATAGTGCAATGTTGCTTGTTTTCCACAGGTGGGAGACGTGCTCCTGTGCATTTGAATACGGGTAACTAAACTTTCAGTTCAATCCCCATGGCCATACCAAGGGCATGTCGAAACAAGTATTTTGGACCGTAATGTCCATTGTCCATTATTCTGTTATGAATCAACTTGTAGGATTCAATTTAGCACATGTTGTCACATGGGATACAACATGGTCTAGGGACTCACGGAGTTCGGTTTAGCCAGTGTGGAGCAATGAATGAGGGTCCTCTCACTCTTGTCGCGGAGCGTTTAGAGTTACCTCCACACACAAGTACATCTTGTACTTGCAGGATGTTCTTTTTTAAACATCCATACATGAGACATATTCCACATGTGGAGAATATGAGTCTTTGGACTGACACTGGCACCCACTATTTCAAATATGTGTCATGAAAAAGTCCCTAGGGGCTGGTCAAATCTGTTTTCTAGACCATTTTTAGCACGACGTATCAGGAGCAATTTCGGTGGCCAAAAATTGTCGGATACTTAGAAAGACTTGTTCAAGTACAAGTACTGCTAAACAACATTAGAGATGGTTGTTTATACATATAGCAAGGCTCTAAGTTGTTAATGAAAAATTTTCATTGGTTGTCCCTAGAAGTGATTAATATTTCATCTTCTATTATGGTTCAGACATTTCAGCAAGGCTTGAAAATATTTACCACTGCAAGTATTTAGTTTCTTTTCGGAACTCTTTACATTCCTCTTTACTGTGTGCTACGCACATCACATTCGCCATAAGTACTAGCAAGGAGGATCATGGATATACAGGTTCGAATCTGTTTTTTGCTAAATGCATGCACACTAGGTGTTATGGGCCCTAGTGTTTAGCAAAGGCTGATTTGGAACGGCATGCATATTTCTCAAGTTGTTGCTTATGAAGCATTTTGCACTCTATGTGCACTATCTCTATGAGATTACTTTTGGGTCTACTAATCACCAATAGAGGTCATGGCTCGGTTTGGGTGTTTGTGGATTTTTCACAATGGTTATTCCGGACATTGTTGATTCCTCGTTTACCAGTTGTCTGGGAAGACTGTCTGTAAACCATGGTGGGAAACACACCTCAGTACTCTCAGTATCCAAGGGGATAGGCAGATTAAAAAGTGTAATCTTGGGCTAAAGGATATGCAAAGTGCGTACATTAGCACCAAGCAATCTAATTAATAAGCATTTATTGCTCTTCTTGGAGTTTACTTACTATCAATTAACGCATGTTGCGACTAGGTAGCCTCTTCATGTATAAGTCAGGTTCTCAATCTTGAATACTCCTTAGGGTGGGGTTGTTTACTGATGATGAAATTTGAGAACAAGTCAAGGACTAAACTTAGCTGATGAGTTATGTCAGCAAGTTACTTTTATAGAAAGTGACAAGAGGTACTCTTTTTGGTACATCTTAGTTGTGATAAAATCGTTTACCATGCTCATGAGCGTTCTAAATGGAGTCTACACACTATGTTTGGATAGGAACCGGTACCATCAGATGGTTGCAAATGGACAAAAATGTAAAAAATCAAGATGTTACTCTTGGTTTCATTGAACCTCCTATTGAACGGGGTTCCACTAAAATGAAACGATGGATCCATGAGGGATGTCACGGTAGAAAACATTAGTGTTCTTATGAAGATACCATCACTTGTGTTTTCGCGGATGAAAAAATTTCTCCAAGGAGGGAGTAATGTCAAGACAATGGTAAGACCAGGCACGGCCAAGGGCCGGGACGGACATGCAGTCAAGGGGGTCCCTATATTTAGAAGGTCAAGGGCCTATATAGGGCATGGCTGGGTGGTGATGAGCATGTTCACTTCCCTTGCCCTTTCAGATGCCCTAGTGTGCACTCCATCGGGTTTGGCTTGTTTCTCTAAGGCAATGATGATGATAGACCGCAAACATTTTTTTATGAGGTATCCTCTTAACTTTGTTTCCAGGTGTGAAACCCTTCCCCGTTGAATTTTTCTATTCCCTTGTCCCCCATTTGTGCTAATAGAGGGGTCTTAGCTTAGGAGATTCTCCTAGCTAGTGTCTACCTCTTTACACGGTGCACAAGAATTTGAAATTTATTTGAAGTTGTTGTGCTTGGGTTCATTTCATTGCAAGTTAAGAGAGAGAGAGAGAGAGAGAGAGAGAGAGAGAGAGAGAGAGAGAGATTTCTTTGTCGAAGTGAAGCACCTTTTCACGGGAGTGAAGCCCCTCTTCATGACTTTTTGCTTTGATTTGGTTGCCTTTTGAAAATGTTGCAGTGCCGTGTTCGGTGAGAATTGCCCCTTTGTCGTCCATGTTGCTGCTGGCAGCCGGCTCTTGGGAGCAAGGCCCTAAAAGGCTAGTGGATTTAGGCGATCCCCATGGGATATCTTCCTTAGTAGGCTTGGAGCGAGCTCGAGAAGGTTTGCTTGTTGGAGGCCCTTAAAGAAAAAGAGGATCAAGGGTTTGGGCCAATGTCCGTGGGAAGGGGGGCTGAAATGGGCTCCGGCAGCTCGAGCACTTGGGGGCAGTTGCGGGTAGATCGGGCAGGCGGGGTTAGGCTGGGGGGGGCAGTAGGGCGGCATCCCCAGACAGCAGGTGTGGTAGTGGAAAGCAAAAAATGCAGGAGAGCGGTTCCCTGTGGACCTGATGGGGTTAAAAGTTGAAGGCTCAGCATGCTTTTGAGATCCACCCCATGAGGTGCCAAAGTGTCGACCCCACGACCTAGCACATGCCAAGGCTTGATGCCACGTTGAGCTAGCCAACAAACCCTTTTGGCTTTTCTTGATATGGGTCCGGAATTTAGGAATGATATTTTGAAGCTGGTAGAGATTCACACCCAAAACACACACACACACCTATTTCAAGCAAAAATTGGGGATTGTGTAAAGGGAGCTCTCGGGCTTAAATTGCGTAAGTTGAAGACTCTATGGAGAGCTTGCGTCGAGCACTTTGAGATGAGTTAAGTAGTGTTAGGTAATTGCAAAGGCAGAGAAATTAATTGAAGATGCAAAATTTGAAAAAAACACACACTAAGTGCAATGCTAAATACGAATGCAATAATCTACTTGATTAACCACTAAGAATAAGTAGTGAGAGTAGTCGGAATTAAACCCAAGAACTTGCTCACAACTATTTAGCCTAGTGATTATTAGAGGTGAGGAAGAGAAGTAATGGTAGATTAAGGATCTAAACGATGATAAGTAAGTGCTAATTCAAATTAATACAAAAGCATGGCAAAAAACCCTAGCTAGCATACCATGAGCTCTGATACCACTTGTAGGGAATGGGATCGTGGTAGCTAGGGTGGATGAAAGAGAAACATAGTGCAAGTGTGTGAGTGTGTGTAAGCAAGATTATCATTCAAGTGAATTAGGTTCCAAGATAGCATTAGCTTGGACTCATGAACACAATCTTGAGTATTGACTCTACAGCTTGACTCCATTACATGTGGGATAATTCCTCCTCCTCCCTCCTCCAGACTTTAGGACAAAACCCACACTTTACACCCGTTTTGGACAAGAGGGAGAAAGTCAAAGTTCTTATAGGGCCCATTTGAGAGTCCAAAAATTCCCCTAATGATACAATCAGGTCAGACCAGACAAGGAGAGAGGAAATGCTGATCTATCCACCAATGAACAACATGGGACCAAATACACTGCAGTCAGGGCTACATCTAGATGCCATACCAAGACTAGATATCAATAGAGGTGGTTATCAGGTCAACCCAGGACCAAGTACACCACCACTATTCCCATCATATTTGTATCGAGGACCAACCATTAGACTGACTACAACAACGTTACCTTATGTAGAAAGAGTAAGAATCGAGAGAGAGTTCCGAGAAGACCCACTTGTTGTGAGACACTCACGAGGATATGAACTAGAAGAGGAAATCAAAGAAGAACCTATGCATAGTAGAAGGCCTGAAGCGAGAGAAGGATGGGGAGAGTCTATGCTTATACTTGTAGACAATTGGTGAGTTTGACCGTCCCAAGTTCAAAAGTGGGTAAACAGGAAATACTCCGGAGATAAAGATTCGAGAGATCACCTAGCTTCTTTCAGAAGAGTAATTAAAGCAAAAGTAATTAGACGAACTGTTTGAAGAATTCTCGCAGAAAGGCATAGCTCACAACAGAGTCTCAAAAAATTCACAGATTCAAACATAATGAGGGTGAATCAATGCATAAAGCATCATTACAGCTCAAGAGATATGTCAAGTTCTGTTTAAGGGCAGAACTACCTACGTAGGAACGATTGATGTTGATCTTTATCCAGGTAATGAGACATGTGGGTCTTCAAAAGCATCTGCATATGATAAGGATCATGACGCTAAACAAATTGATCAAAGAAGCTCTTTATCTGGTGGATAATTGTGAGGAATATAAAGAAAAGGATTGTAAGAGTCAAGAGGACGACACATCCTCTTAGCATAGTGATTCATAGGTGACTGAGTCCATTGCAAATCCAACGGCACCTACCGATCAAGAGAGGTTTATTGACAACATGGTCAAGAGGTTAACTCCTTTTGTAAAGTCTTATCTGGGTGAGCTTAAGTGGTGCAAAACTGAGAGGAAATGGACAAACCATTCGAGGGAAGAGTGCTACTATAGCATGGAATATGCTAGGGAGAGGTATGTACATCCTATCCTAGTAGCACCTACTCTACCTAGATACATTACCGGGAATGCGCCACATTCAGTAGGACTTTCAGGTTGTGTATTCAAGCTTTCAACTTCAGCCTGTGGGCAAGCAAACTCAACAAGATTTTGCCCCTGTCTCTCAATGATATCAATTATCTCCTCATGGAATTCATGTTTTGCAATGCCAAGGACTCCTCCCAGAGTAGATTGAATATTGTTACTCAAAATCCTATCCTCCAAGACTTTCTTTAAATCTGTAGCAACCTCAATATCAGATTGTAGTTTATAGGTTGGGCATTTTGGCTTACCTTTTGTTGGCTCTTTCTTCTTTCCTATTGTAAACTCCTCCATCAGTACTTCAGGTGGAGATGCTCCTTGTGTCCGGGGTATTTGGGAAGGGATTGAGTCACTTCTTTCGAGACCACAGCTTGTCTTAGGACAACAACCTCCACTACCAGGTTCTAGAATGTCTGTAGACATGAGGTACTCACCAATGATGGAAGCATCTAATAAACAAGTGCTAGTACCAACTACAATGTATTATAACCACCAAAGCGGGTATTGCCCTTCAAAGCGATAGAAGATGAGAGAAACACATGGAGTGGTAAGGTCGATACAACCTTCACCTCCTACATTTTGACCTAAAGAAAGAAGGTATGAGATGGACGAAAGGACATTGCGGTTCATTGTGAATAGCGGCTTAGCTAGGTCAAAGCCTATTTACAACCAAGAGGAAATGCAAGAAGAAGCTCCTCAACTAGAGAGAGATTTTCACAAAAGTTGTGACAACCACTTGGTCAAACAATGTCCTCAGATGGAGATCACTCAAGTAAATGCCTATTGTCTTGACTGTGGCATCATTCACTCAATCCCTGACTATCCAAAAAACCCAAACCGAGTCATAAAGATCACAACGAGTGTCTCAAGAATTGTTTAGCTACCCAGTACCTCAGAAAATAATAACGCCGAACTAGTTCAAGTATTTACGAGAGTACAAGCTCACAAGAATGCTGATGAGAACACAAAGACAAAGAAAACAAAAACTGATGTAAGTCCAGGGATGGGTGAACCAAATACCGATACACCTCGTCAAAAAACCAAGAGCAAATAGAATAGTTGGAAAGCTATAAAGGCTAGGATGAAGACAAAATCAAGAAAGGGTTGTACCTTCTCTTATGCAAATGTCTCAACCTCGGGAAGAACGCTCCACAAAAGAGAAATCGAGAAGTGCTAGTCCAGGAGGATCAGTGTTGGTCAAGAAGGTTAATGAACCTCTAGATGCAATTTTGAAAGCCTATGAAGTGTGGCTCAAAAACAAACAACTAGAAAAGCAAAGGCTTGAAATGTGCCAAAGAATGATTCAAACAGCCCACGCTTTACTAGAACCACCAATTGGAAAACTTGAGGATGTGATCCTTGTCCCACCTACACCAGTAATCCCACCAAACCAAGAATGAAACGAGCCATATCCCAGTCATGAGAACATACCAAACCTCAAGGACCCAAAATTATAACTAATGATAGTGTCGAATACCATGGATAACTCTTCTGAGGGATTTCACCTAGCTATACCAGAGGGTTGTAAAGAAATAGATGATCTTGACGAACTGTGGAAACAAGTCAAAGAGGACAATGAGGCGAGTGAGCTAAGCAAACGAGTAAACCAGACTGGTAATGGAAATGGAGTGTTTCTCCCACCAATAGAGAAAATTGAGAGTGGGTCTCAAATGAATCTAGAAGTGCAATCATATTGGGGAGACAAAGGATTTGTACAGTCTATGGACAATCAACCCCATTCGCTAATACACTCTAATCCTATACGGGAGAGCACAAGGCCAAGTCAGATGTTATTGCAGTCCCATCACAAAGAGTATCTTTCAACAAGGTCATCGATTCAAAAGGGTTAATAGATATTCTATCTACCCCAGTCACCTATACATTGATCGAGTTTCTCAGAATAAGACCAAGCATGTGGACTACTGTGGGAAAATGCCTACAGAAATTTGGCGTAAAAAAACCAATGATGCAAATCGAGGAAGGGATCAAAGATCTCAAAATGCCTCAGCTAAACACTTGGTTAGTGCTATTAAACAAGGTAGGTGAGTACTATGAGGGAGAAGATGGGAACACCACTCTTCCTGTGGATTTCCAAGGCATAAAATCCATGGCAACTCTTGACAGTGGAGTTGGTGTTGCCATCGCAACAAAAGAGATATGGAAACAATGGAGAAAACCAGTAGTGAGGGCTACCAAGATGAAACTGCAGCTCGTAGATAGACACATGGAAAAGCCCATAGGAGTGTTAGAAAAAGTAGTAGTCACTGATTGTGGCATAGAGTATGAGCATACCTTTGCTATTGTTGATTTTGGCAAGAAGAACAGTTACAACATAATATTGGGAAGATAATTCATATGGCAATTGAAAATGGTCCAAGATTGGGGTTATGACCATATCTACCTGAGACATATGAAAACCACGGCAAGGATAAACATGAAAGACTATAGCTACAGGGATGTGTCAAGATCACTGGTTGAGGAGTTCAATTCCACTACGATAGCTGGATCAGAACTTCTAGCATGGTTGGGTAAGCCTAAAGAACTGTGCATGTGTGGAGCTTTGCAATGCAAAAGCTTAAAGCGAGAGGAATATATCTTAGAGAGGGCAATTGAAGATAAGGATTATATCCCATAACCATTTTTTGAAGAAGCATTAGAGCCACTAGAATGAAAACACATCTTGTATACTCTGGATGTGTGCGCCATGGCTAATGGTCCAACAACAAAGTTTTGTGATAAAGATGGCTTTGATATCGTTCCTTATTTTGGAGTGAGTGTGATCCAAGAAAACAAAGAGAACCAGGCATCAACACGCTCCCAAGATGAAGACCAAACAAAGGAATGTGACAAACCAAAAGACAAAGAAGAAGACGAGCTCTATGACTCCATAGAACACTTGGAGCTTCAAGAAGATGTCGACTATGGAAATCCAAACAACCCAGCAGGTGACATAGATGACAATTTAACTAATGCATGGTTTTATGATTGTCCAGATCAAAGACCTAGGAACCAATGTCATCGCTACAAGAATAAAGTGCATCAAAAGTGGATTCCAAAATCCCCGGTTGTGACGCAACCGCAACAAGCATCCTCATACGTGGCTTGTATACGGGAAGAAAAGACTCAGCCAAGAAGATCACGACCATGTCAAAGAGCTATCAACACTCTAACCAATGGGCTAGAAAAGCCATTCCAAAAACAACAATCAAAGAGCAAACAAGTAGTAACTTCTCATAACCAGCCAAACGAACAAGGTAAAGTGTTAGAATTCAACCTTGCTAAGGATAGTAGCAGCAGTGATGATTCTTATGACATCCCCTACTAGGAACTCAGGTCATCACTATCACTAGCAGCTTTTGTAACAACCATAGAAGGCCAAAAGAAAAGAACAAGTCAGAGCACAAATGTTCGACAAATTTGGATAACAAAGAGCAGCTCCGGCCAAAAGAAGGTATGGATCTCTAATGAAAAATCACAACATCCAACACCAAAAGAAAAACAGTCAAAGTATGCAAGAACGGCTAAGAAATCACAAAGTTGTAAGCTTTTGCAAATCAGATTTGGGTTCCAAAGAAGTTGATTCAAGCACAAAGATGTTAGGAATTTATTTGGATTTCAAAACCGTTAAAGTATCAACTCCCAAAGTTGAATCCCGTTCCCAACCAAGTGTACTAGGGATGAAGCAAAGATCGCTGCTGACTCACACAAAGACAAGGTGGATCCCAAAGAAGTCTATTCAAACACAAACAAAGCAAGGACAAGTATGGGTTCCCAAAAGAGCATCATCAATGAAACAACCAGTAATTACAAAGAAGTGGGTCCCAAAGGAAACCAATAAAACTATTGTCACAGCACCACCGTGTAAATTATTTCAATTCCTCCTACGGTTACAGTACACTTAAAAGAGAGCAAGTCACTCACTTCACCACTGCATGCTACACAAGTCTTACAGACCATGAGATAAAGTGAATGCACAAGAAAATCTCGGAAGAAAAATAATCAAAGGCAACCAAAGAGGAAGTCCAAATATCAAACAAGTAAGTTGAGACCTTTGAGATAAAGTGGATTTTACAAACGTGTATGGGTTCTAAAGAATGTGATCCAAGCACAGAAAAGTCAAGAATACATTTGGATCCCCAAACAAGCCAACCCTACAACACAATTATGCAGATCCACTCCAAGGAAGACGCAGCTAGCAAGGTCATCACAGTGGTTTTAAAAAATTAGAACAAATCACATTTGTCTACCAAAGAAGTTGGTCAAAGCACAGGCTAATCAAGAATACATATGGATACCGAAGGTCAAGCCAGAATCCAGTGCTAAAGAACAATGCCAAATATGACAACCAATAACACGGATAAAATGCATCCCAAAGAAGCATCACACAAATAAGTAAGCCTTCAATAAAATCTTTACAACCTTCAATCAAGCAAAACGGCACAGGAGCTTCAAAGACCATCACATTTCTTAGAATAGGAAGCCCCGCAAGCAAATGCCAATAAGCAAATTACTTATATCCACATCATAGTTTTTTTCATGCATTGACTGTGAATGCTTAATAGGGCTACATTGCAAGGCCTGCATTGGAACAATTGTTTATTGCCCAAGCACGTCACATACCCTTGACGATACCCTATTGTTCAGGAGGATTCTACATAGGCGAGGGGAGGCATTCTAAATGCGGACCTAATATTATGAATATTAGAGGGAAATGTTTTGTGAGTTGCATTGAATTTTTGTGTTTGATTGTGATAATGTTTGGACAAAAGTCACAGTGAATGCCCTCATAATAGCGCTACAGGAGGAGTACGAGGACAAAAGCCATATATGAGCCCCTAGGGACATGTGCATAGTGTACATGGCATTTAGAATTCTATTCGAATAATTTTATTTTTTACTGAGTTGATTTTTTATTTTATTTAGTTATTTTTGAGATTTTCTTTATTTTTTTCAAAAAATTTGAAAAAAGTCCATAATCCAGATGAAGAAAAGACTGAAGAGATGCCTAAGCAATACAAAGAGAAAAAGGTGCAGGAAAATGACAAAACTTCACGAGGGATGCCTCGAAAGCCATATGCACAAGGCTATAATGTCAGAGGTAAGAAAACATGCTAAGCATTCTTCAACAACAATATGAGGCCAAAAATGACTAAGAATGGTCATAAAACTCCCGGATGGCCTACAGGGACAAAGAAAGTTGGTGATGCGACTAAAAAACGCACCCATCAAGTTGACTATCAGACACTTCATGCGACTACAAGGCCATATACAGGAATTAGATCTTTATACTATAAATCTTATATCTTGTATGTGACTTAATGAAACCTAACAAACAAAAGGGACTAACAATACTGACAAATAAAAAGGGGGCAGAAATGAAAATTCAGTCATCTATCACAATAGATGTCTGTAGGAGCAACCAAGGGTCAAACCAAATTCTAATCATCATCATTGGTTCTACATGTGTTTGGCAGCTTGAAGGTGCCAGAGATGCCCATCCATTGTTTTTATGACTGCAATCCAAAAAGTGCCAAATACAAGTCCAAATCAAGCCAAACTTTGTCGATAGCCTATGAATAGAGAATTCAAGCTAAGGGTGTAAAAAATTTGAAAAAGGATAGAGTTCTCACCCCTAGCCCAGAGATTCAATTTTTTTAAAGTTTGAAGCCATGATAGCCGTCTACATACACTGTACATCATGTATATAAATTTTGGGAACAAATGGACAATGATAGCTCATAGATGGTCATCTATCGCAAATGATGTCGGAAAAGGCCCTTTTGAAGAAAATTACTAACTTGGGAAATTAAGTGGGTTTGTCGGGCTTTAATTAATTCATGTATCAAGTAGAAGCAATATAATGATTTACACAGCACCCAAAAGCTAATAGTGGCAAATGCGACTTTGATCACCTTGATGCAACAACAAAGGATTCCCCAATGAAGAAGAGTGGACAAAAAAGGTAGACAATTGAAGACTCAAAGCCTTAAGTCATTCCTCAAGTTATGGTAAGGCTGACAAGCACTGGACATCAAAAGACATTCTAGCCAGAAATTTACATAGGCATCCAAAAGAATGTACAAGCAATAGAACAAACAAAAGGAAAAACAACGATAAAGACCGCACCGACATTGACAATCAGGTCATGTCAGGGACAACATGAATTCGGAGGAGGGGAGTGTTGACCCATGGGTCAACAGTACAACATAACTCACTTTTCGTATGAAAGTCTTATTTTTTGAGAGTTCTTATGGTTAAAAACATCATTTGTAATTAGTAGGTATTCTAGTTGCAGAAGCCGGGGTGCAATGGCACTTCCAGATTGTACATACAAAGCCATTTGACCCATTGAACTCTGTTTTAGGTTTAACCTATGGTAGCCTTAGTATATAAGGTACCTAGGTCATTTTGTAAAAAGAACTTTATCAATAATCAAAGTTTTGAGCTACTATCGAATGTGCGTGAGAGAGAAAGAGAGAGAGCGTGATCTTCCTCTTGACACTACTTCCGGGTTGTTCATCACACTAGAGATTTGACTACACCATTGCAATAGGCTCTCGGAGAGAGCTACACAAAAATGCCAAGCATTCCACACGAAACGGAGCACACGTGCTAACACGTCTACGTGCTATTTGTGGTCGTAAGTGTATCAAATGATGTCTGTTTTCTGCGTGCAAGTAGTCATTATAATTGTGGAGACATAAGCTATGCATAGATACTCATAGATTTCACTTTCGCACACTTTCAAAATTCTACTCTGTCTTCATACGCATTTTTTGCAAATGGGTCTGGAGTGAGGGTTTTGAGTGTATAGGCTTTCGAACAGGTGTATCCTAGTGAGGGGATAATGTTCCTTAAGTTTCATATGATTCTAGTATGATTTGGTCAGTTTCCTTCCATTCGTGTGTATGTAGGTTGGGTGGTGTAGTTGAGAGCACTGAGATTCCTAATTTTGGTTTAGTTGGCCTTCCAGAGTGTTGTATGTAATGGAAATTGCCTATGAACTTTGACAGTAGAGGAATTAAGAGAATTAGTGTCAGCATTTTTGTGAGATTAATTTGAGAACATAGAGGGTGAACTTAATTGATGGTAGCAACATAAACATAGTACTTAATTGACTTGTCATGAACAATACTTTTGCAAGAGAGAGTATTAGAAAACATGACAATAGTTGAGGACCGGATTTACTTGGAGCCGGTCCCCCCTCCAAACGGCGTTTGTATTATAGATTCTCCCATTTGAAGAGGGACTTGGTACAATATAATCTTTGTGTTCCTTGTGACCTAGGTGATGCAATGAAGATGGAAAGCTTCATGCATCACGCGCATAACATAAACTTTGCAAAAAGCATTAACTATCTCAAGCCTCGGTCCCAAGGCCTCAAACACCTTCGAAGGTGGAGAGAGCTAGCGGGGAATGACGGTAGGGAAGAGGAAGAAGAATCATTCATAGAGGAAAGAAATAGTTCCTCACTTATCATCACTCCTCTTGCTTAGCATATCATAATAGCATAGTAATGAAGATGAAGAAGATGGCAAGCTTAAGCATTGAAGCATGGTTCTTGGTTGGATTTGCATTCTATAACCAAGAGTGTTGGTGTAGCCTCTCAACTTTTCACGACAAGCTTGGAGAAGGAGATGGAGCTCTTGCACTTTTCACTTCACACAATGAGTGTGTGTGTGTGTGTGTGTGTGTGTGTGTGTGTGTGTGTGTGTGTGTGTGTGTGTGTGTGTGTGTGTGTGTGTGTGTGTGTGTGTGTGTGTGTGTGTGTGTGTGTGTGTGTGTGTGTGTGGGAGAGTATACCCCCTCTCATGCTTGGTCCACCCCTCTCTCTTGCTCTCTCTCTTTTGTATTTGTTGGAATTAGGGTTGCAGAGAAACGTACACAACTTGGAGAAGACGAAGGAAGATCAAGGCACACAATAGAGAGTGTGTTACTTAGTGTGCAATGGAAAGATAGATAGCCCTAGAGTGATGGGCATATATACAATGCTCGGGGGGAAAAATTGCCCCGACGGTCCTAGTGTGTTCACACACATCACTACCACATGTATATGGTAACAAATCTCCCCTGGAGTGATGCGGTGAACGAGAGCTGGCACATGAGGAAAGGGAAGTGCCATGCTCTGAGTACATGATCAGTCCACAAAGGGGAGTAAGCCCAAAGCTTTGCGGAAAGCTTCGAGCTTCCCCCGAGATAATGCCTTTGTGAAAATATCTGCAAGGTTGTCCTATGTTGGCACATAAGCCAAGCTGATCTCTCCTGCTGAGAGCCTCTCCCTCACATAGTGGTAATGCACCTCAATGTGCTTTGTGCGAGCATGAAAGACTGGGTTCCTCGCAACTGCCAATGCACCCTGACTGTCAATCTAGATAGTGTTGGCAATGTCCTGTCCAACACCCAAATCAGCCATAAGGCGTCTGAGCCATACACACTCAACCGTAGCTGTGAAGACTACCCTGTACTCAGCCTCACAACTCAAAGTGGCCACAGTAGGTTGATTCTTGCTCAACCATGATAACATGAACTGCCAAGTATGAAACAAAAACCACTTGTGGACCAGTCCAATCTGAGTCCAAAAAAGCATGTAATTTTGGCGGCAATGATCCCCCCTTGGGTTAAAATAAGCCAAGATGTAAATTGCCACTAAGGTAGCGAAAAATCCTCTTGACAACCTGCGAGTGCTACTTAGACCCTGGGCTATGCATAAATCTGCTGACTTGTGAGACTACAAACTGAATATCCGGCCTCGTGTTGCATACATAAATGAGGCATCTAACAGCAGTTTGGTAAAGAGTGACATCAGCAGGATTGCCAGCATCATGTAGACTCAAATTCAAACCTATTTCCATGGGATTGGCAATAGGTTTGCAATCCTCAAGTCCAATTTTACATAGAAATGTCTCTATGTAACTTTTTTCACACAAGGCAATACCACCATCACACTGCTTAAACTGTATACCCAAGTAATGATGCAACAACCCCAAATCTTTTATCTTGAAAGTAGCATTCAAATTAGCTTTCAATTCAGCAATATGTCTCTCATTTGGTCTAGTGATCAGCAAAACATCAACATATAGAACCACAATGAGAAGTACATCACCCTCACGCTTTACATACAATGTGCTTTCTGTTGGACTGTTACGAAAGCCTTGTTTGACCAAATGAGTGTCATCTTTCTCATACCAAGCACGAGGAGATTGCTTCAACCCATACAAAGCCTTCTTACATCTGCACACTTTGTCCTCTTGTCCTTTTATGACAAAACCAAGAGGCTACATTACATAAACTTCCTCAAATATGTAGCCATTCAAGAAATCAGTAACAATGTCTGATTGATGTACATCCCAACCAAAATGAGTTGCCAATGCACATAGAAAACGCACACTAGTCATACGACAAGTGAGAGCAAAGGTCTCTTCATAATCTATGCCTTTTTGCTGTGCATAAACCTTTGCAACAAGTCAAGCCTTATGGCGATCGATCTCACCATCCGGCTTGCATTTCAACTTGTAAACCCACTTCGTACTAATGGCCTTTTTGCAAGGAGGCAAATCACATAAAGTCCATGTGTCATTTTGGCAGCAAGCAAAGCAAAACCAACGATTATAACGAACTTAATAATCACAATTATGGCTTGAAGTGAGCAGGAGCGAAACACAGGCTTAAGTTATCCTATGTTATGTGCAATCAAGAGAATTTTTTCGCGTGCAGGACCGACTCATGGCGCCACCAGGGACTTGCCAGAGACCACCCACTCCACCTTTCCCCAACCCAGGGTGCAAGAGCTTAGTCTGAAGGCAGTAAACTTGCCTGCTTGCACTCAACTTGTTTGATGCTGCGGACCCTACGCACCACGAAGACGACACGCTTCCAACTCGCGAGGACACCCAACTGCTCAGACCATCGCCGCTTCTCCTTACTCAGACCATCGCTCCACCACTACTTGGAAAAGTGTTATGTCAGAAAGCCCTTCTCATTACTTATCTTAAGCTCTAGTTCTTATAAGCGCCCATTGCTTTTATTATCTCTTCACTAGGGGTGGTTCCTCCGGGCTTATAGCCCCTGATCCCCCTCTGTAACGCTTAAAGTTTTGGTGGGTAAAATGGATTTCGATGCCCTCCCCATGGAAGAGGACATTATCAGGTTCTTGAAAAAGCTCACAGCCAGAAGAATGTCGGCCCTCTGATGGAACAATGCCGATGGATGAAGGGAGACAGTCGTATTCACTATCGTTGACTGACCTGATGATGAAGAACTTGGCTCAGACAGGGGGTCTGCCGGCCCAATCTAGCAATAATAATCTCTCGGAGGACAAGGTTCTCTTCGGGAAAGAAAAAGGAATTGAGATAGCCCAACCTACTCAAGAATTCAACTTCAAGGAGGTGAAGACCCTCAAGGCATGTGTGCCCCCAAGGAAGATTGATACGAATGTGAACAAGGGATCCATGGTCATTGTTGCTCTCCGACCAGGCGTCTCGTTCGCAAGCATCTTGAAGAGCCCAAATCACAAAGACTGCACTAAGGTCATAGGTGTTGAGTCATCAAGCAAGGGGGGTCGGGATAAATTGAAGGATGTTAAATCTTGAAACGAGAGCTGGAGGAAGTAAACAGTCAGTTAGAAGGCGTCCCAACCGGTAACAAAAGAACTTTCTCTCAAGTTGAACTCAGTGGGCTTCTTGAAGAAGGGTTGGTGGATCGAGCCTATAGTGCTTCAAAGAAGTCTCTTCCACCACAACAAGTGGAAGTTGCAGAGGCTATCACTATCGCAATTACTCCAGCACTAATTAAAGATCACCCAGCCATGCAAGCCAAGCTTATGCTCCTAATTGGATTTAGTGGGAGAGTCTTAACAGACTTAGACTAATCCAATGGATCCAAGGACCGTAGATTCTTGGTCATGGGGGGGCAATTGAAAACACCAATTACCTGGATTTTGCACAGTTAGATTCAAGGAGGTTTTCGACGTATCAAAGATCCTAGAGAAAGGCTTCCTGGTATTTAACAGGACCACCGTTTGTGTGGTGCCATGAAGACCAATATTTGATTCATCCAAGGGATTCATCGTGTATGGGTCGAGTTCATAGGTTTGCCTTGTTGGCTATGGGATAACATCAGGTTGCTTGCCAGTCAGCTTGGCACCCCCTTGTTTGTCCCTAACAAGAGGGGTCTAGGCAGATTCTCTAATTGTGTGTGCATAGACTAG
The DNA here is from genome assembly GCF_014529385.1 of Adiantum capillus-veneris. Lineage (NCBI taxonomy): Eukaryota > Viridiplantae > Streptophyta > Polypodiopsida > Polypodiales > Pteridaceae > Adiantum > Adiantum capillus-veneris. The sequence continues at coordinate 8,587,146 of NC_140943.1, read as the reverse complement.
AATAGCTCTCACACACCACCTAAGAGCATGGTGATCAATGTCAGAGCTCAGCTTATTACTATTCCGCTCAATTTTGGGATGTATTTTGGGGCATGCTTTGAATGTAACAAGTTTGGGCGCTTTACCAAGGACTGCCCCATGAAGATTAATAGAAATGTTGACTCTAAAATGCAAGATGCTAGGGTAGGGCTTGGCAACCAAGCCCTTATGAAGGAAGCAATTGTGGAAGAGAATGAAAATCAAAGGAAGAGTAATGGGGATGGAGGAAAAAGAGGATATGATGCATGACAAGGAAGACACTAAATTTCAGGAGAAGTTTGTGGGAAATCGGGGCCACACAATGAAATTCCATGAAGGCCTATGCAATGCTAAGCCGATGGTTTTCCATGCTTCAACACCGAAACTTCTGACAATGACAACTTCATCGATTGTGCAACTCCCAGGTCTGAAGAGGATCGAAAGGGTGAAGGTTGTAGCAAGAGAATCTACATCATTGAAAGATATTGGAGCCTTGGAAGGTATTTTCTCCTCCCCCCCCCCCAACTAAAGGAAGGCTCTTGTGCACTCACGCTCCACATCCCCTTCGAAGCGCTTCAGACAAAGGAGCCTGGGTAGATGGAGATCCCCCTGTCTCTCCTAGATCCAGGGATCCAAAAATGATGCAAGGATCGGATGTTAAATAATTCCTCCCTCTATCCCAATGATGGAAGCTCTAGCTATCCAATCATGGAACGTGAAAGGATTCAAGACTTGGAAGAAACACGTTTTCTTCTGGGAGGAATTTAGAAAGAATAAGGAAGTGAATTGTTAGGCCATCCAAGAGCATCATATCGACGCTCAGAGAAAAAGAAACAGACATTGAGAAAGAAGTTGGTGTTCTATGGAGAGGGAGTAGACCAGTTCACTAGCATCCTCTCTATTGTGGATAGGGACCAGGAGCCCAATGTGATCCTAAATCACCCTTCTAGGAGGGAACTTGGAGTGAGAATCAGTTGGGCAAGACAATATATCACCATAATAAACATTTATGGCCCTTGCAATGCTAAGGATAGAGCCAAATTGTGGATGCATCTTAGGGATACCCCTATTGAAGGAGAATGGCTAATGGTAGGTGACTTTAATATGGTGGAGAGGAGCAAGGATAGAACAGGCTCAACCAATTTTTTGACAAGTTTCGATAAGTGGATGGGTCTCTGTGGAAAATGGGCTATGGTGGACTTATGGGAGGTGGGTCCCTAGAACAGTACACCCGGCTTCACGTACACAAGCCTATAGTTGCCCGCTTGATAGGTGCTACTGCTCTCACCAGGCTGACTGGATCCCATCCCTACTTGAGATGAAGGTGTTTCCAAAAAAGAGCTTGTCAGATCACATACCTCTACACTTTAAACTCAGGAAAGCCAAGGGGTGGGCTAGGCCCCCAGAGGGAGTAAGAAGTTGGTTGTAAATGGGAAAACCTATTCAAAGACCCTCTATTTAAAAGGCTTACCAAGAAAGTTGTGAGTGAACTCAATAAAGATATCAATCTTTAGAGACCTAAAGCTTGGGACTTTTTTGCTCGGAGTATACAAAAAGCGATTAAAAGCTCGGGCCCTCGGAATCCTAAAGGCCTGAGAAGAGAAGTGCAAGCATCTCGAAGAGGAGGTCGCTAGTCTAACTTCCAGAAAATATGTTGGGCTGGCATTCAAAGAAGAACACAAGAGGTGGCTGGAAGCTAAATCCAACCTTGCTGAGCAAAATCTAGAGGAGTTTAGGAGGGTGAGATTGATTTCTAGGGAGACCTTCCTCCAACCATAGGCCGCTAACATTTAAGCCAAATTATTGGCCAGACAGAGTACCACTCTCAAGAAGTGGAAAAAGCTAGAGCGACCTTGCTTAACAGTTTCAATAGAATAATTCCACAACCTGAAGCTAATTCGTCTTGAAAGGGCCCTTTGTGAAGAGGAATACTCACTTGCATTGCAAGCTCTTGGCAGGGAGACGTCCCTTGGGTGGGATGGCTTGACCACATAATTCTTCAGGGAATTCTGGGAGGACCTCAAGGTCCCAGTCATGTTTATAGTGAACCAAGCTTTTGTGAATGGGTCGTTGGATCCCAATGTGAAAAGAGGCCTTATCAAGCCTATCCCAAAACAGGTTTTTTGCTTGCATATTAAGCATAGGTGACCCATAACCATGATGTCTATGGCATACAAAATCATCACCAAGGCAGTTGCTCTTAGAATTGGCCCCCTCCTGGACAAAGTCATCTCTCCTCATCAGCACGGGTTCATCAAAGGAAGATCAATTTATGGAAATATCTTGACGGCAATGGTGGGGATTGAGTACGCATCCTTCATGAAGCAGGAGTGTATTTTTTTCCAGCTAGACCTAGACAAGGCTTATGATAGGATTATGTGGTCCTTTATTGAATATTTCATGAAAGCACTGGGCTTTGGGCCTTGTCTCTTTAGACTTATACACACTCTGGGGGTAGGCAACCAATTTGAGCTCTTGTTCAATGATAGAATTGTGGGCTCTTTTGAAGCCAAAAGGTCTATCAAGCAAGGGTGCCCCCTCGCCCCTCTTCTATTTTCTATTGGGTAGCATCCTCTAATTACAATTCTCAAAGTTGTTGCTGAGTGAGGGGAAATCCAAGGGTAAACTTTTCTCGGCAATGACCAGCTTCTGGCCAAGATGTTTGCAGACGACTCCCTCCTCTTTTTGAAAGCCTTCTCTAGGTTCTTAGAAAGTCCCTTCAGATTGTGAAGCTATTTGATTTGGCTTTGGGATCAAAATGTAGTATTGAGAAATCTAGATTGATCTCTTTGACGAAAAATGATACATTTGATTCATTGGGTTGGTCACGGAAGACCATATCTAAAGGGAGGATATTTCAACATCTGGACGCCCCCTTGGGTGTGGATGTTACTCACAAGCAAAGGTTCCAGTGGGTACTAGAGAAGATCCAGAAAAAAATGGAAAGATGGGAGTTTGTCTTGCTTCCCTTTCATAGTCGAGTCGAAGTGATCAACTCATTTATGCTCCCCTATATTGCCTTCACCAAGCCCGCTCCTCAAAATAGCCAAATGTAACTGGAAGGAGTTCTTGAAACCTGTTAAAATATTCTTATGGAGGAACAACACTAAAGCCTCGACGCCGTGGCAGTGGGCAAAGTGGGAAGGTATTGCTCGATCGTTGGTCCAAGGTGGCCTGAGAATTCTCAACTCTACGATTCATATCGAGGCCCTCTGCACCAAGTTTGTGGTGTTGGGGTGTAGGCCAGGTGGCCGTGGGAAACCACCCTTGTACACTTGATTTCACCTAATCAATATAGGGAGAAAAAGAGATAGAGTTGACTCCTCTCTTTCTTCTCCACTAACCCACACAGTGGCTACCTGTGCATCTCCCCCTTCCCCATTCTCTTCTTCTCCTCTCTTGCACACACTTCGTACATGCGCACTCGTCAATTGGTATCAGAGCTGCAGCGACGAACCGCGCACGCGATCACCCTCCGACGATCGACTCGGAAGCGACAGAGCTCGCCGGCTATGGCGGAGCTCGGAGCTTGTGCTTGAGCTTGGCGGTGGCAGCGGATCCGACATGGATCAGAGCACTCGAAGGAGATCAGACTATTTCTCGGATTCTTGACGCGTGTTCTTGCTCGAAGATCTTCCAAGTGAGGAAGCGCCATCAGACACATTCTGATCAGTTGTCGATGCCATGGAGCAAAAAATCAAAGCCCAGATTTCCCACAGAAGAAGCAAGAACCAAAGCCTGACAGCTCAAATTCAACCGAAATTTTAGATTACAAGGCCAAATTCAACCTGCATTTCAACTCTGGTGCCTGGATTGAGCAATCTGCATCGCAATTTTGCCAAATTCAGCTCCTAAGCTGCTTAGCAAATCCCAATTGAGGCTAATTGAGCACAAAATTGAGTCCGCTGCTTCATTGTTCTAGCTACAGAAGCTGAATTAGGAGGTCCACCACCTGAATTCAGAGCAAGAGAAATCACATTCCATTTAGCAGACATCCCGTTGCTTGAAAGGAAAGCTCAGCCCAGCGATGGTGGTGGGACTGCCGCAATGCGGAGGTAGTACCAGGTGAAGAGGAAGAAGAGTAAGAGGACGAGGAAGGGGGAAGCAGGCGCAGACACTTCGATGTGTAGCAAGGCAAGATCATGTGCTGCGAAGAGCGGACCATGATGCAAGCTCAACAAGGAAAGCCTCGGACATAGAGGGCGCAATCGGGCAGAAGGCAAAGCCTTGGAGGTTTTGGGGCACACTCGAGTTGGGAAGGAATTGAAGGACTTGAGTAGCTTGGGCGGGAGCAGAAGAAGTCGACCTGAATCCAAAGCCGGTAGAGCTTGGCTCCATTGGGCAACAGCCGGCTACAAAACGAGGCCAAGCAAAGACAGCGCTAGTCAATCGAAGCAAAGGGGAGGGCGTTCGTGGTGTTCTCACTCACACACACACAGACACTCAGTGCCCAAAGGCAGCGCTGGTAGAGTCAGTGAAGCAAAGCAGGCAGTCGACAATAGATTCGACAGCCAGTTTTTTTTTTTTTAATCCAATTAACTCTCTCTTGTGTGCAAGGGCTCTCTCCCATGCGAGACCTCAACAAACCCCCCCACCCCCCCTAATCGACTCGTAGCTAAGTCCACGAGCCCCCCCCCCGCCCGGACTCCTTGATCCCACTTGAAACACAGCTGACAGCGACAAGAAGCACTCTTTTTAGCCAACTTGGAGACAAGAGCTTGAGAGAAAGTGAGAGAGACAGATAGAAAGCTTGACACCGTGCTTGCGAGCGAGCACAAACAACCGAGTCCGACACATTTGAAATCAATCTTCTCAGATCGAGCCAAAACTGTGATCGATACCGATCCGACTCGGTATTGGCCGCTCGAGCATTGTCGTTTTACAGCTACTCGGCTAGCCACTTCTGCCCGGCGGTGGAAAGAGACATCGACATCGACACCGCTCATGCGCACCGGCTTGACACTCCTCATTGCGGCGGATCTCCGACATCCGACCCAGACACCGGACACTTCCCCACACGAGCGCGTTCCCGCGATCGACGACCGTGCTTGCGACATGCGCGGGTGAGGTACCTCTATCATAGAGGAGTGACACCCGACATCAGCACCGAGCGCACCGATCGCCTTGTACGACACAATTTACGGATGCGACACCTTTGGTGGCTATTCGACTAGCATATTTCTGCCCTACGGCAAAAATCGGCACATAGCGACACCGACACGCAGGTTACAGCACCACGGGGGTTTTTCAGCCCATTCACTCATAGATTCTCCAGGTTACCAGACACAGCGCTTTCACAGGCGATTTGGCAGTCATTTCGACAGCAGATTCTCTGCGGACACATGCGTTGACAGATGCATTTTGTTGTGAGCACACCTAGTGCTACTGAGCTCTTTTGAGAGCAAATATCGCCGCAGGGATCACTCACTACATGCAGCAGTTCTTGGCACATGTTTGAGCGCGGTTTTACTCATGTTCGTTGAGTTGCGGACACTGCCCACTGTACTACGTGTGGAGCCATTTTTTGGCTATTTTGGCAGTTTTTCCCGGCCGTTTCTGAGACTCGGACCGCAAGAGCCCTTTCTGAGACTGTGGCTAGTCCATTTGTGTCTGCATTAGCTTTTTGGAGGGTCGATAGCATGAGGTTTTCTTTGAGCTAGGGTGTGCTCGAATGTTGAGACACCTTCGGTGATACAGGCAGCTGGAGTTCCCCTTTACGGTACCCTCGCCATAGGATATGTATCTAGCGGTTATTTATGCTTTTGACGCCGAGTTGGCACTCACATAGCAGTTGTTTTGTGCAGCAGATGCCCAGTTAGTGCAGTTGGCACATTTATATGCATTTTGAGTTGAGTTTTGACTCCTCATACAAAGGAGACTCTGCCGGATTTACTTCCCGCGATTCGTGCCTTCCATAGTTGGCACTTTTGAGTCTATTTCGGTTGAGATTTTACTCCCAATACAAAGGTTACTGTGCCCAAATTTCTACAGCTTCTCGCCATAGTTTGGCACCTCTCAAACCCTCTTGTCAGCGATGGCTTCTTCTTCAAAAAAGGAGGAGTATTTCATTAGGAAGTTCGATGGCAGCAACTTCACCATGTGGAAAGAGCGCATGAAGGACGTTTTGATAAACAAAGGCCTCTCAGAACCGTTGAAAGAGCGCGTAGAGGATGATGATTATACACAAGCTCAATGGGAGATTTTGGATGCAAAAGCCATGGCTACGATACGTCTACATCTAGCCGAGTCAGTCTTCTTCACTATCATAGGGAAGAAAACAACCAAGGAACTTTGGGATAGCTTATGTTCAGCATGGGACAGCAAAAGTGCATCCAACAAAGTTTTTCTCATGAAAAAGCTTATGAATCTCAACATGAAAGAAGGTAGCACAGTTTCCAGTCACTTAAATGAGTTCAACTCCTTGTTTAGTCATCTGACATCTCAGGGCTTTAAGGAGTTTGACGATGAACTCAAGTCTATCTTCTTGTTATGCTCTCTACCCAGTTCATGGGATATCTTTTGCACAGCCATTAGCAATTCCGCTCCGAATGGCAAGTTAGAGTTCAATGCTGTCACAGATGCGTTGCTCACTGAAGAGATTCGTCGTAAATCTCTCGATAATGCTAGTCATGGAGATGCATATATGGCTGGCAGTTCAACAAAGACAAGAGGCCGTGACAGGAACAAATACAAAAGCAAAAGTAGAGAGCGAAATCCTCGTAGTCCTAGCAGACACAGGAACCAAAGTAGAGACCGCAATGCCAGAAATCTCGAGTGTTACTATTACCACAAGAAGGGTCATTACAAAAAGATTATCGCAGTTTCCTAAGAGATCAGAAAAACATGCAAAAGGATAATTCTAGCAAAGGAAAAATTACAGTAAAGATTGAGGAGCTCAATATTGTTGAGTCTCCCATACCTATCACTGCAGTAGAGGATGCTCCTCCTCCAGTGATGCTCATTATGCCCACAGAGATTCATGCCGAGGTGACAAAAGATGCCTCAGATGTTCTCATTTTCACTTCAGATCTCACTCCAGATGCTTTAGTTGCACAGGATGAGGGTTATGCACAGAATTGGATCCTTGATTCTGATGCAAGTTTTCATGTCACACCGCATAGAGAGTGTTTTTCCTCTTATGCATCCATGCATGGAATAGTCAAGCTTGGTGATTCCTATGAGCTTGACATTTTTTGCATTGGTGATGTGAAACTTCAGATGCATAATGGCACTACTTTTGTGCTGCAGAATGTCAGACATGTGCCCAAGCTTACCAAAATCTTGCTTTCTATGGGGCAATTGGATGAACTTGGATACACTATAGTTTTTGGTAATCGTTCTTGGATGATCCGCAAGAACAACCTTATCATGATGAAAGGCAATAAAAACGTATCACTGTACTCTTTGTTTGTTTCGAGTGTCGACGAACACTCTATCTATGTTGTCGAGCTGTCGTCTCCTGAGTTGTGGCATAGCTAGCTAGGACATATTAGCCAAAAAGGAATGAAAACACTTCAACGTTTTGGCTACTTACCTGTGTTAGATTACACGGACTTTCCATTGTGTGAGCATTGTCTATATGGAAAACAGACTAGACTAACATCTTCGCCAATGAATAAGAAACTAGGCGAACCTCTAGACTTGGTGCACAGTGATTTGTGTGGTCCAATGCCACATAAAACTCTAGGGGGGGCGAACTACTTTCTCACATTCATAGATGATTCTACCCGAAAGGTGTGGGTGTATCTCCTTAAGAGTAAGGAAGAAGTCTTTTCGACATTCCAAAAATTCCTTGCCATGGTTGAGAACCAATCAGGAACAAAGCTCAAAGCTTTTCGCACGGACAATGGTGGAGAATACGTCTCCACAGAGTTCAAGGATTTTTGCAATAGAAGAGGCATTCGGCGGCAGTTTACTGATCCATACACACCTGCACAAAATGGGATAGCTGAAAGAATGAATCGTACGATTCAAGAGCGAGTTGTCTCTATGATGTCTATGGCGAAGCTTACTCCAGAGTTTTGGGGGGAAGCTGTTCTGACAGCAGTGCACATCATCAACAGGTCACCTAGTTCTCCTTTTATTTTAAAATTCTAGAGGAATTATGGACTGGCAAAAGTCTCAATTGCAAAACAAGACCAATCTTGGGTTTTCATGATCAAGGATATGATAGACAAGGCAAGACTTTGCTCTGATGGTGGTCAGTGGAAAGGGCTTCAGATACAGGAAAAACTATTTTTCCCAGCGTGGTCTAGGCTGATTTTGAGTGGCATCATGGGAGAGCTGGTGTGAAATCAGAATAAACCATCAAGGGTACTATAATGGGGCTAATTAATCACGTACTTCCAAAACTCCATCTCTCACTGGTTCCCTTGGCTTTCTAAATTTGTTGGTGTAATCTTGAACCCTTATTGGAGAGAAATTGTAAGAAGAATCAACAATAAAGGCCTCCATTGAGCCACTTTTGGGATAGGAATAGCAAGTGCTAGAAATCCTTCCACCAGGCGGCAGCCCACTTTCAACTCAACGGCAGTGAGAAGCTGCTTGTTAGCAGAGTAGTAGAAGGCCTGGCCAGTGTTGTGATGCCAATCTGTGAATCTGCTTTGGAGTGGAAATCTTGGAAATGGCTTTTCAGTATCCATTTCTTTAAACATCATACCAAGGGCATCTACCAAGTGTTAATACACGAGGAAGATTGGTTTGTCCCATTGAACAAGCAGTGGAAGAAGCAATGGACGAAGGTTAGATGGGTGGAGGTCATGAAGAACATCTGGAACCCACAGTGGCTTAGTTTTATGAAGATATTTCCATGGAAGGTTTTATGGGGGGCCTTGCCGACATGCGTAAAGATACAAGCACGCGGTATTGGGTCTGAAATATGTTCAGGGTGTAGTTTGTCTAGTGAAGAGGTCGCCCACCTATTCATAAAATGCCCGCCGGCCATTAGAGGCCTAGCAGGAAAAGTGTGCAAATGGATACAAAGAGCGTAGAAGATAGGGCTTTTCAAGAAAGATTTGTGCATCGGTGGGAAACAGTTTCAAAGTTCTGCATCGCTTGTCTGTACTCGAATTGTTAGATACTGTTTCTTCGACAATATTTGGAAGGCTAGGAATTGCCGCGTATTCCATAGCGACCTCTTTGTGGCTAGATTTTTGGAGATTGTACAAGAAAGTAAAGAGTTAATATGGGTGAAAAGTAAAAGATATAACTCAAAGGATTAAATTAGGGAAACTCTCACCATCTGATCAAGCTAGGCAGTATAAGGGATTGATGTGTAACCTTCTGTCCCTCAAGGCTCAACATGAGCTTGAGGCTGCTTTGTAATTTACTTTTTTTTACTATGCATCACTCACACTTGTGAGTTTTGCAACAACAACAAAAAAAAAAAAGACAAGTTAAACAAGCAACAAAACATTTTACTAGCTACCAAAAAAAAAAAAGTCAACATTTTATAAGAATTATCTTTGATAGGCCATACATGTCAAATAACTAGATATTTGAATGTTGAATTGAACGAAAACATAACTTTGTCCCCAAAGTCTTCCAACAATCAAGAGTTCATGCAAAGCACAAGAACAATCATTAATCTTGAAACAAAAGAGCAAGATCAATTCACAACATAAGTAATTATTGTTGCGGGTCTTCCAAAGGAAGCCCAAAAAACCCTCTTTCACTAAGATAGCACCTACACACGTCTTCTTGAGTCGAATGTGATAGTATCTCACTTATCTTGTAGAATATGTTTGCAAGAAAGAGTTGATTCTACATGGCTTTCTAAACATCTTAGAAATTGACTCACATATAGTGGTTGGTATAATACAACCAATTAAAAGATGGAACATTCTAGCTATCAGGACATATAGTGGGTATATAGCAGTAAAAGCCTTATTGTAAGGATTGACCCACTAACAAAAGAAATAAAAGTGTAAGAAATGAAAAATATAATAAGGATCTAGTAGCAAGGAAAGTAGAGAGAGATACGATGCAAAGTAGATTAACGAAAAATAAAAAACTTTAGATTATCACACTATTACAAAGTGATGGCATCATCCACCCATGCGCTCTCAAGGTAGAGCTTAGATGGCAATTTAGAAAACTAGAGCAAGCAGGAAATACAAGGGGCTAACAATCCTTCAACAAGGATGCGTGTGTGTGTGTGCGTGTGTGTGTATGTGTCAAGTGTGCACACCTCTAATGTATAGTGTTGAGAATACTCATGGATAAGGCCTCCTTATATAGATGTAAGGGATCCTGTAAATGCACATATGTAGCCGCCCTTAGATAGCCAACTCCACGTAGGACTCTCCATGTGCTCATGTGTAGCCGCTTTTTTGTAGACAAGTCCACTTAGAACGTGGCAACTGGCCGTTGAAATTCGGCCACCGACCAGTTGAAGTGCGCGAGCGAGAGCGTGTGTTTGTGGTGTGTGCAGCAATGGAGAAGAGAGGAGAAGAGGAGACCTTGTGTTTCCAGGGGCTAAAACTCACTCTATACATGTGAGCCCCCTTATTCTATTATGTACATAATGAATAAGTATAGTGGGTGGGCACCTGGCCTAACCGGCCACATGGGGCTTTACCCCAACAACCTCCCACGTAAAGGCCAATGTGGCCGTGAGAGAGAAAAGAAAACCGTACAAAACCTGTACAAGGCCATCACAAGTATGACCTCATCCAACGCCCACTGGCTCACTGAATTTGTGTGCATCCAGCTCTAATTGTAAAGGAAGTATAGATCGATCGACACCATACTCCTCACCAAAGCCGCACACATCCTGCAGGTATCTCACCATGCGTTGCAAAGCACCCCTATGCTCAAGGCCAACGTCAGTCACACTACACGACTAACTGCTCCCACTGCAACCGCACCTACTGCAAATGCAATCTCGGGTCTCGAGATGAGTATCTCGTACATGAGACTCCCAAATGCTTGCAATCCTAACAATATCTGCCAATCTGACCATCTCAGTCAAATCTGGCTCAGAACTCCACTCATGGAAATCACCTTGACACTCGAACTCCGATCCCTGGAATCCATCCTCGTGTCCATCGCATGTCACATGTGCACCAAGAGCATCTATCTATCCTGAACCCTGTGTGGTAAGAGCAATGCCTAGCTCTAACTCACATACATCAGCCTCTGGCCTAAGCATATCCATGAATGACTGAATCACGGCTGAATCCTCATCACTCAAGCCATCCATATCCGTCATCGCATCCACAAATGACATGCCCTGCTTCACAACTATCTGCACAACTGGTTCAACATGCTCACAAACTGGAGCATCATGCAACCTATTCGCAAAGGAGACATGCCTCATCTCTTCGCATGGCTGCATACTCACGAAAATTGTGCCGTCTTGCACATGACGTACTCGCATCTCATGAATCGTGCCAACACTAGCACCTCTAGCTATGACTAGTTGTCTACGATGCAATCGGAAACTGTTCTCATCCAGCACTACCTGGCATCCACTGTTTCGTAAGTGACTTACAGAGATCAAGCTCTACGTCAAACCTAGCACATGGCATACATCTTGCAACACATATGATGCACCAGTCGGTAACGATAGTCTGACATCTCCTGCACCAACTATGTCATGCACTAAACCATCAGCTAGACACACATGTCCAAGCATACCACTAGCATATGTGCTAAACCATTCACAACTCGGTGTGACGTGAAACCTAGCACTCACATCTAGTATCCAATGCGAAGGTAATGTGTCGTCAAAAACCGACATAAGAAAGTCGAGAGTAAATACGGAAGCAAAGTTGACATCTCCGTCATGCGTAGCCACATACGCTGCATCTGCTCCCACATCATGCAAAGTGATAGCATCCCTCATGTGTTGTCTCCTGCGCTGTCTCATCCGCCGAAAACAACGCCTACGTACATGCCCTTTATGACCACAATGCCAACACACAACATCTCTATGTCTGCAAGATCGTCCTTTGACTGTAGGCATCTCTCTAGACTCATTTGTGCCAAAAGCATTGCACAATCTTTGCCATAACTCTCTAGTTGTACATGCATCCAACCCAATGCGATAGACAGACTTACCAAGGTGTAACATGATCGTCGAACGTGCAAGCTCATCCAAGTCCTCCCACTCATCGTCATTCATTGACTCTGGCCTAGCATCCATGCCCTGTAGTGGCAACACTTGGCCCAACTGAGTCAACGCATCATGCATACCTACTTTCCAATGCTCAAAGTTTGAGCCATCAAACTTTGTATGGAAAACCACAAACCCTAACAATGATGTACATGCCAAATCCATGGCGATAACCTGTGACAAGACCAAGCACAAATCGATCAACTGACAATAGCCAAAGCCTAGCTAACTCATACACCAAGTACTGTCCAAATACAACATAAGCTGGCATAAGCTGTCTAAGAGAAGTATCAGCAAATATGGCAATCAATGTAACGAAACAAGTGAGAAAAACCGCTCAAATGATGCCAAAACACCTGCTCTAATCCAAGAGCACTATGTGGTAATCGATAAAACTATCATCAACAATCAACAATCTCCCTCCTGAAGAGATTACCACATGTATGTCAAATGACATAATCCGGTGAGCAAACACTCTCACAATGCGATGCCAAAACACTATGGCAAAGCAACCACTGAGTGTCAAATGCAATCAAAACACGATTTCAAACCATGCGCATAAACAAATAAACTCGCAAGGAAAATCCGGCAGAGTTTCGGCAGTATTTGGCTATCTAACCATAATAACCATACATGCCATAAACATGCTCAAAACCATGAGCAAATCATGTGCAAAGTCCGCACTCAAGTATACATGAGCTTCCCCAAAGTCTCAACTCCTTAAACTTGGAAAACAATCCTGTAATCCGAAACACAAAGTGCATCAACCGCACTCTTTAAGCGAAGCATATACTAGCATAAACTTGGATGCAAACCAACCAAAATATGACACAAATTGATGCTCAAAATAGCTGAAAACCAGCCCACATATGCCATTGCAAGGCGAAGAATACCACCCGCCGACAAGCGCACATCATGTGCATGCACATGGCAATATAAACGAGCATCAAGCATGTACCAAATGTGTATCAAAGAGCATCCAAATTAGCTGAAAATTTAGCTCACAGTCATGCTATAAATGCTTGCAAATCTCTCTACAAATCCGTGCACCACACTTTTTGAAATCTGTCAATCGCATAAGTCAATGCACATAACCTATGATGAAACCACTCTCGAACTTGAGAGTCCACAAGACCGCATACATCCACGAACTGTTCTCAATGTGTGGGCATAAATGTGTTGAAAATATCAACCCACACTCTCTTCACTGAGAGAAAAACATCAATGCGCAAAACAAGAGAATGACAAAACTCAATCAGAGCTCTTTGAATGTAGCAAATCACCACAATATGCATACATAATCTTCAACTTTTCGAATACCCTGCAGCCTGTCAGCTCATATCTTCCAAACCGCTCAGAATTTGCAGAAACTTCCTTCTACAAAGTTGTAGACCACGCGAAAACGGTTGGGCCATGGAGGAATGGACCTAAAATGTGTTGTTTATACAGGTCAAAACAAATCTGTAAAAATTTGCACCTATGTACCCTAGACGTGCAGGCAGTCTGAGTGACGTATCTCAAAATTGGTGAATATTTTGAGAAAACTCTCTTCTGCAAAGTTGAAGAGGACGAAAAATTGGTCATATTAGCTGGAATCGACTTGAATGAAAACGTTTTGGTAGGCCAAAACAGATCTGCAAAAATGTGCTACAGTTTTTGCTGCTTCTCTGTCTGCTTCCCCGTCGCTGAGCTCCAATGGTGCTCCCAATCCCTGTGCTCTGATACCAGTTGAAGTGCGTGAGCGAGAGCGTGTATTTGTGTGTGTGCAGCAATGGAGAAGAGAGGAGAAGAGAAGACCTTGTGTTTGCAGGGGCTAAAACTCATTCTATACATATGAGCCCCCTTATTCTATTATGTACATAATGAATAAGTATAGTGGGCGGGCACCTGGCCTAACCGGCCACATGGGGCTTTACCCCAACACCAAAGACCATGGATCACCGGACGGCCGTTTTCTGATAGTCTTTTGATCTTTGTCCGACCAATATATTTCAACAAAAAAAAACCGAAAAATATAAAGAAAATAAATAAACAATAGAGCATATATCTTGATAAGACAATCTTGGCTAACAATATTCTATAGCCATTCATCACAATATAAACAAAAATGGTGTGTATGCATGATAGAGGGGAAAAAACATATAATTGATAAGAAACAAAAAAGGACTTTGAACTATAAAGATACTACCTCAAAGACTACAATTATAGATAGTGCAAAATCTAAATACACAACAACTCCAAGTGATTGTAGATTTAAATAGAGAGCAAAAACACTAATTATAGACACACAAAATAAATATGCATGATTACAACATAATGCTTCCAAGAAGATGTTACCATCAAGCAGATGAAATTGTTGCAAACAATAGGTTACCTCTTACCTTTTCAATATTATCCTACATAGATCCGCGTGTCACTACGATGGACATCTGCAGCATAGCTATCTAGCACTAATATAATGTCAATACTCAGGGAAGTGACTTGCATGGGACATGGAGACTCTTTGAGGGACGTGTCAACATCAAGAAGTGAACCTAGCAAGAAAACACATCAATTCAACAAGAAAAACACCACTCAATGATAAGCAGATTTGCATATTTCCTATCTCACCACTCTAGGTCATCATGCCATTTCATTGACTAAACAAACTCGGATTGTCACGAAACTTTAAGGGAAGCTATATGCACAAGTCTACAAAGTCTGATCGCATTTTGACAAGGTATCAAATACACAATCCATCACAGTCCAAGTCACAAAAACTAAAACAAAACAATCGAGACAGGTTGTTTTAAGCTTTAATAACACTCCTCTATGGTCAAAACATAAAAAAATAGTGATTTAAGCACTCAAATTTGAAGATTGGGCTCGTAGGCGCTGTTGCATGCATTTTTGGACACCGTGTTTTTTTGTAAATTTTTACAAATGGACATGATAGCCAATGTCAAAAGTTTGTGTGGATTTCTTTCTGTGGGCTTTTTAGCTTGCTTTAGTACATACATTGCTAGTCGCTAGTCTAGTACTAGTTGTCGGGTTACTTTAAGTGTCCGTATGTGTGCTATTTGAGGTGCTTCTTGTATATAATCAAAACTCATGTAAAAACATAAAACCCTTCAGCCAAAGATCAGAGATTGGTAGGTTTTAGCTTGTTGTGTCTCCTTGGTTCTTTTGGATGCGGTTTTTCACTCGCCTTGCCTTCTCTCTGTATAGGCGTGTCGAGACAGCTCTCTGTTCGTGTCAATTTTGCATGTATAGGCGTTTAGATTCAATTTCGGTCATCTTCATATTTATCACCAAGCATTTTTCAAGATTTCTCTCAATATTTAAATTCTCTCAATTGGAGTTGTACTCTTCAAGTTACGACTAGTTCTCTGTAAGGTTATCGCTATGGCAGCCTAGTGGGGGCAAATTGTGCACAGACAGATTGGGAGGGTATAAATTGTGGAATTGATGTTGAATTTTTGGGTTTGTGATGTTCAATTGTGAAAGGGAAGGCCCTTGCCTTCATATGCATTGGTCGGTGTGTGTTGGAAATCCGTGCTTTGATAGGGTTTCTTTCCTATGTGCTATGGTCCTTTGGGTGGGCGTGTGCTAATAAATTCCCAAGGGAGCATATGCATTTTATTTGGGGTTTACTAAGAGTGGTTTTGGAATACTTTTTGGTGCTGAAGTAGAAGTTTTAACTCTCTTGGGTTGTAAAGCTATAGAGGTGTCCCATTTTTTCTTTTGCCCAACAGTGTTTTGGTGCGCGCCATCGAGGAGTGCTTTAAGTTACCTTCAACCTTGATGGTGTATATATAAAATTGCAGTCATGATCAAGCTCAACAATGGCTTATTTAGGATGAATGATGTGATGAAGCAGTTGAAGCTAAGAAACTTAGAAGAGTTAGACATGCACTACCTGAGGTTTAGATCTCTAAAGCAGGAGCTAGAGGTTTGAGGTTGCTTGCACTGACCTGTTGGGTGTGAAGAGAATTTTTGATTTCTTGAAGCATGGAATATGGTTGGAAGATGTCAATCAATCTTCTACTTCTTCATGCATTTCACCGAAGAGCTCCTTAATTGCTAGTGATGATTGTAGCAGTGATGATGAGGTTGAGCTAGACATAGAAGATGAGGTTTTGTGCTCTTGATGATGCACACATTAGTGAGGATTTTATGCAAGCAATATTTTGAAATAAAAAATCTTGGAGTGCATATATGACAAAGAGAGCAATGACATGGATAATTTGGTTTCCTTTACAAATGCTTGTGAAGATGAGGTCTTTCGGACCACATGCTTATCGATTCTCCTACTTGTGGTGTAGATGACATGCATGTTGAGATTATGGGTGAAATTTTATCTTCTCATTCAAATGAGTTAACATGGTATCTAGATGATTTTTGGGCATGTGGGCCCAGTTGGCATGCTGAGATTGATGTTTGTGATATTGATGATGCTATTGGTGGCACCGAGTTTCGTGCTAGTTATGATTTTTATTGTGAGAAATATGTTGATTTAAGTGATGTGTATTGTGATGGTAGTCTTGATTGGGGATTTGATGATCCAAAAGTTAAGATGGATGAGGAGATGCAAGTCAAGGTGTGTCATGCATTGGGGTGAAGAAGCTTATGAAAACCTCACATGCATGTGTGAATGTTGAAGAGGATTGTAGCTTGGAAAGTTGGGACAGTCATGACCATGACATGGATATAATGGATGTTTTTTCTTGGTGTTATGTGGGTGATACATCTCATGATGGTGAGAATGTTGATCCATGGCCTTTTGGTTTGTATGACATGAACCTTGATGGTTGGAGCTCGCTAGTGATTGATGATTGTCCTTGTGACTTTGAAGGATGCCATTATGTGTACACAATGGACGCATGGAATAATACTTTTCCATTTGATCATTGTAAGGGTATATGGTGTTGACATAGTCTACTGTTGAGCATGAATGCTCCAGCAGACTGGGGATTTGGCAAACTATGTTGCACACATTTTGGACACCGTGTTTTTTTGTAAATTTTTACAAATGGACATGACGCCCAATGTCAAAAGTGTGTGTGGGATTTTTAGCTTTCTTTAGCAAGCATATGTACATACATTGCTCTGTTATAGTGCTAGCTATCAGGTTATTTTAAGTGCCCGTATGTGTGCTATTTGAGGTGTTTCTTGTATATAATCAAAACTCATGTAAAAATGTTCAGCAAAATATTAGACATTGGCAATTTTTAGCTCGTTGTGCCTCCTTGGTGCTTTTGGATGCAAGTTTTGCCCTCACGTTGCCTTCTAGTCGTGTCGAGACATCTCTCTATGCGCGTCAATTTTGCATGTGCAGGCATGTAGATTCAATTTTGGTCATCTTCTGCTTTCTTGCCAATCATTTTTCAAGATATATCTCAAGCTTTAAAGTGTCCCAATTGGAGTTGTACTCTTCAAGTTACGACTAGTTCTCTGCAGGATTATGGCTATGGCAGCCTAGTGGCAAATTGTGTGCAGACAGATTGGGAGGGTATGTATCTATGAATTGTGGAATTGATGTTGAAGTTATGGGTTTGTGATGTTCAATTGTGAAAAGTAAGGCCCTTGTCTTCATATGCATTAGTCGGCGTGTGCTAGAAATCTGTGCTTTGACAGGGTTTTTCTCATGTGTGCTATGGTCCTTTAGGTGGGCGTGTGCTAGTAAATTCCCAAGGGATCATATGCATTTTAGTTGGGGTTTGCTAAGAGTGGTTTTGGAATACATGAGAAAGAAGTGGGTAAGGATTAGTTAGATTTTATATATGTAAGGTTTTTCTTCATAATAATATAGCGTGATTTTTGGTGTGTCAAAGATCTTCTCTCTCTCTCTCTCTCTCTCTCTCTCTCTCTCTCTCTCTCTCTCTCTCTCTCTCTCTCTCTCTCTCTCTCTCTCTCTCTCTCTCTCTCTCTCTCTCTCTCTCTCTCTCTCTCTCTCTCTCTCTCTCTCTCTCTCTCTACAAGCCATGGCACTTTGGTTCCATCCTCCCTAGCACAACTGCTCCAAAATTTGGTATCATGTCTCCAGGCAAGCACTCTGCAGCATATCGAAACACAGGCCCCATTGTCATCGTCTCCTAGGTGAGGCACTTTTGCAAGAGAGTTTTGAGATATCGTTGCCTGTAGCACACTCAAGTAGGTGTGCAGAACTTGCGGAGCATTTCAAGATGTTGTTTCAAGACACTGTCCTACAGAGCATTTCAACACGCTGCCTGGTTTGGTGGCAGTAACAGAGACGCAATGCGCACTTCTCTACAGGGCTTTTCAAAATGCCGTTTGAGCACTGCTCTTCAACACTCTCGTTTGAGCACTGCTCTTCAACATCGTGTTGTCTTTGTCTGTGCTATCAATCAATTACAGAAGTTCAAGTTTTGTTTTTTCTTTTTAAATTCACATTGCCTTTAGTTGGTCTGCCTTATTGAGCCATTTGGCTTTAATCAAGATCCTATTCACACCTTCTGTGCTCGATGCTTAGTAACACATTGGCTAGTGGTTTTGAAGGCTTATTTTCAAGCTCAAAACTATGAATTCCAAATTTGTAGCAAATTAACAAACCTTGGCTCGGAGCACAATTCGAACGGTGTCAAATCAAAAGATTCAAATATGGCATCGAAAGTTGACAATTTCAATGGAACGGGTTTCCATACCTAGCAAATTAAAGTGAAAGTCTATCTTATGCAAAAAAAAATATGGATCTTCATGAAGCCGCTATCAATCGATGAAGCAAGTACATTGGTTGCAGCTACCAGGGCATTATCCGCAGAGCAACAATGCAAGGACAAGCAAGCATTAAATATTATTCTGACATCTTTGGAAGATGATTTTATTCATTATATGGATGACGTACAATCTTCAAATGCTGCTTGGGTAGACTTAGAGAAAGTCTTTGGTTTTAAATCCAAGCACTCCAAAATGAGCCTTAAAATGGAGCTATATTCTCTTCCCATGCATGATGATGAGAATATTGCAGCTTTAGCTACTAATAGATTGAAAACCATCCACACTTAGTTAATTTATGTTGAAGCTCCTGTGCCATATGAAGATCTTATAGGTGTTTTTCTTAATAGCCTACCTGCAAAATTTTATCAAATTGTAATCATTTTAAAGGACAAGGATCCTCTACCTCCTTTGGACAGTATTGTTAATTCACTACAGGAAGAAGAGAAACGAGTACCACGTGTTAGTTCTACCATAGGTAGTGCATATGTAGCCCATGGTTGCACTTCGACTACAACTTCAACCATGCCTACTACCAACACTCGACCTTGTGCGATATGTGGCCGCAACAATCATCAAACTAAGGATTGTTTTAGAAAAAATCTTTGCATCCATCATGGAGATACCAATCATCCTTTGGATAAATGTTTTAAGAAGAACAAACGACAGCTCAACATGGTTGAAGGTGATGAAGATGGTGAAGCACCGATGCTTCTCAGAGATAGATAGTGATGTCCTATAGTTTTCAGTTTTCTTTATGTTGCCTTTTATGTGAGTCATTTGCTGATAAAATATATGGGTTATAGACACTGCCGCACATCAATGGTAAGACCACCCTTTTATGTTTGGTTATGCGCTCTTGTAGTCTCACACTATTGGTTATTTGGGGGAAGTGCACACACACACACCTATGTTATTTTCAGGGACGGGGGGGGAGGGCTTCTACTCATAGTTTCAGGTGATTGAACTCTGCCATAGTTTGTATCAAGTTCGTTGTTAGTAGTTCTGGCTTGGGGGGGGGTTGTTGGGTATTCAAGCCCAGCTCTAGTTTGTGTGTCAAAACCTATGGGAATAGTCTTTAAAACCATGCAGTTATACATCACTCTTATGTGGAGTTTGCATGAGAAGGAAGTGAGTAAGGATTAGTTATATTTTATATATGTAAGTTTTTTCTTGATAATAATATAGCGTGCTTTTTGGTGTGTCAAATATTCTCTCTCTCTCTCTCTCTCTCTCTCTCTCTCTCTCTCTCTCTCTCTCTCTCTCTCTCTCTCTCTCTCTCTCTCTGTGGTTGAAAGCATGTTAATATGTTGCGCTTTTTTGTGCTAGTTAGCATTTTCAAGTTAGCACATCCTAAAAACGTTAGGTGTCCAGTAATTTTTTACAAATAATATCAAAATTTGTCGGAGGTTGTACATCTAGATTCCTTGTTTCAAGAGCTTTCTATCGACATATAATATGTCATAAATCTTGGAGATGTAGCTTATGTTATTGTACTAGTTAGCATATGTCAAAATTGTGCTAATTATCATTGTCCGGGACATGAAAAAGTGTGACATGTTAACATGCTTTCATCTCTCTCTCTCTCTCTCTCTCTCTCTCTCTCTCTCTCTCTCTCTCTCTCTCTCTCTCTCTCTCTCTCTCTCTCTCTCTCTCGTTCTTTGCTCTCTACACGCCACGGCACTTTGGCTCCATCCTCCCTAGCGCCAATATTGGCCACTAGAGATGGTCTCATTTATCATAGTTCAGACACCAATCTAAACAATTTAGGGTCTCTTGCAAATATTTCTCTCACTCTCTTTTTGTCTTGGAGAAAATCCTAGTAGAATCCTCTCTGATATATGCTCTGACCTCAGTTTTGGAAATCTATATTCGATGGTCTCAAGGATCACTACTGGTGCACTCACACTTGGCTAAAAGTACTAGAGATTGGAGCACCCTTTTATGATATATTTCTAGGTCAATTGGATCACCAAGTCTCTAGTGTCATCCACACTTATTGGCTATCAAAACTTGCACTCCTTGGGAATCTATATACGTGAAGTCATAGAGGTTATTATGGTCTATCAACTCTCTAGCATAGTGTTCTACACACTTGTATAAGTTATGTTTATCCCCATTTGTGAAGGCTATTCAAGCCTTCATGAGTGTAATCCATTAGAACTCTCATGGATTCATTGGTTTTGATGAATCTCATGTTGGTTTTGTTGATCAACAGATGCTTGTCCTCTATGTCTTCTCCATTGCAACATTTCTTACAGTTTTCCTATCTCAGAGTTGAGTAGAAAAATCTCGTGGTGAATGATTAGTCATGGTTAAGACTCACTCAATGCTCTCAAGATAGTCTTTGATAAGCCCGACTTGTCTTCTCATGGATTCATTGGTTTTGATAAATCTCATGTTGGTTTTGTTGATCAACAGATGCCTCTCCTCTATGTCTTCTCCATTGCAGCATTTCTTACGGTTTTCCTATCTCTGAGTTGAGTAGAAAACTCTCGTGGTGAATGATTAGTCATGGTTAAGACTCACTCAATGCTCTCAAGATAGTCTTTGCTAAGACTAACTTGTCTCAGTGCAACTTATCTCTTTTTAAGTTTACCTTTGTCAGGTTTCTCAAAAGTCAAGTCTTTGTGACCCTTCGGTCTATGGAAACTGGTTTTGGATATCCTAAAAGTTTGAAATTACAAAACCTAGAATTAGTTTTGGTGGTGTTCTATTGCTCGCAAAATTTTATCTTGTCTTTACCTGACGCAATTTTAAATTGTTGTTACCATATACATCTGGTAGTCATGTGTGTGAACACACTAGGACCACCGGGGCATTTTTTCCCAGGTTTTTTCCCCTGTGCATTGTATATACGCCCATCACTCTAGGGCTATCGATTTTTCCATTGCACACTAAGTAACACACTCTCTATTGTGTGCCTTGAGCTTCCTTTGTCTTCTCCAAGCTGTGTGCATTTCTCTGCAACCCTAATTCCGACAATTGGTATCATAGTAGGTTACGTCCTCTCGGGCTTAGTCGCCAGCTGCTCCAATACACGCCTACTCACTTTCTCCGATTACAGTGAGGTTTGGCGAGCGTTCGCAGGTCAACACATATTTTGAGGAAACTGGTAGAGCTGAATTTGCTCAAAATTTTTATTCAGGCTCATTTCGGCCTCTGTTTCCACTATATCAGGTTTGCACAGGCAATTTTGTCATTTTGTGCAGAATTTCTGTCAGTGCCGATTTCTACATAACAGGTGCCTTATAGTCTTCTACAGTTTGTGCTTAGCACGTGTTGTTCCCGCTTCATTTCTCCTCTTTTCTGGTAGTTTTCACATCAGGTGTAGCATTTACCATGGCTGACAACAACACAGATGTGTTCAAGATGTTTGATGTGCTGAGGACAGGTTGGATGGGGACAATTATCCTATGTGGTCTTACATGATGCTACATGTTCTTGTGTCAAAGGGCATCTAGAATATTGTGCAGGGCATTGATCTACGTCCTGGATCTGAGGATGCAAGCGATGTTGAGGATGTTGTAGGTCTTGCTGCAAGGATTGCTGCTATTAGAGTTGTTTTGCCTACGGCAGAACAATCTCGTTGCGATGTAAAGGATGCGCAGCCTCATCCATTGATTGCGTTGTCTGTGAAGTGCACCATTGTTCCTCACATTCATTCAGCAAAATCTGCAAAACAGGCTTGGGATATATTGGCTGGTCTTTATGCAAGTCGCAATGAGGCTAAAATTGCTTTGCTACGTAAAGAGCTGGAGTTGAAGATTATGCTTGAGGAAGATGATATGGACACTTTCCTTGCTGGTGTCAAGGATATTAATGAGAAACTTATTTCTGCAGGTGAAGTCATTTCAGACAATTTCCTTGTGCAGACTGTTCTTGATGCCTTACCAGATTCCTACCAGACTTTTGCTAGTACTTGGAGACTAATGACCCAAGGAAATCCTGAAGTTGTCAAGTTTGATACATTATGCACATTGATGTTGCAAGAGTCACTTTCCAAAAAAAACAGAACTAGGCAGCGTGCAGTTGAACATGATTTTATTTCTTCTCAAAGAAAGGGTGGTAATAGCAATGCAGCCACTTCCTATGGTTCTGCTGCGAGTCGCAAAACTTCTGTTCCTAATCCTTTTGCTGGCAGCAATTCGTCTGGAAATTCTGGTGATAAGGGCAAAAAGAAAATGCGTTGCCATTATTGTAAAGCTAATGATCACTTGATCAAGTCGTGTCCTAAGTTGAAGGCCAAAGAGGCTAAGAACAAAGAGGGTGGTTCCGTTGCAAATGCTGGTTCCACTACAAATGCAGCCATTGCTGAGTCTTCTCTGAAAGGAGACTGTGTTGCTGATGTTGATACAGAATGGGCTTTTAGCACACAGTGCACTTACAATCCTGATGTCCATGATGCATGCTTGTCAGTTGCTGCAGATTCACATATGTGGTATTTCAACAGTGGTGCTACAAAGCACATTACCTCACATTGTGAATTGTTCACCTCTCTCGAGTCTGTCCCTCATGGGGATTCAATTACTTGTGCCAACAATGCCTCTTATTGTGCTTACTACTGAAAATGGCATTTTCTTCACACTTGTTGATGCACTTTATGTACCTGGGATCAAGAATAATCTGGTGTCTGTATCCGCACTTGCTAGACTTGGACTTGTAGTCAAATTTGTGGATGACAGATGTACAGTTCATGATCTCATTTTTGGTGATAAAATTATTGCATCTGGGCTTTTGTGCCGTGGGCTGTATAAGCTCACTTTGTATGACAAGTCTGGAAAAAATTTTGCAAATGTTGTTGCAGATTCAAGGGCTATTTCAGATGCAAAACTTTGACATGCACGTTTTGGTCATCTGAATTTTGCCAGTTTGGTGCGTTTGCAGAAATCTGATATGGTTGCTTCTTTGCCGCCTCTTGAAGCACCTGTCAAACATGTTTGTGAAGGCTGAGTTTTGGGTAAGATGCAGCATTCTAAGTTTCCAAAGGATGGTTCAGTTTGGGTCACATGCAGCTTGCAACTTGTGTATAGTGATCTTCGTGGGGCCATGCAAACTCCATCCTTGGGCAATTACCTTTACTTCGTGACTTTCATTGATGATTACTCTAGGCATGCATGGGTATTTCCGCTTAAAGTGAAGTCCAAAGTTTTTATGTCCTTCAAACAATTTTTGGCTATAGCTGAAAATGTCTCGAAATGTACTATGGGCACCTTCCGTTCCATGAATTCAATGCATTTTTGGCTAGTCGTGGGATAAAACACCAATGTACAGTGCCTTATACACCTCAGCAAAATGGTGTTGCTGAGAGGAAAAACAGGTCAATTACGAAAATGGCACGATGTATGGTCAAAAGTCAAGCTTTGCCGCATTCTTTTTGGCTTGAGGCCATCATGTGTGCCACTTATGTACTAAACACGTGTCCTACGAAAGCTTTGCAATCTATTACTCTATATGAAGCATGGCATGATAGAAAGCCTTCTATTGAGCACATGTGTGGTTTTGGTTGTTTCGCATATGCTTTGGTGCCACAAACAAAGCACAAAAAATTGGATGATAAGGCTGTCAAATGTATTTTTGTTGGTTATAGTGTTGAAAGCAAAGGTTACAGATTATATCATCCGCAAACAGAACGTATTCTGGTTTCACGAGATCTAATGTTTGTGGAAGATTTTGGTCAGCGCTTGCTGTCATGTACTAGAGATAGTAATGTAAGCTCACAGAACATTTATGACACTTTTTTGCCTCTTTTCAATGGTGGAAATACGAATATAACTTCCAATGAAGTAAATGTACATCCTATGCGGGTTTTTGAAAATGTCACAAATCAGCCTATTACTGATGCAGATGTACATGATGTTTTTACTTGATGAGGAAAGGGCTAAAAATGAGCAGAATAGAGGTATGCCAAAATGGCTGGGGTGCACTTTACGTGACAGTAAATTGGATGCACCTTTATTTATGTGTATATTTTTTTACTATTGTCATTTTTTCTTCCTACATCTATTCTCTATTACTCTCATAAATTAGACCACCAAAAATATTCATCTTTTTATGGTAGACTTATAATGAGAGAGATTTATTTTGACCCCTTTATATTTTTTCCACCTATATTATTTATATTTGACATATACATATTTTTTAAGAACCCTCAATATTTGATTTTCTTAGTTGTACTATTCACTTATATCATGATTTCAACAATATCTTCAATTATAGACCTACCAAATAAGATCAACGGTATGTGGCATGCATGCATGCACCATGGGGAGCTCACTCTTGGAGGTATTCAAAAGAATCATCCAAAGAAGGACCTTGTGCAGTGGAAAAAACAATCGGTTTTGCTGAATTTTTAAAGATCACATGCTCCCCGAATTTGAAAAGGTGATACAAACAAAAGTTGTAGCTCGTGAGTTGAACTTTCACCTCAAATTTTTTCATATTTTTTTGAGCTACGAGCTGTGAGCTAGGATTTTATTTGTGGATCCAAGTTTGCCCATGCTATGCAGCCACACTCCCTCTTCCACTTTATCATATTCCTCTTTCACACACACTCCTCCCTCTTCTTCCCACTCCCAAACTTGCAACTCCCATGTCCTAATTCACCCTCTTCACCATTGCCACATCTCTCACACCTCCATAGCCTTAATCCTCCATTTCTACACCCTATGTGTCCCCTTTTCTCTCTACATATATGTCCATATTACCATACTCTCTTCAACTTTGTAAACAACTTCAAAAAATCAGCCAAAATCCAAGGTTAACCTCTGCAAATGAAGGCTTTATCATGATTTTTTCAAGCTTTGAAGATAACATAGCTTCATTGACACGCGTTACTTCGCCATGCTGACCGCTTCTTCTACCGGTGTTGTAAAGAGGTGAATGTCAACTTCTCCAAGCTTCAACCTTGCTTTACAAGCTTATCCCTTCTCTAACTTTTCTCATCAAATATCTCACCATTTGGTGAATGATTTTGTAAATATTTTTTAGTGATAATTACTAACTACTAACCACTAACCTTATTGTAAAATGCACCCTCTACTAGAGTAGGCACTCCCAAATTATTCACTCGATCCTCTCTCCTTTCATCCTCAATAATTCTCTTCCCTTGAGCCCGCATCCATGTGACTCAAAGGACAAGAGAGACCCACCCTCATTAAAAGAAATAAAAATATGTATAATCTTTTATTCCTTCAAATAAACTTGATTAGGCCTAATCCTAATCGGGGCTTCTAAAACCTATAAATAGAGCCGTTCTCTCCCTTGTAAATTATCCCATGATCACACTACACCACACCATTCTCAACACATAACACACTACTCTTCAAGCCTAGTTGTGTAGAGTGTGTGCATTGTGAGTGCTCTATTCCATCACTACACATAGGTGCATGGAGAAGCTTGAAGTTAGTTATGCCATCAAGAGGAGTGGAGTGATACTATACTCTGCAATCACACTTGTAGCCTACTCTTGTCCATAAATAAGATTCATAGTTTTGGGTGCAATTGTATGCTGCAACTACGACTCTTCTCTCCAAATTGACTTGATAAGTTGGCTCATCAGGTGGTTGAAGGTATATTGTCCTTGAATTTTGTTGTGCCATTTCATGCTTGGTGGTTTGAGGGACAATTTGTGTATTGGCAACAAGGTCAAGTTTTGTGTTGGCTCTCTATTTCTCATCAAGCTTTGTGTGCATCTAATCTTTAAGGCTAAGACTGAGTTGCTCAAGTTGATTTGTGCTCTTTACCTCTCTGTGGCGTGGTGAATGTTTGTGTTTGGTGTGTGTGGCTATCTTGCATTCCCCTCTCTTTGTGCGTTTGAGTACAACGAGATATCACGTGCGTCCTAGTTCGCATCTACAACTAGGCGCTGCCCCTTTTCTTGTTTGGTTTTTTGCTGTGGGTTGTTGTTGTCTCTGATTGTGCTTGCCCCAACCCCAATTGAGCAGCACGGGAGCCTCGAAGGGTGTTTAGAGGCCGCTCTTGTGGAGGCCGCTCTTCTTGTTGCCCACCCCGGACCGCCTCAAATTGGTGCCCCCACTGAGGACTAACTTTGTGCTTATTGTTATTGTATTGCATGAATGCTTGAATTTTAGCATAATCAAGAAGATTATATGAATCATGAAAACTTGTACGACTAAGTTTCATTTCAATGCAACAAAAAATGATCTAGAATATGGTTTGGATTAGCATAACATAAGAAAGGAAAAAAACATTTTCACATAAGAATCTAGAATTCATGTTGAAAGACCTTTCAAATCTTTGTGTAGTTAGTTGATGTCATGAGAGAAAATGATTGTTTGGAACTAATCTTTGTGTGGTTCTAGCATTGAGAGACTATGACATGCTATACCTTTGATGATATCCCAATCTTCTTCGGAAATCTAGAAGAAGATGTTGATGATTTTCTTGCTTATTTTAGAATGGTTTGTCGTATCCTTGGTAAAAGGGATGACATTGAAAAAGGGGATTTTCTATTGCTATGCCTTAGAGGCAACGTTGAGCAATGGTTTTGGAGTATGTCTTCTCAGATTGAAGATGGGTATACCCAAATTTCCAAAGCTTTGAAGACCAGATTCTCTAAATTTCCAACTACAGAGAAAGCATAGGTTTCATTAGGGAGACTTCAACAACATGGTGAAGACTACTATGCTTATGAGGATATTTTTTATCGTCAATGGAGAGGATATGGGTTTAGTTCTACATTTCCAGATTATGTAAAAATGGAGCAATTTATTTCGGGTTTGTCTCCTTTCCTAAAGACTAAGGTTACTTGTAGTGGACCCTCTACCTTTGAAGAAGCGGTCACTATTGCCCGAAGGAAGTTTCACAAGTACTTCTACATCAAAAATGGTTTCCATCATGCTGGAAGAACCAACCATCATGAAAGTGTTTCTATCAAGGAGTCATCTCCTTTGCCATACTTGTCTCCTTCTACTCCGACAAATGTTGAAGAAGTTACCTACATCCCAACTGATTATTCAA
The DNA here is from genome assembly GCF_014529385.1 of Adiantum capillus-veneris. Lineage (NCBI taxonomy): Eukaryota > Viridiplantae > Streptophyta > Polypodiopsida > Polypodiales > Pteridaceae > Adiantum > Adiantum capillus-veneris. The sequence continues at coordinate 8,559,314 of NC_140943.1, read as the reverse complement.
GTGCTAAAGTGTGTGGCCAAGATTCAAATGTGGAATCTCTTTCTTCTACCTTTATCAGAAGCATGCAAAAATCGACACAAGATATCTCAAATGGCATTGATGATTCAATAATGGATACATCCAACCTTTTGGCGATGGATCAATTTCTAGTCCGAGCAGATGAAGCTTTTGTGCAACATGACTCTATGGAGAATGAAGACCTTGAAGGTAACTTTGATCTTATGGAATGTTCTGAGAGTGTATCTTGTCTAAAAGAAGAGAGTGAAGAAGAAGATGAAATCATAGGTGGGGAGATCAAAGACCACATTGATCATAAAGAGATGATTGTGTACATGGAATGCCAACTCCAAAACAAAGTAGAAGAGTGCGAGTTGAATCCATGTGAGGATAATCTTCAAGAAGTGTTTGAGGATGTTGAAAAGCATTGGTATGACCCATGTATGTTAAGCACGGAGGAACCTATCATGCAAGAAGACAAAGTTTTCACAAAATCAAACAGTAATCCGTCAACCTTTGAGGTGGTACAATGTGAGGAGTTACAACCTTGTCAAAGGGGGGGCTTAGAAGGGGATGAAGAACATGGGAGAGTAGTAAAAAATAAAATCATAAAAGGAAACTGTCAGAAGGGTATCATTCTCTCCAATGGTGTTTTAGTGGGTGGCTCTTCATTCATGGGACAATCTCTTAGCAAGAAAATCCAAGTTTTTGAAGCCCCAATCATCTTCACATTGGGTTTCACCTCTTCAAAGTCAAATTCTCCTCTCTTCACATATACCTTTCATCGGGGGCACCATACCTTCTTAAGTCGAAGAGGACATGAATACTTGGTGATGAACGGATGTTTCCAAACCTTCTTCATTTGGTTCTTTGATGTATGGAGGTCGCACATTGTGATGCTTCTGGTCTTCATCATAGATGAAAAATTTGTTGATTGCTACATGTGGATATTTCATCAATCAGTACCAAAATCTATTCTCTTCCAATGTGTTGGAAGCAATAGAAACCTTCGTCTATTATCTACTTATATGGTAAACTATTTGCAATATCTTCCAATAGCAGTTGGAAGCATGGATCAAGCTTTCCTAAATCATGAAGGTCATAGAATTTTTGACTTGATGAGCCTACCCAAGTTGAATGAATTTTATGAGCTACAGTTCAGGAATTTGCTCATACAAGCTCTTGAAGATCGTAGCAGATACATCAACTTTACACAGGAGGAAGAGAAACCAATCGTTTATATCACATTCATAGTGATAGATGCAATGATGGACAACAATAAAATCTACAAGTTTCTTCGACCGAAATCAGTAAGTGATTCCATACCATACATCTCTCTTTGGGAAAGATATTTCAAGATCTTTGATCCTGGGGGGTGCTTATGGAAACTTTCTCAATGGAGGAGGTTTACTCCGTCACTTCATTACATCCTGCTATTGGCTCTGAGAACCTTTCATATCACACAAGGTTTTTTAATCATACAACAAAGGTTCTTCAAAGATGAGAGCAGACAAGGACAGACGTTACACAATCTACATGTTGTATGGTCGGATAAATGGTACATGAATGTACCATTATCTAAGGGGGGAGCTAATGATAGCCGTTTTTCGGCTTTCCATAATTGCCATAGTAAGCTACCTCACCCTATCAAATCACTCAAACATTTTGGTTATCCCTACCATTTCACTGTATATAGGTGTGTGTGAGTTAGGGGACTTTTCCCATATCTTCTTAAAAACCCTTAATTAGCTAGTCACTGGGCTAGTTAAGCCAAAAAAATATAAAAAATATAAGTATATTATGGCCCATTTGTGTGTAAATATTTCATTGTATATAGGGCCTAAATAAAATGATTTTTCATAATTATTTTGATATTTATTTAAATATGTATACTTAGGTGTGTGTTATTTATGCTATGAACATTGACTCACTATTATCATATTTTTTCTTACCATTTTGCATACTCTTTATTCCATATAAAAATAATTTCATGCAAGCTTCTCTTATTTTTGGTGTAACTCCATCCCAACAAAAATCCAAGAAAACTAGTTTTATTTATGTGTATATTTTTTCACTATTGTCATGTTTCCTTCCTACATCTATTTTCAATTACTCTCATAAATTAGACCACCAAAAATATTCATCTTTTTATGGTAGACTTATAATGAGAGAGATTTATTTTGACCCCTTTATATTTTTTCCACCTATATTATTTATATTTGACATATACATATTTTTTAAGACCCCTCAATATTTGATTTTCTTAGTTGTACTATTCACTTATATCATGATCTCAACAATATCTTCAATTATAGACGTACCAAATAAGATCAAGGGTATGTGGCATGCATGCATGCACCATGGGGAGCTCACTCTTGGAGGTATTCAAAAGAATCATCCAAAGAAGGACCTTGTGCAGTGGAAAAAACAATCGGTTTTGCTGAATTTTTAAAGATCACATGCTCCCCGAATTTGAAAAGGTGATACAAACAAAAGTTGTAGCTCGTGAGTTGAACTTTCACCTCAAATTTTTTCATATTTTTTTGAGCTACGAGCTGTGAGCTAGGATTTTATTTGTGGATCCAAGTTTGCCCATGCTATGCAGCCACACTCCCTCTTCCACTTTATCATATTCCTCTTTCACACACACTCCTCCCTCTCCTTCCCACTCCCAAACTTGCAACTCCCATGTCCTAATTCACCCTCTTCACCATTGCCACATCTCTCACACCTCCATAGCTTTAATCCTCCATTTCTACACCCTATGTGTCCCCTTTTCTCTCTACATATATGTCCATATTACCATACTCTCTTCAACTTTGTAAACAACTTCAAAAAATCAGCCAAAATCCAAGGTTAACCTCTGCAAATGAAGGCTTTATCATGAATTTTTCAAGGTTTGAAGATAATATAGCTTCATCGACACGCGTTACTTCGCCATGCTGACCGCTTCTTCTACCGGTGTTGTAAAGAGGTGAATGTCAACTTCTCCAAGCTTCAACCTTGCTTTACAAGCTTATCCCTTCTCTAACTTTTCTCATCAAATATCTCACCATTTGGTGAATGATTTTGTAAATATTTTTTAGTGATAATTACTAACTACTAACCACTAACCTTATTATAAAATGCACCCTCTACTAGAGTAGGCACTCCAAAATTATTCACTCGATCCTCTCTCCTTTCATCCTCAATAATTCTCTTCCCTTGAGCCCGCATCCATGTGACTCAAAGGACGAGAGAGACCCACCCTCATTAAAAGAAATAAAAATATGCATAATCTTTTATTCCTTCAAATAAACTTGATTAGGCCTAATCCTAATCGGGGCTTCTAAAACCTATAAATAGAGCCCTTCTCTCCCTTGTAAATTATCCTATGATCACACTACACCACACCATTCTCAACACATAACACACTACTCTTCAAGCCTAGTTGTGTAGAGTGTGTGCATTGTGAGTGCTCTATTCCATCACTACACATAGGTGCATGGAGAAGCTTGAAGTTAGTTATGCCATCAAGAGGAGTGGAGTGATACTATACTCTGCAATCACACTTGTAGCCTACTCTTGTCCATAAATAAGATTCATAGTTTTGGGTGCAATTGTATGCTGCAACTACGACTCTTCTCTCCAAATTGACTTGATAAGTTGGCTCATCAGGTGGTTGAAGGTATATTGTCCTTGAAGTTTGTTGTGCCATTTCATGCTTGGTGGTTTGAGGGCTTGTTGAATTGTTTGCCTAAAAGGTAAATTGTAAGAGGGTGCTCGGTGAGAGGGCTCCCGTGACCCTAAGACAATTTGTGTATTGGCAGCAAGGTCAAGTTTTGTGTTGGCTCTCTATTTCTCATCAAGCTTTGTGTGCATCTAATCTTTAAGGCTAAGACTGAGTTGCTCAAGTTGATTTGTGCTCTTTACCTCTCTGTGGCGTGGTGAATGTTTGTGTTTGGTGTGTGTGGCTATCTTGCATTCCCCTCTCTTTGTGCGTTTGAGTACAAGGAGATATCACGTGCGTCCTAGTTCGCATCTACAACTAGGCGGTGCCCCTTTTCTTGTTTGGTTTCTGGCTGTAGGTTGTTGTTGTCTCTGATTGTGCTTTCCCCAGCCCCAATGGAGCAGCACGGGAGCCTCGAAGGGTGTTTAGAGGCCGCTCTTCTTGTTGCCCGCCCCGGACCGCCTCACTATCAGTTGGTCCCATTTTTGCCTAGTTCTGTCTCAGGGGTACATGGATCCAATCCATGCTCCACCACAAATAAATTTGCAATTTTTAAAGTTGCTAAATACTTATTTTCTCTAACTAGCCCACTTGGTCTTTTGTGACTTGGATCTCAGAATCAAGATATGCCCAATTTTGTGTCTGAAATCCTTGTTTTTGCGATTTTTGCTCAATCAACCAATTTTGAAGTGATTTTTGAAATTTCCTTCCAACCAAACATTTTTAGAGCAATGTATTACTAATACAGAGTGTGACTAATAACTTTTTCACAAAAATGGTCTTTGAGGTACATGGATCGCGATCCATGTTTGACCATAGAATCTGATGAAACTTTCCAGATTGCTTCTAATAAAACTTTCCAGATTTCTTCTAGTGAGTTTATTGAGGCCCTTGAGCACCAACTCTTTGGTTTTAGATCAGCTTTTAGGTCTCTACCATTAAATTTTAAGAATTTTAGAGTATGGTCGTTTTGTCCAAATATGGTTTTAAACCCTTTTTGCCCTGATCTTTTCAGCCCAATTTGATGATTATGAGTCCTACTTACCCAACTCCTAGGTACTGGAATGAATCTATGCACAAAACCAAATAGAACAGTAAAAATTAAAAGTGAAATGGAATATGGAACAGTAGTTTCAAAGCATCAAGAAAATTGAATAATGAAATGCCTCTTGTATCTCACTCACAATTCTTTGCCTATCAAGAATAGATCTAGCAAGTTCTAGCCTCTACCAAGCACTAAACCCCGTGTCTAGGTGCTTCACTTCTAAGGTTTGTAAAGGCTAATATTTGGGGGGGAGAAATCTCAAAATACATACTAGGTCACTCACCATCTAAGGATCATACAATGACACCAATGTTATTGAGTCACCGCCACGATGGACATCTATAGCATAGCTATCTGGCACTAACGTATGTCAATACTCAAGGAAGTGACTTGGATGGGGCACAAAGATTCTTTGAGGGTGTCAACATCAATAAGTAAACCTAACAAGAAAATGCATCAACTCAGCAAGCAAATCACCACTCAATGATCTAGAAATCTACCCATGTCCTATCTTGCCACTCTAGGTCATCATGCCATTTCATCGACTAAACAAACTTGGATATGAAACTTTAAGGGAAGCTATATTATGTATAAATTCTAAGGGCATACAGTCTACAAAGTCTGGTTCTATTTTGAAAAGGTAACCAAAATCACGATCCAGCATGATCCATGTCACAGAAACTGCAATATAATAGCCCAAATGGGTCTCCCTAAGGTCTAATAACACTCTCCTAAGGTCAAAACATCAAAAACCAATGATTTAAGCACTCAAGTTTGAAGATTAGGTGTGTAAATACATAGTCGCAAACCACAATGAAATTTTCAATGCTTACACTTCATTGAAAGAGCATGGAAAGAGTAACACAATGCAAGTTTCAAAATTGAAATCGGATGACCCGTTCATTAAAAAAGTTGATTACAAGTTGGAGCTGCTTGGCCACTTGAACGTACGTTCATAAAGCTCTATCTTTCTCCCAAAAGATAATCCTCCCTTTCACACTAAAGTTATTGTCTTTTATACCTAGGGCTTTCTAATCCTTAATACATTCTCTGCATGGAGGCGTGAAAAGTCCATTTATACTCCAATGATAGTAGCTAGTACACTTGAACATAGCAAACTCGGTCTGCATGGTACCAATCATCAAAGACTATGCAATCATGTAACTCAACAGTTTTTATTCAAGCAATCATGATGGAGGTCTTGGCTCTGCAAGACTTACATGTCATAGTGGTAAATTTCACCATGAACCAAGAGTATTAGTCTAATGAAGAGAATGTTTTGGGTAGACCAATGCATTGAAATGTTTGGAAGGTAAAGGTTGACCATGGGTATGCATTGCATTCTTCATTACAAGGCTATAAACATCATAGTTTAAAGGGACCTCTTCTTCATCATCACTTGTGTTCCCCTATGGTGGGGGGTATAGGATAGGGGAGACAAGCTACAAATAAATAGTGAGGCTCTCATGGGTCCCCCTCTGTCAAGTTGGTGGCATGGACGAGAGGAGCTAGCGAGGACATGTCTCCATTGTAGTAGCGTTAGAGGAAAAAGATGAAAAGAAATACCCAACACTACTTGGATCAAACATGCATGGAGAGAGAATTAGATAGTTTAATATGTGAAAAAAGGCATGAGTGCGCACTTCTCCAAAAATTCTCAACTTCCACCATCATTAGCCATTATTGGTACATGGAAAATGATGCATGCTCCGTGTTTCCCTTTGTAGCTATTGTTGTTGCACTCAATCTCCCTTGAATTTTCCATAGTGTGATGTGCACTTATTGTCACTACAATTGATTATTCTTCCCTTGCATGTGTTTTCATTGATCATTGTCAAACACGACCATAATTTGGTATGCAACACATGGGAAGAGAAGCAAGTTCCATTGTCAAAACGGCAACAATTAGGTCTACTAGTCCCATTCACGACAATGTGAACAGGGAGCAACTGTCAAAATTGATGATGTGAAAGTGTAGAGCAGCAAGGAGAATATAAGAGAGAGAGAGAGAGAGAAACTATTGAAGCAACTAGCCATTGCAATGAATTGATGATTATACAATAAGATCTAGGTGTGGTTATATATTAATTTCTCACCTAGAGTTTGAAAAATAAGTAAAATAATTACCTAAAGTCAAAATAAATATTGAGATCACATTGGGCCATTCACTTGAGATGCTATAGCTTTAACACCCTCTCTACAATTCATAATGGACATAAACAGTGAGTCCAAATTGATGAAGAAGCTACCATGGGCACCTCAAAAGAGGTTTGAATTGGGTACACCTCATTCACTTGAGATGCTATAGCTTTAACACCCTCTCTACAATTCATAATGGACATAAACAGTGAGTCCAAATTGATGAAGAAGCTACCATGGGCACCTCAAAAGAGGTTTGAATTGGGTACACCTCAATTTTGTTGCCCTTAACTTTTTACCTTCGAAGAATGCCATCTTGAGCATTGATTGCCTTATAGAAAATTGTAATACAGACCACACTATGTCCAAGAATCCCTATTCATGAACTGGGAACACATCACATCCAGAATTTCTAGACAATTAAGTTTGAAACACATCCTGTCCATGATCCAACCAGCAACAATGAATTAGTGCACTCATCCATAGTGTTTTAGGTACGTCTGATTGGTTCCTTGCCAGATGTGTGTGCCTTGACCTCTGACCCGTGGGTTCAAACACTGATAAATTGAACTCCAACACATGGGTTCAAATCATTTGTAGGGAGCTTTATTTTGCCTCTCTTTGTTGCTCACAAGCCTCTCCATGGTTAAAGCTAGCTATGACAACTACCACCTCACTAGAAATTTGGCATCATGGCCACCGTGGTTGCCACCATGTGTGCCATGCTAATCTCCTCTCTCAAATATTTATCACCATTATCTATGTCTAGCTTGTCTTTTCCTTTGTCCTCTTGTGAGTTCCTACTTTTTCCTTTGGCTTTGCAATCTCAAGCCAAACAAAGCATCGTGTCACATTTATAACAATAGTTGTTGAACCTTGTGGGTATTAAGGCAGCTAGCTGATCACTAGAATTTCCATCCTTGTAGCTTTCCTTTGCCTTTTTCCTCTATCAAACTCTTGAATTTTCTTTTGGCTTCACAATCTTGAGCCAAACAAATTGATAGCTTCCTTGAGAACTCCGCATGTGCATAGGCTGCTAACTAGGCACTGGTCAATTCACTTTCCATTGTTGATAGTTGGTGTTGGTTATGGTTCTTCATGATTGTTGTAGTTGTAAGAGGCCACTCCTCTACAGTTCTATCGCTAAGCATATCAAAATGCACATCATACAATATCCAAGGTGCTTTTGAAAGAAGCCTTAGGCCATTGCATTTCTATACCCAAGGTCAGCTGACTGTCCAGTTTCAATAAACTTGGAGCCTATTTGACCCCTCTAGCTAAGCTAGAAAAAATTTCTCAATTGGCAAGCATTGTGGAACTCCTTTTTGCATCCTTGATTTCTAGAAAATGCTCTAACTTTTGGCATTGACTTCTTTGAAACTGCACAACTACTGAAATTTGAAACAATTTTGCATGAATTCCTTGATAACTTGCTATCATTAGCCTTTGCAGACACTATCCACTCAAACTCTTCCAAATTTGCCCTTCAAGTATAGGGATCACGATCCATGTTTTGTGGACAAATCACGCCAAACTTTGGGGAAGGTTCCCAATAAGCTCCCTAAGCTATTGGTGACACTATTCTAGAATTTGGATCAAATTTTCACTTCCTAGGTCAAAATGACCATTTGCAAACTGACTTTCCAATTTTCTAGGGCTTTGGGGTCAATTAGGGTCCATTTTTTCCCAAACTTGCATAGTGACATTCCCTAGTTGAGATTTAGCTGTTGGCCAACTTTTGTAGTATTCTGGCATGATTGGGCACGTTGATCACAATCCATGCTTGGAAGCATTCTTTATCTGTGATTGCACAAGTGTGTAGTGCAGTTGGGGGGAGTCTCTTGCTAAATTTTCTCTAGAATTGGATTTAGCTGTTGGCCAACTTCTGTAGTATTTTGGCACGATTGGGTACGTTGATCACAATCCATGCTTGGAAGCATTCTTTATCTATGATTGCACAAGTGTGTAGGTGCAGTTGGGGGGAGTCTCCTGCTAAATTTTCTCTGGAATTGGAGATGGAGGACCATGGATCACGATCCATGTTCCACCCCCAATTATATGGCTGGATTTTTCAGTGTTTGTTGAGCTCACTGGTGAAACGTTTTTGTGTTTGGACAAGTTTTGATGCTCCTAAGAGCCCCTTATAGTTTGCAAACATTTGGTCTTGGGTTTGATCTGTGTGGTTGATTCGGTGTTTTTTGTGCAACGGGGGCTATACACATTTTGTTCATGATTAGTCGAGGAACATACCTGTCAAATCTGGTAGAGTGTGGTAACTTTGGGTGTCCGCAGTAGGTAGAAAAACAACAGGGCAGTTCTATGTTGAAAAGGGTCTCTCTCTCTCTCTCTCTCTCTCTCTCTCTCTCTCTCTCTCTCTCTCTCTCTCTCTCTCTCTCTCTCTCTCTCTCTCTCTCTCTCTCTCTCTCTCTCTCTCGTGCGCGGCACGCTCGTTTTGACAACTCGAATTGAGCCCTATAATGTCCCATTTTGCCTATATGTGGCCGGCCTATCCACATTGATAAGTGCATACTTACCTTGTTGGCATTGATTTCTCATTGTATACCACCTGCAGCTTAGACAGTTCATCATTTGAATACTTGGTTGCTAACTCGCCTTGATTTTGCAATTTTGGTCCCGTCGTAAGTTGGCTCAAATTTTGAATTGTGCCAAATTCTTGCAATCTTGACATGCTTGAAGCTCTTGCTTTGTCGATTTGGCGTTTGCTTTGAAAACTTGATTCTAATTTTCTTGACTTATTTTATTATTTTTTATCCTTGTTAGATTAAAAATGAAAGAAATTTGCTAAAAATTGTTATTTTTTGGTCAAAAATTAGCCAAAATTATTCCATACAATCCTACATACATACTCTCACTCTTAGCATCATGTCTCTCAAAAGTTTTTGTTATGGCTCATTAATTTTCCTTACAAGAGATAAATCCTAATACAAAGAAACAAGAAAGCAAAAATTTAAGCGGAAAAACACAATTTGTATACTATAGACATAAATTCTTGACAGTTTGTAGCTTAAGATCTTGCAATAGGTTTCCAGAGCTACTGTTATTCCCCCCTTCGTATTCTAAATCATCTCGGAGGAAGGTTTGTGCAATGTACATGGGTACAAATTGCGCGTCTATGAAAGGCTAGGTAATGTGGCCCTATTGTGCCAATGGAAGAGATGCATGGGGTAACATTATGCTATGCAAAATGCGTGTACTAAACTGATTTTTCAGTAGCTTTTACTGGCGGGAATCCATCTATATTACAATGTCCAAATAACAGCATTTGAAGATGATGCGCTCGTTCTTTGATGGTTGGTTTGGTGAGTATCATTGGTTGGATATTTGTGGTTCTTTGTGTTAGCCTTGGTATCCACTTTTACTTGGGTTGTGCAGATGGTGAAGGTGAATGTCGTGATGGTTTCTTTGGTCTCCATTGCCAAATTTGGTATAGGATTTTGTGGTTTGTTCTCTGCTTTGCACTTGGGTATCCATTTATACTTGGGTTGGCCTAGTATAGAGTTGGTTTGTTGTTTAGGTGTCCACTTGCAAGTATAAATTCTTTGAGGGTTGCAAGTTGTTTCTGGTGGTTGTTTGGTTGAGATGAAACTCATATGAAAATATTTTGTCTTGGGTAACCATATTTTTGTTGGTTTGTTTGCCATGGTTGACTTTTTCACCCATACCTACTTGATTTGTTTTCCATGGGGTGGTGAGCCAATTTAGGCTACAATTCAGGCTGATGCTTGGTTTGAATGGGTTGTACATCCCAAATATGGTCAGTTTGTGCCAAGGGAGTGACATAAGAGGTGCCTTCAAGGTTGAATTTTAAGGTTTCCTCTTGCCAATTTGGAACTACTTTTTATGTTTGCATCCATGAGACACCCATGATGGTCGCCTCATTAAGATCCTTGTCCGCCATTACATAAAATTGGTGCGGGAAGTGATGGCCATCTACGTTGATTGACAGATTTGTTAGGCCTAAGTTGAACATCATCCCCTTGTTTACTTCTTTGAGGTCTATCTAAAGTGATGTCATTTTTACATCTAACATTTTTAGATATGTCAAATACTTCATGGCATTTACTCGTCCTTCAGTATCAAGAAGTGCTCTCACTTTTGATCCATTGGCCACTTGTACAGCGATACATATGTACATACCTCCAAGCCAATTTGGATCTTTTTAAATTTCTTCAATAGGAGGAGATGGGGTTTCTAGTGGACGAATTGATTGTGGTTTGTCATTCTTTTGCACTTTAAAATTTGGACTTTGCTTCCTCGTTAGTGTGTGCTTAAATGACTTCAGAAATCTGCTTCCATTCTGCTACTTGATGAATCCTTTTTTAGTGGTTAATGGTAGATGGTATTTCTTTTACCTCTAGCCACTAATCCAGCTAATTATTCCTTCTCCTTCTAATGTTGCAAGTTTAATTGCACCACTAGATGATATGTCGCTAATCACAAATGGACCATTACCTTGCTTTTTTAACTTTTTGGAATGTTGTTTTTAGGTGTCGACTAATACATAGTCCCCCTTTTGAAACTCCTTGTTGATCACATGTTGATAATGAAAATCCTTCATATGCCATTTTTGTGCATAGATGGAAGTGATAGCTCGTAACGTAGCTCATCTAGCTTCTCTAGCTGGTTTATTCTTTTAGATAGTTCATGTCATGTCCACTCTAGGTTCTTGTCTACACAAAGTGTAGGAATTAAGAATTCCATGGACAGTATGGCATTAATTCCAAACACCATATTGAAAAGTATTGTTCCTATTGTTGTTTTGTAAGCAGCTCAATACGCCCAAAGAGCTGAATGTAACTTTTGTTCCCAGTCTATTCATGATTTGTCCACTATTTTGGTGAGCACTATGCATAGAAATTTGTTTGTGCTCTCTGCTCTTCCATTTTCTTGAGGGTGATATGGTACAGATTTATGATGAATTACTTGGAAGTCCTACAATAGGTATTCAATCATTGGTTTAAAAAGTGAGTCCCTCTATCACTCGCTATTTTGATTGGTAGCATGTATCTTGTAAAGACATTCTTGTAAAATAATTGTGTGGTATTTGCATCGTTTCTTTGCATCGCTTTGGCTTCTACCCATTTGGTTAGATAATCTATGGCCAAAATGATGTATTGAGAATGTGTTCTATATGAAAGGGGTGTGATAGGTCCAATAAAGTCTATCCCCCATCTTGAAAAATCCCTTGCTCCCATCACAGGTTGTAACAAAATTTTGTCTCGCCTCAAAGGTGCTTTGGTACGTTGACATATTTTTTGGCATCCATGAACAAGGTCGGTCACAAAATTCCTACAAAAAGTATTGCTTTCACAATTTTATCTGTAGAAAAATATACCCCATGTCTGTGTGGCATGAGCTTGCTCAAGAATTAGTATGTAATCACTTTCTGTGGCACATATTTGCAAATTGTTATCATATCCTTGCTTGTAAAGGTGGTTGTCAATTATCACGTAGCTCTCGGCTTCAGCTTGAATGGATTTTTGTCTCAATTTGCAAGTTGTTATCATATCCTTGCTTGTAAAGGTGGTTGTCAATTATCACGTAGCTCTCTGCTTCAGCTTGAATGGATTTTTGTATGTGTGGCATGAGCTTGCTCAAGAATTAGTATGTAATCACTTTCTGTGGCACATATTTGCAAGTTGTTATCATATCCTTGCTTGTAAAGGTGGTTTTCAATTATCACGTAGCTCTCTACTTCAGCTTGAATGGTTTTTTGTCTCAATTTACTCATCCCCTCTTGCAAGACACCTCTTTCTAGGTAATCCACAATGTACTTACTCCACGGGTGCAATTGCTACTCCAAATAGTGTTGCATGTGCTCTCAAGGGGGTCACTACGTATAAATTGCATGTATCACGTGCCTTCAAAGTCTATTTCTAAAACTCCTTATGTATGAATTTTTGACAAATAAAATACACCCTTTTCCTATTCAATCTGTAAATTTCTTTTGTGATTCCATTTTATGGTGCCATTCTGTATGTGAAACTGTGAGAAAAAATAAAATTTAATAACCCCTTCTGCTACACTCATATGATAGTCACACAAATATCAAATGACCCCCCTGAGCATGTGCTATAGGTGCCTGGTTTGCACAAACATCACATGAACTAATATAGTCATGAACACTTTGTTGCATATTAGGCCAATACACACCAAGCCTCATCAATCATTGAAATATTTTTTGCACTTTTCCATTGTGAATTCCCATTACTTGCACATGGGTTGTCTCAAGTACACATTCTTTTTTGTTGGCTCTATACATAGCCTCAATAGTCCATCATTTCCTTTCTTATATCTAGCCTTCTAGGTATCATCACAAGTGTTTGTGTCTGCTCAATGATTGATGGATACCTCTCAATTTGCAATGATCCAACGGTGCGCAAGGTTATGACATGTTCGCTCCACTTTGGTACCATCTCAATATTGAATAAATATGACTCGAATAGGTCATCATCAACTCCGATTGGTGCTTCTCCATGAGTCAATCTAGACAAATGGTCAGCCCTCTGGTGTGTATTCTTCTTGAGTACTACGATGAAATCAAACTCAATCAATATGATAAACCATCAAAAAATACATCCTGTATTGCATGGTTTGTTCACCACAAAGATTCCATTAAGATTCCTCAAAGATTCTAAACATTCCACATGAAGACGGTGATGAAGTAATGAAGATGAAGATGGATGCTGCAACATGAAGATACGAGTTCATGGACGTCATCGAATATCCCGTTATTATTATTTTGAGCCATTACGGCCATTTTGTAATGTTTACGGGAACCTCATATTTTAAATCGGCACTTGTATTTTGGCCACAGATGCTTGTATAATGAGTAAAGCCAACTTAGTTTCTTGTAATCAAGCTCTGTAGAAGCCTAGAGACAATTCAGGTCATTTGGTCGGACATTAGGTTTGAAGGCTTTGTATATAAGCTGAAACCTAAGGCTTTGTAAAAGACACATTACGTTATCTCAATTAATATACAGTCGTGCACACAGTAGTGAGCTTCACGTACACACACCGTCACACACACTAATCACATTGCATATATGAGAGCAGGAGCGTGTTAGCATCGAGGAGCTCTCCGCGTCGACGCAAGCAATGCAAGCCGAGGAACACATCGCGAGCCCGCCTGCTACGAGCTATATTTGGTCGTAAGTACCTCAAACGAAATCCGTTCTGAATGATCGAGTAGTCGTTAGAATCACGGCGAGAAGCTCTTCGTGTTGATGTCTTTGTAGATCAATTCCGGACACTTTGGAAATTTTTGTTTTGAGTCTATCGTGACAGTGATTAGAGGTCTTACAGTTATGGTTTTCAGGGTTTAGGTGTTTGGCCACATAGGATATGTCCTTGTGAGTCTTACCGCGACGGACGATGGAGCACAGCGAGAGCACAGACCAACAAACTGTCAATCCGAAGACGTAGCTGACCTGACTAGGGCATGGAGGCAATCTCTGGGTTGTCAACCCTGAGCTAGACACGAACAACACTCTACAGTCACTAATCCTACCATAACACTACCATAAAGCAAAGAAACAGACAACGCATCCTACGAAACACTACAAGCTCGAAACAGTCTCAAATCATATCGGAATGACTCGAAATCGGAGGGTAAGACTCACAAGGACATATCCTATGCGGCCAAACACCTAAACCCTGAAAGCCATAACTGTAAGATCTCTAATCGCTATCGTGGTAGACTCAAAACAGCAATTTCCAAAGTGTCCGGAACTGATCTACAAAGATATCAACACAAAGAGCTTCTCGCCCTGATTCTAACGACTACTCGATCATTCAGAACGGATGTCGTTTGAGGTACTTACGACCAAATATAGCTCGTAGCAAGCGGACTCATGATGTGGTCCTCGGCTTGCATTGCTTGCGTCGACGCGGAGAGCTCCTCGATGCTAACACGCTCCTACTCTCATATCTGCAATGTGATTAGTGTGCGGGACGGTGTGTGTGCGTGAATCTCACTACTGTGTGCTGCAGAACCCACGACTGTATATTAATTGAGATAACGTAATGTGTCTTTTACAGAGCCTTAGGTTTCAGCTTATATACAAAGCCTTCAAACCTAATGTCCGACCAAATGACCTGAATTGTCTCTAGGCTTCTACAGAGCTTAATTACAAGAAACCGAGTTGGCTTTACTCATTATACAAGCATCTGTGGCCAATATACAAGTGCCGATTTAAAATATGAGGTTCCCGTAAACATTACAAAAGTGGCTGTAATGGCTCAAAATAATAATAACAGGATATTCGATGACGTCCATGAACTCGTATCTTCATGTTGCAGCATCCATCTTCATCTTCATTACTTCATCACCATCTTCATGTGGAATCTTTAGAATCTTTGAAGAATCTTAATGGAATCTTTGTGGAAACGTTGTTGAAAGGGCGTCCTTTCAACACTCTCCCCCTTTGAATCCTTGTCGTCCCCGACAAGACCCTATGTCTTTGCTGGCCTTGACGAGTTCTTGATGTCTTGGTGTTGGTTGAAGTTGTTGTGGCATCCTCTTCTATAGTTGGTCGCTTTGCGTGATGTTAAAGCTGCCTTGAAGTTATACCTGTAGTGTATTTGAAGCCTGGAACTCTCCCCCTCCTATTGGTTGTTGTATCTTGAATTGCATGAGGTTGTATCGACTTGTTGGTGCAGTAGGTCGTTGTCATTGTAGCTCTAGTATTTGCTTTTCCTGTGGTTGTTATCTCGCAGTTGTACCTGTAAGTTGACTTGAAGCTTTGTCAAGCTATTTTTTGGCCTCTCCCTTTTGACTTGTCAGTAGATTTGCAATTAGTAGTGTGGGGATATTGTGGTTCTTCTTGTGTTTGTTGTTATAAAAAATAAAAGAGTAAAATTAAAATGTAGCGTATATACAAATGAAGGTCTTGGATACCTGGATAAGACTAAAGAGAAAAACCCAGTGGGAAAAAATGTCTTTAGTCATAATTAAATGCGAGGCTATATGTACTTAGGTTCTGATGTTATAGAGTTATGCTGAGTTAAAGTACATATGGCCATATGGCTACTAGTATGGACTTGATATACATGGATAAGTGTTAATAGCTTGAAGTCAGAGTCATTGTTGTTGAGCAAAGGCTTCTAAAACCTGTTTCCGCTTGGTCATCATCATTTGTTTGTGTAAGTACATGGGTGGAATAAAAAAGAGAGTGCCTAATGCATCTGTCCAATGATGGGACATCTATATGCGTGCACAGAGTTATGCATGTTAAACAAGATGCAGTGCGAGAGAAGAGTATTGATGGGTTCTTCATCGAGTTAGTGTAGTGAGCATAACATATAGCATGAGTGCTTCAAAATCTTTCACTACTCACAAGAAGGGTTTTCGTTGTCGAGGTTTCTCCACTCTTCCTCACTATGTCAAGTGTGTGAGTATTCTTTTTTTTTTTTTTTGAATTACTCCGCCTTCTTCACCTTAGCTATTATATGGACTTTGACTCTTATGCTCACCTCTTCCAGCATGAGCGACATGAATTTATGTATGCTCAACTCTCCAGCTTGAGCTTATACCTTTTAGCTAGACTCATAGACCACAGAAAAATATTAACTTGAAGCTTGGGTCTGACACTTTGCTCATTTAGTGGCTTAGCTGCCCGACTCTAGACTCTTATGCCATGTAAGTTTAATGGCCGCTTGGACTTACCTGATCGCGGCTTGAAATCCAATTCCATATGCTTTTGATGTTTAGGCCTTTCTCGTTAGTTTCTGTTTGAGATGCCATGTTGTCCAATACATTGGCATATATCTGCTCTTCATTCCTTGGTAGCAAATTGTGGTCGCTTGATGAGACAGGTATTGATGTTGAAGCAATGGTTGATGAAGTCTCCTTTTTCCAGATAGTGTTCTTCAAAACCGTGACCTCCGCATTTACCGTCGCTTTCTTTTTGTTGTTAAGAGGCTGTAAAGGAGTTGTGTATCTTTCTTGTTGTTGAGCCTCAATCGCGGATTTTGGAACCCACATTGTTCTTGGGCCTGGTGTGATGTCCTTTGCCACTTGCCTTGTTTCTTCTTTGACTTGATGGTACCTTGTCTTTAATTTCCAAATATGGCTGTACTTTTGTAAAAGCCTTGCTCTTGTAGTAATTGTAAAGAATGAGGATGCAAGAGAGCTACACAAGACAAGCACAAAGCACACAGAGATGGAAAGCTTCTTCTTCTTCTTCACAGAAAAGAGAGTACAAAATGACTAAGTGCTAAAGCTGAAAAGTAGCACATATGTACATGCGGTCACTAAGTGTGAACTCGCTAGAAGCGTACTAGGCTGGCACTATAAGTGTAGTCCAGCTGTAGAATCACTGGCAGAGATCCTCCGTGTCGGTCACCTAACGCGCCAGTGAGTAAATGCCGTAAGCGGCCAAGACCCGTAGTGGATGCCAGCTCAAGGTGTAGAGCTCGACATCTCAACAGTAATTGACGAGGGATCCATCTATAGGTTGTAGTACTCTTGGGTGTCGTGGGTGGATGCTCTTGATTTCTTGATGTTTCTTGCTTTTCCTGGGTGATTCCTTGACAAGCTACTACCTTAGGTAACCATATTTGAAAGTTACCCTCATAGAATCCTTGTGCTTCGAGTAACTTGACTGGAATGAATCTTTGGACTTTCTTGGAGGTGATCTTCACTTGACTTTGTTGGGTAGTCTGGTAGAATTTTGATTTCATTACCCAGACTTGTCGTATGGTTTGTCCAGTGAAAGACCCTCTCTTTTGCTTTTTGTACCTGTCCTTTCTCTTGGTTGAGTTATGTGATTGACGTTGACGGCTTTGTTGATTCCTGACTGACTGGTTGTCATGGGATGGATATCGCCAGGCTGTTATCTTGGGCTTGTTGACCCAAACATCTGAATTTCCTTTCTTGTAGCCTTGTGCAATAATTGACTCGCTTGATGTGATCCATCCTGTTACCTTTGCTTGTTGAGGTTGTTCCTGTGATTGTATCCAAATTGGATCATTAACTTTAATCTGTGCCTTGGATACTAGCACTTGGTTGACCTGTTTTGACTTCCTTTGGAGACTTTCAGGCGATGGAAACTTCGGTTGATAGACTTTTTTCTTGAGTTTCCATTGTTTTGTTGATGCTTTGGCTTTTGATGTAGAGGCTTTGTCTTGCACTTGCATTGGCTGGGCTAGAGACTGTGGGCTTACTTTAGCTTTGCCTTTTTCAATAGCCAAGAATCTTTGAACTGTTGTAGGCTTGACCTCTGTTGCCACTTGATAGCTTGTCGTGATGACCATTGTTGAAGATTCAGGCTCGTCTTCAAAGACTTGTGTCCATGGCTTGGACAAAATCAAGTGTGTTCCCATTTGTCAAGAATCTACCACCAAGAATTTTTCTTTGACATTCTGCGAGTGTAGTTGGAGAGTAGCTTCTGCAATCCCCATACTTATAACATCTACTTCAGGTGAGAGATTTACCTTTATCTGAATATCATAAAGCTTTAGCTTACCTAGAAGTAACCACATGCCATATGACATGACATTAGTCGTGGAATTTGTATCAATTTCTGCCATAAAATTCATCTTGACTCCGTCTTGTGCACTTAGTAAAAAGTTGATCTTCTTTGGTACTAGATTGCTTGTGTTCTCTTGAGTGACTTGAGCAATCTTTGGCCTGGACTCCTTGTTGTCTGAGATTCCAGTGGTGAGAGATGCATCATGTGGTGGTGATTTGCATCTAGCACTTTGGATAGCTTTCATACCTCCCTCCATTGTAGCAAGTGTAGCAATACCACCCAATGATATTGTAGACATCATTGAGGTATTCACTTCTTGCCTATCTAACCCTTCATTATATGAATCACAAGCAGGATCACCCATAGAGTCATTTGTCTTGACTTTGAGTTCATCATACTCAGATTCTTCATCTGTCTCACACATAACCCTTAGCATGTAGTAGGGGACTATGTCATACCCATTCTCATCGCAAAATTTTGTTGGTGTGGTCTCATTAACACAGACATCCAAAGTAGCCAATATCTGAGTCCACTCTAGCGGTTCTAACACCTCTTCCGGAAAAGGTTCTCTTATGTAAGCATCATCTTCTAAGACCCTCTCTAAGGCATTCTCATTTCTCCCAAAGTCACTACACTCCGATGCTCCGCACATCTAGATTTCTTTCTTTTTTCCCATCCACGGATGGTCTGTTGATCCACTTTGTGTTGCAGAATCAAAATCTTCCACGGGTGTTCTAGTTACATCTTGGTAACTATGATTTCTCATATTTACACGTCTTGTGGTTTCAGCATGTCTCAAGTATAGATAATCATAACCCCAATCTTGTACCATCTTGAGTTGCCTCATGAATGGTCTTCCAAGGATGATTTCATAGTTATTTTTCTTGCCAAAGTCAACTATGGCAAAAGTATGCACATACTCTATACCACAAGAAGACACCACTATCGCTTCTAGCAATCCCATGGGTCTTTCCACATGCCCATCTGCTAACTTTATTTTATTCTGGTTGTTCTAAAGGCAGGCCTACCCCATTTCTCCCATATTCGTTTTGTTGCTATGGCAATTCCTGCTCCGCTGTCAAGTATAGCTTTTGTTTCAATCCCATTGTACTCGACCGGCAAAGTGGCATTACCATCTTCTCCTTCACAGTGTTCTCCTACTTTGTTCAGAGGTACCGGTCTTACATTTGATCTAGGATTCTCGATCTCATCTAGCTCTTTTTCCAAAAACCTTAACGGGCTTTTGATCCCAATTTTTTCCAAGCATTTTCCTATATCCGTCCACATACTTGGCCTGATTTTCACAAGTTTTGCCAGCGTAATTGTGCACTTCACTGGCGTGGATAGCAAGTCAGTCAATATTTTTGTGTCCAATTCTTTTGTCCCCCCTAGCCTCTGTGATGAAACTCTCACAATCTCAGACTTTGCCTCAAAATCTCCCATGTACTGTGGCAAAGTTCTTAATGATGCAGGTCTACTGTCTTCGGAGGCTATCGATCCTACATCACCATAATATGACCTCACATCAACACTCATTTGTGGTCTATCTAATGTGATTTCAGGAAATGGTGCTGGTCCAGCATCCTCTTCTCTCTTTTGGGCATCTCGAACAGCCTTCCATAACTCCTCTGGCCACTGCTCCTCAACTATAGGAACATAGGGTGGGAAATCCCTCATTGATTCATTTGTTGTATTTTGGACTACCCTCGAGTCTTGCGACCTTGGCAGTGGTTCTTCCCTATGATCCACTTCTTCTCTAGGCAATTCGTCTACTTTAATGCTCTCGTCTTTGTGCAATGGGGTGACTATCCTATCCTTCAATTCCGGTGGAGGTGGTTCTAGCAATGCTTGAGCAGTTTTAATGAGCTGCTTACACATTTCTAGCCTCTGCTTCTCTAGTTCAGGATAAGGATAAGTCGTCCATCTTTGTTCTAAGGTCTGTCTATTTGCCAATCTAGCCTCATAAGCCTGTAAAATCGCGTCTAAAGGCTCATTCACTTTGTCCACTAGGACAGATCCTCCTGAACTAGCACTCTTGGGTGCTTCAGCTAGTTTAAGGGTTTCCACTTCCCTTTGCTGTGTTTGTTGCTCTTGAGTTGTTTCCAACTCAGCTGTAACAACCTTTTCTTCTCTTTTCTCCCTTTCTAGTCTCGCTTTCATTCTAGTCCTTCTTGCTCGTCTAGAGTTTCTACGGCTTTTGGAACTCTTACTAGTCTCTCCATCTGTAGGCTTCTACTCTTGCACTTTTGCTTGTGCTCTTGTGACAACGTTTACGGGAGCAACTTTCTTACTTTCATCTTCTTGTTGTTTAAGCACCTGTTCTTTTGTAATTGTTTCTTGCTTTGTTGTTGTTGTCGCCTCTCCTTTTGTTGCGGCTCGTTCTTTCTCTAATTTGCTGGTAGAAGGAAAGGTAACATGTGGTTGCATTTTACCTTTCTTTCTTGGATTCTTAGGACAATCCAAAATCATATGTGTGATTGCACACTCATTACAATATACATTTATCATGATATCATGGTGTGGACAATCCTTAATCAAGTGATCACTACTACCACATCTGTCACATGGACGTACTGGTTGTTGTGGCAATACTTGATAGTGACCTTGAAGTGGCCTCTGATCTACCACATATCTTTCTATTTGAAGCTCATGACTCTCATATGCATTTCTAGCAGCTATGGGTCTTTCACTTAAGAACACTTGTTCCACTACAGGATGATATCTAGGCGGTTGAGACATAACATGCTCAAACCCTGGTGGAGTCTTAGGTCTATAGTCAGGACAATGTTGCGTCGGATGGTCCCCTCCACATGTCATGCACCTACGTCGTTGAGGAACTCTATAGGTTGGTACTCTGTTAGAGTGGTTGATGCGTTGCATCACATTCTCTATGATTTGCTCCTCAACATTTACTCTTTGATCCTTAAGATCAGCGGTTTTCTTTTTCTCACTCGCATCATTCATCTTCTTTTGACCATCTTCATAGAATTCGCAATTGTCAACTAGGTCAACTGCCGCTTTGGTCACCTCTTCCAAGGTTTGGTATCTTTTCATGTATAGGTCCTTTTGGAGATTCTCATTCCTAAGTCCTCTGATGAAGCATAGGATCTGACGTTTTGGCGTGGGTAACTCTTGGGTAGGACATCTAGCAACATATTGCTTGAAACGCAGTATTGCATGTCGCAATGTTTCTGTTTCGCCTTGTTTAAATTCCTGAATCTTAGGAAGGGTGTTATGTTTTATGCCCCTCTTAGTGAATTCTTGAACAAATTCATCCAACATTTTCTCAATGGTTGTGAACTCTCTTCAGTTCAATAGTTCAAACCATGCTTGTGCATTGTCCTCCAATGTAAGTCCAAAACCCTCATACTGCGTGTGGAAGTCCTCTACTCGTTCTGCTCGTAGGACTTGCTTGAAAGCCGAGACATGGGCGTATGGGTCTCCTATGCCATTGTACTTTCTATTTACCCATTTTCTTAGCTGAGATGGTCTTATACTTTGGGGTGCAAATTATGGAACCATACACCTCTCTCGTATCGTTTCATCTCTCGTTATCACTCTAGGAGGAAATCCAGGTGGTGGTCCCCTCTTTGGAATTCTCTTAGAGGTTCCCGTGTTTGGTGGATGTATCTGAGGTCCTTCATTGACCAAATATCCACTCATCTTTAATTTGGTTCGTGGATTTGTGCTTTCTACAGCTCTATATTCTCGTCCATACTTGTCAACAAATAAAGATGTCCATTGTCGGTCGACCTCGTATGTATAGACATATAAGAGCTTGTATTCTGTCAGCTCATCTGGGTAAGGCTCTAAGCAACTGTAAAGGTTGAATTGATTTCCATTAATATACCTATATAGTCCTTCACTTTCATGGTTATACGTCCAAACTCTCTCCACAAAATTGGTCTTTATGTACTGTAGGTTTGGAAGATCTATTCTAGGCGGGTGCTCATCTATCCCTGCAATCCATGCGCTTGTATAAGCTGAGTCTGAGTCTGATGTAGACATGATTTCTAGGCTTAACAGATCTAGCTTGCTGTAGTAATACCTCTCTCAGTGTGTTCAAGTGTTTTGGTCAGGGAAAATCCAAAACTATGTCCAAAACCATGAGCGTTTTCTTACAATTCTCTCAAATTGTCAATTTTAGACACCCCTGACTTCCGGATGCATTTTGAGGCCTTAAACAGCGTTTTTTTAAAAACTGATCAAAATGGTCACCATTTTGGTCGTAACCATTTTGGTTAATTTACTCTAAGATCTGTAGTGCTGCTCTCAAGCTACGTTTTGATAAAAAAACTTTTGGAATCGGAGTCCGTATGTGAAAGTTATGACCAAAACAGTGAGATGTAATTTGGAAAGTTGCTCTATCTGATGTTTTTGCAAGTGGTCTGTTTGAGCCCAAAATTGGTGTGTGCACTCCTTAGGCAATGATAAACCCAGTGGTATACTTGGTTTCAAAAATTTTCTCAAAATTTTTTCCTCGGTTGTCTATCGCGATAGACTCACCAAATACCTCTTGCAGATGTCCAAATGCACTCAAACTTTGTGTACAGGGTATAATGGGCCTTCTGAACCCAAATATGAAGTCAGATTTGAATTTTGAATTTTCTACAGTGAATTCCTAAGTCTATCGCGATAGACTCACCAGAGTGTTACTGGGATACAGTTTTTCAACTGTTTTAACAGATTTGAGTTCCCCCTTCTCTTGAGATACTACTCACCAAGTTTCAAGCAATTTGGAATACTTTTCTTTTGTAACTTGCATCAAACAACAGTTTCTTTTCTGATCTTATGAAGTAATCCTCTTAGATGCACTCACAATACTCCAAATTTACTCAAAATTTAACCATAGGCTCACAACAACATGTAGAACAAGGCTCTAAGGTCAGTTTTCAAAAATATCAATTTCTGTGAAAAAGCCCTAGTCTATCGCAATAGACTCAGTAGACTCTTCAGTTTTGAAAATTTTCCAGATTTCTCTTTACCACTATGTTCCCTATGCTCTGTACACCTTGCTCACCAATTTCCACTTGTTTTGGAGTTTTTCTTAGGTCTCTAACTCCAAGTCTAGAATTCTAAGTCTATCTGATCACTAGAAAATAGACTTAGGATGACTTCCCAATGTCCAAAATCCACCAAATTTTGTGTGTAACCTCCTGAGAGGCTAAACAAGCTATGCTCCAGAGGGTTTTGAAAATTTCAATTTCTTTGGCTCTGCTTTGAGTCTATCGCGATAGACTCAGCAAGTACCCCTTTTATAGGTCAAACTTGAACTTTGACTATACCACTGTGTTCCAACACCTCTCCTTAGTCCTCCTACCAATTTTCAAGTGGTTTGGACTTTTACTTTGTCAGTTAGACCAGATCTGGTGTTTTCTACAAGTTGAATCCTCTCAAATGGTCTTAGACCCACTTTCTGATGTCCAAATGACTTCAAAATTTTTATGTGTCCTTGATAGCACCTTTCCAAGCTATGCCATAGAGGTTTTTGAAAAATATGGTTTCTATCACTGGGTTCTTTATCTATCGCGATAGACTCACCAAGTATGCTAACATGACACTTTTTTCAAATTTTCTCTTCACAGATATGTTCCCTACCCTCTGTAGATCATGTATACCAAGTTTCACAAGGTTTGGAAATTTGGTCAAGTCCCTTTACCCAATTTGTCTCTGAAGTCTGACTCTAAACACCAGACTTGAGGTTTAGTGGTCAAGCAGGTGTCCAAGTACACTCAATTTTTGGGAGCAGCCTTGTATTGATGTGTTTTACCTGTGGTATGAGGGGTTTTGCCTGATTGTGAGTCTATCTCCAATTCATCAGTCTATCGCGATAGACTAGGCAGAGAGCCACTGGAAAGTATTTTTTTCTCTGTTTTTGGACAGTTTGGTTCCGAATGCCCTTAGAAGCTTATCCCCAAAGTTTCATTCAATTTGGACTTCTTTTCCTTTGGATTCAAGCATTTCACGGTTCACTTCCTTATACTCAGAAAAAGCAAATTCCCACTTAGATGCACAAGCATTGATGCAAATGCTTTGAAATTTCACATACAAGCTCTAGAGAATATGCAAAACAAGGTCATATGCAAAAAAAAAAAAAAAAAAAAATGAAATTGCAGATTTGGTTTCAGATTTTTTTTTTGGGTTTTTAGGGGGTTTTTTTTTTTTTTTTTGGAATTGATTGGACGAAATCTGTGTTTTTCCCCTACCTTAAGGTCTCCAATGCAAAAACAAGCACTCAAATCGGCTTTCAAACGACCATTTTAGAGCACTTTTACCATAATCATCACAATTCCGCCTTTTGTGTTTTCAAGCACACTTTCATGTCAAAATTGCTCTAGATCAACATCAGATGTCCTACACTACCTAAAGTCCTACTTTGGATGGTTGAATGGTTGTTTTTGCTTTCTGGCAAGCAAACAGCCTCCTACTTACCTTTTGCGTTTTTCTTTGCGTTTGTTTTTTTCTCTTTCAAGTTCTTCACAACCATAAGTCACAACCAAACACACAAATCATAAAACCTAATCTAAACACACAACAAAATAAAATAACCATACCTCAACCTCATGGTGGACCACCTCAGCGAGACGCAGGCTCCCTAGCTATCCCTCAGTCAAAAGATCCGCTCTCTGACTTCCCACTAAGAAGGCAAATGGTGACAACGCCCTAGAAAACTCTAGAGAAACGCTATACTGTCAAACACGAGTGATGTGGTCTACGCTAGTTTAGGCGCTTTGTCTCCGGCAACGGCGCCAATGTTAGCGGATACACCGCGACGGACGATGGAGCACAGTGAGAACACAGACCAACAAACTGTCAATCCGAGGACGTAGCTTACCCGACTAGGGCATGGAGGCAATCTCTGGGTTGTCAACCCTGAGCTAGACACGAACAACACTCTACAGTCACTAATCCTACCACAACACTACCATAAAGCAAAGAAACAGACAACACATCCTACGAAACACTACAAGCTCGAAACAGTCTCAAATCGTATCGGAATGACTCAAAATCGGAGGGTAAGACTCACAAGGACATATCCTATGTGGCCAAACACCTTAACCCTGAAAACCATAACTGTAAGACCTCTAATCGTTGTCGCGATAGACTCAAAACAACAATTTCCAAAGTGTCCGAAACTGATCTACAAAGATATCAACACGAAGAGCTTCTCGCCCTGATTCTAACGACTACTCGATCATTCAGAACGGATGTCGTTTGAGGTACTTACGACCAAATATAGCTCGTAGCAGGCGGGCTCGCGATGTGGTCCTCGGCTTGCATTGCTTGCGTCGACGCGGAGAGCTCCTCGATGCTAACACGCTCCTACTCTCATATCTGCAATGTGATTAGTGTGCGGGACGGTGTGTGTGCGTGAAGCTCACTACTGTGTGCTGCAGAACCCACGACTGTATATTAATTGAGATAACGTAATGTGTCTTTTACAAAGCCTTAGGTTTCAGCTTATATACAAAGCCTTCAAACCTAATGTCCGACCAAATGACCTGAATTGTCTCTAGGCTTCTACAGAGATTAATTACAAGAAACTGAATTGGCTTTACTCATTATACAAGCATCTGTGGCCAAAATACAAGTGCCGATTTAAAATATGGGGTTCCCGTAAACATTACAAAAGTGGCCGTAATGGCTCAAAATAATAATAACGGGATATTCGATGACGTCCATGAACTCGTATCTTCATGTTGCAGCATCCATCTTCATCTTCATTACTTCATCACCATCTTCATGTGGAATCTTTAGAATCTTTGAGGAATCTTAATGGAATCTTTGTGGAAACATTGATGAAAGGGCGTCCTTTCAACACCAAGTAATAATAGTGCTTGATGATCCACAAGAATAAAAATTTATTTGCAAGAAGATAGTGTTTAAACTTTTTCACAATATAGACCATTCATATCCCTTCTGCTTTCGTTGTCGTGTAATTTCTTTCCGCACTATTAAGTTGTATGTTGGCGTAACAGATAGAAAAGTCCACATTGTTCTCTCCAAGCTATGCTAAGATACATCCAATTGCATATGCTGATGCATCAATGTGGACATGAAATATCTTATTCCAATCAAGAGCTTTCAGAATTGGAGCAGAAGTTAATCTTTTGCTTCGATTGCTAGAATTGTTTCTCAGACTCGTCGGTCCACTCAAACTTTGTAATGAGAGCATAGAGAGGTTTGGCAATGACTGCGTACATATAGATAAATTATCCATAGTAGTCACAGTGGCCCATAAAGGATTGTACTTTAACTTTTGTTGGTCTCATAAGAGAAACAGTCACTTGTATCTTTTCAAGATCTGTGGAAATGACATTTTTAGACACAATGTGAAGATGCATTTCTCCATATTTAAGCAGATACAATAAGTCCTACATTTCACAAAGATATTTTTCAAATGCTTGATGTGTTTGTCTCTCAAGAGATAATGGACGCATAAGTCATTCATTTAAATTTCTAAGATTTGTCTTATATATTCTTTAAATGCATGTCTTATCATCCTTTGGAATGTGGTAGGTGCATTGGTCAAGCTAAATGGTATTACCCTATAAGAAAATATGCCCCACTCTATTGCAAAGGACATCTTATGATGATCCTCACGTTGTATGGCAAGCTAATTGTATCTTGAAAAGCCATCAAGAAATTTGTAAGCTTCCTTACCCACAACTCTCTCAATAACATGATCAGTAATTAATGAGGGATAGTTATCTCTGATAATGGTAGCATTTACCTAGTTGAGATTTGCACAAACTCGCAATTTGCCATTTTTCTTGGGCACTATCACAATTGGTGATACCCAATCTTCATGTTCAATCTCATAGATAAACTCGGCTTCCTTAAGCTTGTCTATCTCCTTTTTTATCTTTTTGGTGAATGTTTCATTGTATGTATAGGGATGTTGTCTACCAGGTTTTGTGTTTCTCTTAAGAGATATAGTATGATGGTAAACACTTGAATCAACACCCTTAAGGTCCTTGTACGACCATGCAAATACACCTCTATATTGTTTTGAGAGTAGCTATCAATAGCTACTCTTCCTCCTCGTGAGGCCCGTGGTAGTATATGCGGACTTTGTCTCTTCTCCTTGTTTAGCTAAGTCAATGCATTTGGAATTTTTAGGTCCATCATAGGATGTTCTTGGTTCCTTTTGTTCTCTCATTGGGGCTACTGACTTTAATCCTTTTGTCTTGTATCGTGTGCTTTTTTTAGTGAGAGTGCATCAAATTTTTCAACGTCAGACCCCTATGCACTATGATTTTTGCAATAAAACAATTTTGCTATTATTTCTTGCCACCAAGTTTGTATTTTATGTTGATAATCAAGAATTATTCTATTTGTACCTAAATAAACCATGCTCCATGAGAAGAATTACAAGATGGTTACTCATTCTCCTTGAATTTGATTTTACGATGGTGGTGAGGCCGAGCAAAAAACATTTTGTGGTTGATCATTTGTCTTGCATACCAAATGGGGAAGCTCGCATTAGAGTTGATGATGAGTTTCTTGATACTTCCCTCCTTATGGTTGAGCCATGGCCGAATGGAATGAAAAAATTGTTAACTTTTTAGTTAATAGATTTCCACCCAAAGAGCTTTGAAAGGATATAGCTTGGAAAGTAATCAAGGAATGGGAATCATATTGCTTAATTTTTAGAACCCTCTATAAGCTAGGGAAAGATTATACTCTTAGACGTTGTGCCTGTGAGGATGAGTATTTGTACATTTTGCAAGAAGCACATATGGACATTGCTCGTGGTTATTTTTCAGGAGATTTGAATCCTAGAAACGTGTTACCATCAAGTTATTGGTGGCCCACCTTATTTAAGGATGCATCATTTTTTTTGCAAAAGGTGTGATGAATTCCAACTTTATAAAATAACACAACAAATGGATAATTTTCCCCTACATCCTATTAAAACTTAGAAATTGTAGGTCCAATTAGTCTTGCGGCTTACATAATCTCTATGGGCTTATCATACTGCATGTAAAGTGGCTATTAATTGCACACCGTTCAAGATGGTATATGGGCAAGAAGCAGTTATGCCAAAGGAATTCCTCATTCCTAGTCTGCAAGTAGCTTCTCAAGAAAATTGGGATGAAAGTTGAGCATTTATATGTCCTTGAGAGACTAAAAGAAGAGGACCACTGGCTATGTAGAATGCCCTTATGGAGGAGGATAGGAGAAATAAGTGGTTTGTTGACCACCCTTTAAAATACATAGATATCAAAGTTTGTGATAGAATCCTTATATATGGAGTGTATAACAACAAAAAAATTTGAAATACATTGGAAGGGAACCATATAAAGTATGTGAAACTACTCCCCAAGATGCCATTCATGTGGAGACTCTAGACAAAGTTGAAACCATTGGATTCCTCAATGTGAGTAAATTCAAAAGATATTATAATTCCCTAATTCAAGAGGAATTATGTGCCATCCATCAAAAGAAGGCATCCAAGTCACAAGCAGGGTTGAAAAATATATAGGCCCAAATTGACGCTCGAGAGCAACAACAACCTTAGGGGAAGTTTGAGGTATCTATTTTTCCTTTTAACATTTAGAGAAAGAGTAATCTAGGCCCATGAGAGGAGGGCTTTAGTTACAAAACATTCATTTCAAAAATTGCTTTTGAATTTCTAAGGTGAATTTTTTTGGAAAGAAAATATAAGGTAACTTTCCATTACGTGGTCTTTTTACCTCAAAAAGGTCTCTTTCACTCACTTGGCCTTCTTTTCCCTCTTATTTTCACCTCTCTTTTGAATCTTCTCATGCCCTTAGTTTCCCTCCTATTCCCACCTCTCTCCTCATTCCACCATCTTCTTCTCCCTCCTCTTCCTATTGTCCCCTCTTCACCTTCATCTTCTGTGTGTAATCTTCCTTAAGCAATGGAGCCCACCCAATCTAGCTATGTTTTTTCGTAATGGGGTTCGAGGATGTCGGCAATGCAAGTTGCAAATTGGAATCAGCCTATATGCAACATCACTGATTATGTCACATACTTGAAAAGGCCCATAGTAACACATGCTGAGCTTTGGAAACAGTCTTTCCTTGCCCTTCATCTTCTTTAACCTTGCCTTTTCAAAGCGTAGAAGCACCCAATCACCAACTGAAAATACCACTTCACGACGGTGACGATCAGCTACTTTCTTTTGCTTTGCCTGAGTCTTTTCTAAGGCCACTTTGACCTTCTTGTACATTTCATCCATGTCCTGAACATACTTGTCTGCTTCAAATATCTTGTCCTTTGTATGCAGTATGGGAGGAACTTTCTTGCCACCTTCAACTATCTCAAAAGTCACCATCCATTTTGAGCTAGTGTTGAGTATAATGAAATGATGAAGGAATCCTAGTTTGTCACCACTGGAGGAGTTAGTCCCTCAATCAATTGAGAGGATTTGATCAAAGTGTTAGATTGTCATCTCACCAATATCATTAGTTTTACAATTCATTAAATAGCCTCAATTAATAAGGATCTCACATCCCTGGAATAATAGTACTACCTGCTCTTATCACCATGAGTGTGAAAAATCATGGTTCAAAAATGGCAACCAAAAAGAGCTCGTGAATTTCAAGATAGATGGTTAGTCTTACAAAACCTATTCACCTTTGAGTGAAAGAAGCCAAAAAAATAATCCCTAACTAGAAGTGCATAGACTTGTGGGTAAACATACTTCATTGGTTTGGATATGAGTGTTGAGATGTCAAGTTCAACATGTACTACTTCTAAATGACTATCACCGACATTCATCATCATACCATTACCACATATGCCACATTAAATGAGCATAAATAGTGGATCCAATATCCATAGCCAAGGGTAGCTGCATTATAATGCAGTAGAGCAAGAGAAGAAAGGACTCATGAAAAAAATTATCCTTCTCATGCTGGAAAGAAAGAGTGAAAAATTTTAAGCTTTTTGGAGTCAAGAAGACACTAAAGGAAGTTTTAGTACAGCATGTGTCATAAAAACTAATATCTAATTCTCCTAAATGATTTTATCATGTTAAACTGATCATTTAATATGGGGAGGTACCAGAGGAGTAACAGCTAGAATATTGGTAAGGCTGCCAAACTGACCTCAGCAGGGATCCAAAGGAGGGAAAATAGGGAAAATTAATTAAAAATTCCAATGGCTAAAATTGGGGAATATTGGATGGTTATGGGAAGGCTAAAAAGTCTTCCCACATCCCTAGGAAGGAGGGGGTGAGCCCTAATGGTAGGGGAAGAGAGAGAAACACACACACACTCCCAAGCTCTCCCTTTACACAGAGGGAAGAATGGACACATGGAAAGCTCCTCGTCCAGTTGCCCCCAATCTCCCCTCAAATCCTATTGGATGGCCATAGAGGAGGACCAATGAAAATTAGGCTAGAGTAAAATTAGTCTAATCAATTTAAAAATGCTTGGTAAAAGAACCAATAGAAATTAAGCTCCCTAGAAGACTATTGGACAGTCTACCAAGGGGTCCAATGAGCATCCAGCAGCCCAATGGCTTTCTTGATTCCTATTGGCCAGAAGACTAAAAGGTCCAGTGAGAGTTTAAATAAATTATTTAATTACCTAAAGCTCTCACAAAAGGGTAAAGGGGGACACTTGTCACAAGGCTATCAACTATGCCTTTTAATTGTTAATGGAGAAGCTCTGCACGAGCCAATGGGAAGCCAGCAAGAGCTTTTGGGAAGAGGGGTCGACCAAGAAGAGAGAGAGGTTTTCGTTTTACACTAATCAATTTTTGCTACACACACACACATACACACACATCTCATGTGTTGAGCAAGAACTCCATCTCCTTCTCCAAGCATTGAGAAGTAGAGGCGTACACCAACAACTCTTGACTATGGAATGAAAATCCAACCATGATCCAAGCTTCAATGGCATGCTCATTTCCTCTACCATGCTAATTACTAAGCTAAGCTATGCTATTAGAGTGATTATGTGAGGAGAATACTTATTTCTTGTAAGATATATCTTCTTCCTCTCAATCTTTCCTCATCCCTGCTAGCTCTCACCATCTTTGAAGGTGTGTGAGGTCTTGGGATTGAGGCTAGGTCCACTAGGTGTGTTTTTCAAGCATATTTTGGTGCATGAAGCTTCCATCTTCATTGCACCAATGAGTTTTATCAAGGAACACAAAGATTTTTGTACAAAAGTCTCCTTTGATGGGAGAAGCTATAATACAAAGCCTTTTTGGAGGGGGGGGGCGGCTCCATGTAAATCCGGTCCTCAACTGTTGTCAATTGTTATATTTCTCTCTCTTTTCAAGTATTGTCTATGCCAAACTAGCTAGGTGTATATAGCTATGTTGCTTTTCCAAACTAAGTACTCTCTCTATGCTCATTAGGAACTTGTTCTTAATGAATTGCTCACTATGTTATCATTTTCCACTACACACAAGTTACTCGTGCATTAAATGTTACATTAGTATCAGAGCTATTGGTTTCTCCTTTTTGCTCAAGAAGAGAGGTCCTCGAGCTTGTTGCAAATGGTTTGTGTTATTAATTGCAAAAGAGTAAGTAGAATAGGAATTTTTCATCCTTGAATCATGCCTACTTAAAGCTCCTAGTGAGACTTCTAAAAGAGGACTCTCTCAGATAAGGGAAGAAGAGGAGGATCCGTACGAAGGGCTCAAAAATTTACTACTCAATGAGGCATCTTCATCTCAAAGGAGAGCCCAAGTTTCAACGGTAGAACCCCCACGAAAAGAACAAGAAAGAAGAGAGTCTCCTACCACGTCGACGGAGATGGTTCCACAAAGACGGCAGGAAAAACGCTCTCCAACACCCCCTAAACAAAGAAGACCATCGCATACTGCTCTTCACCATAATTCAAAGAGGGAAGAAAAGAAACAAGAGAAGAAAAAGACGACAAAGAGGTCACCCTCTTCTCCATCTTCTTCATCCTCTTCCTCTTCTAAAGAAAGTAATGGTGTAGAAGAGGAGAGACAAGGGAGAAAAATGCAAGAAAGAGGTCACCCTCTTCTCCATCCTCCTCATCCTCTTCCTCTTCTAAAGAAATTGATGGTGCAGCTCTGAAACCACTTAAGAGAAGAGGCCATAGAAAATCCTATGCCATCTAGAAAAGGTCGTCCAAGCTCAAAAAGTTCAAAGAGGGAGGAAAGAACACCTCTTTCCTTACCTACGATGGCACCTTTGGTGCT
Organism: Adiantum capillus-veneris; assembly: GCF_014529385.1. Lineage (NCBI taxonomy): Eukaryota > Viridiplantae > Streptophyta > Polypodiopsida > Polypodiales > Pteridaceae > Adiantum > Adiantum capillus-veneris. The sequence continues at coordinate 8,526,767 of NC_140943.1, read as the reverse complement.
ACAAAAAAAGTATTGGCCTTTATCCAACAATTTGATGTGGGGTTTGGAGATGAGGGCTTCACAGAGTCCTCTAAGCTACATCATGTAGCTATGCATTTTCAAAAATCCACCAGGCAATGGTGGTCTAGCCTATGAGCAAACGATGAAGCTCCACAAACATGGAAAGCTTTAAGAGCTTCCATCATGAAGCAGTTTTTGACTAGCGATGCGAAAGAAAAAATACTCACCGAATGGCGAAGCTTGAAGCTCTCTTCCTATGAATCTATTCAAAAATATGTAGAAAAGTTTTGGGATTTACATCTCAAAGCTACTGTCTACAAAAAGATGGATTTTGGAGAGCAAAAACAACAATTTTGTGGGGGTTTATCTGAGTATATGACGGAGTATGTTAACTCCCAAAGGCCATGCACCACATCTGCGGTTTTACACCATACCATGATGGCTTCACGAATCAACTTCCAACAAGGGGCTAAGATAAATCTTAAGCCCATGGAAAACAAGGAACGTAGTGAGCGTAAGGGGAAGGAAAACGTCCAAAAGTCTCCCAAAGGCAACTCCAACAATAACAAAGCCAAGGAGAAGGGAGTTTATAAAGGCAAAAATAAACACTCTCCTCAAAAGCTAGAGCATTATCAAAAACATAACCATTGTTTCAAGTGCAGGGAGCAAGGGCATGCTTATCGTGCTTGCCTCCACAAGAATACACGTAATGAGTCTCCTAGACTTCCATAGTCGAAATTCAAGAAGAGGATGCTCATCACAAAGGATCTCCTCTATGTCATCCTTGGGGAAAGGTAAGATAACATGATGCTTTCATTCTCTTTGACCCTGGCTCTACTCACAATTTCATATCCATAGAGTTGGCCACCAAGCTAGGCATCCAAGCCTATGAGATGGGAGATGTCCTACCTTCCAATGGTGCTTTCAAGGGAAAAGAAGCCTCAGTCACTCCCTTAATTGGGAAATTGAGGCTCCCTGTCCAAAGCTATGTGTACAAGGAGGATTTCTTCATCTCTCCTCTCAAGCATGAGGATGTAATCCTAGGGGCACCATGGTTTGATCGCATGGCTGCCAATGTTAAATTCCCTGAAAGACAAATCTACTTTAGGTACAGGGAAAAAGATATGTACATAGATGCAAAAGATTCGGGTAGCACCATACCCATTGTACATAAGCAAGCTTTCAATAAGTCAATAAAGAGCTCTATTTCCGTGTACATGATTTTTGTTAAAGATTCTCAAAATGAATGTATTGTTTTAGCAAAAGAAGATATAGGCATTGAAAAGGAATTAGAATTGTCCAGTTTCCTCAAGGGATTCCAACATGTTGTTATTGACGACATCCCTTGTGAGCTATCTCCAAAATGAGGGGATGACGACCATGCAATTGAACTTCTTCCAGGAAGCTCACCGCCTAATAAACCTCCTTATCGAGTTTCTCAGTCTCAACAAGAGGAGATTATGCGGCAAGTGCATGAATTGGCTGAGAAAGGCATGTTAGGCCTAGCTCATCTCCATTTTGTTCACTTATTAGTGCAAAAGAAAGATGGCACATATCGTATGTGTGTCGACTATAGAGCACTAAATAGGATCACTATCAAGAATAGGTTTCCCATTCCACGGGTAGAAGACCTATTTTGATAAGCTATAGGGGTCGATCTACTTCAGTAGGATTGACCTAAAAAGTGGCTACCTTTAAATAAGGATAATTGATCAAGACATTGTAAAGGCCGCATTTCGCACTATGTTTGGTCTTTGCCTTTTGGTTTGACCAATGCACTGGCCACATTTAACCGTCTAATGGAGAATCTATTTAGGCCTCGCTAAAGCTTTACTGGAGTGTTCTTTCATGATATAATCATCTACTCTAATTCATTAGACGAACACAAGCAGCACCTCCAAGTAATATTTCAAGTTTTACGAGAGAATAAACTTTATATTAATCGAAACAAAAGTGAATTTTTCTTACAAGAGATTCAATATTTAGGTCGCATTAGCCCCCAAGATGGCATCCAAATGGATCCATCAAAGTTAGAGGTAATAAAAGGATGGCCTAATCCAAGGAATCTGCATGAACTAAGAAGCTTTATAGGTATGTGTGCATACTATAGACTCTTCATAGAAAGTAATGTATGAATCTCATGCTCCTCCTTATGCGGGGCATAGAGGGATTCAATCTACCCAAAAAGGGATAGAGGCATAGAGGGATTCAATCTACCCTAAAAGGGATAGAAACATACTTCTATTGGCCTGCCATGAAAGCAAACATACAAGAGTATTTTTCAAAATGTGTGGTATGCCAAAAGACAAAGTTTGAGAGAGGGATGCAACCTGGATTGCTTCAACTTTAACCAATCCCTAATTCACCATGGGAGAGCATATCCATGGATTTTATCTTTGGATTGCCCAAGTCTATGCATGGGAATACAAGAATATGATGATAGTGGATAGGTTTAGCAAACAAGCACATTTCATACCTGTCAAAAAGACTATCAAGGCCCATCAAATGGCAACACTCTTTATATCACAAATCTTCAAGTACCACAGCTTGCCAATGTCCATAGTGTCAGATAGAGATCCTAGAATGACCAGTAATTTCTAGAAGAGTCTCTTTAAGAATTTAGGTACAAGGCTAAACTTCTCTTCGGCCTATCACCCTCAAACGAATGGCTAAAGTGAAATAGCTAGCCTAATAATTCTTGATCTACTAAACGCTTATGTCACAAAAGTAGACCAAAAGTCCCAATGGAGAAGTCTTACCTTTAGCAAATGATGCAAAGGACAAATTGCTTACCAAATTTTGCAGCTTGAAGCTTCTCGCTCATGAGTCTATCCACAAGTATGTAGAAAAGTTTTGGGATTTACATCTCAGGGCTACTATCTTTCAAAAAATAGACTTTGTCGAGCAAAGACACTAATTCTATGCGGGATTACCTGAAGAGATGGCCGAATACATCAACTCTCAAAGGCCTGGTACTATTAGCAAAGTAATCCATCACACCATGGTTGCTTCATGCATCAATTTCCATCAAGGGGCTAGACGGAATGTCAAGCCCATGGAAAACAAAGATAAAAATGATGCAAAGGGATTTCCCAAGAAACTTCCAACAACAACAACAATCGGTCCAAGGAGAACGAAGTTTACGAAGGCAAAAACAAACTCTCTCTTGAAGAGCTTGAAGCCTTTCGCACAAGGACCATAAGTGTTTCAAGTGTGGGGAGCAAGGACATGGCTATCTTTCTTGCCCCAAAAAGAATGCTAGCAATGAGACTCCTAGGGCTTCCACCATCGAAGCTCCAAAAGAGGATGTCCATTGCAAAGGATCATCATTTTCCTATTCTTGGGGAAAGGTAAGAGAGCATGATGCCTTCATCTTATTTGACCTTGGCTCTACTCACAACTTCATATCAATGGAGTTGGCCACCAAGTTGGGCATTCAAGCTTTCGAGATGGGAGATATGGTAACGGCTGACACAGCTTTCAAGGGACAACAAGCCTTTATTACTCCCTTGATTGGGAAGTTGAGGCTTCATGTCCAAATCTATGTGGACAAAGAAGACTTTTTCCTCTCTCCTCTCCAACATGAGGATGCTATCCTAGGGGTGCCATGGTTTGATCGCATGGCTGCCAATATGAAGTTCCCTGAAAGGAGAATCTACTTCACCTACAGGGGAAAGAACATGTATATAGATGCTAGTGAGCGTGGTTGCACTATTCCACTTGTAAATCCTCTTGGTTTTGATAAGTCAATGAAGAGCTCAGTTTTTGCATCGTACATGATTTTTGTCAAAGAGTCTCTAAAAGATCCTGATGTTTCATCAAATGTAAATGGTAGCCATCAAGAAGAGTTAGACTTCTAATTTTATAAAAGGATTCCAAGATGTGTTCATCGATGGTATCCCTATGGACTTACCTCCAAAATGAGGGTATGATGACCATCAAATTGAGCGCCTTCCTGGAAGCTCACCGCCTAACAAGCCTCCTTATCGAGTCTCCCAAGCTCAACAAGAGGAGATCATGAGGCAAGTACAGGAATTGGTAGACAAAGGGGCAAGTTGTTCTCAATCCAAGCATCCTTTTGTTGAGAGATGTGTGTTTTAAAGCTGATGATATAGTAGAAGTGAATTCTTATAGGATGGACTAAATGTGGATGGTAGATTATCAAAATTCAGATTTTTAAGTGCTACAAATTTTGGAGTTGCAAATTGGGCAAAAAAGAATACATTACAGGAATGTTCACGTGGACTTAACAAATGGATTAGGTGGAATGTGTCTTTTACAGGAGGATGATCTGATTTTGAAAAATATGGAGGATGCTTTGATTTTGAAAATTTGGAGTCGGAAAATTTTCAATGGAATGACAAAAAGTTCACATTGCAAAAAGGTAGCAATCAGATCCATCAAAAATGGAAATCCAATCAGTTGCAGCAGTAGTGGGTATCTTAGAAATCTACAAAGGAGCATTTTGTAAATGGAAAGGCAGTGGTGGATACTCAGAACTTTAAAGAGGATATTCAAGATATGGTGCCTAGATTGCAAAAACCTAATTTTCAGAGTTAGATTCTCATGTCTCAGAGGTTGGAGAGGTTGATTATGCTAATATTTACTTCATGCTCTTGGAGAATGGACATACTTATTCATTTTTGGTTTCATAAGTTTATTTTTTATGAGCTCTCATGTGATATGTTCCTTTGGGGAAATTTTGGGCGATGTTTAGTTTCTCTTTATGATGTAAATTGTGTACCTTGATTTAAGTACCAGGCGCTACACTTTACTTCATATGAAGATCCTAGCATTGAGTTTGTCATAGTGTTGTATGGTGTATTTGTATATCTTGGATTAGGTTCTAGGCACTATACTTTATGCTATATAGTAACTAGGGATTTTTGGGAAAATAGGATAAACCATTTGATTTTTATCAAGGGATGTGTGGATCCGACTCAAATTTCTACGAAATCCACCACCGGGACATGTCAGTGTTGACTGGATATTATATGTTGAGTCTAAATATTGTTGGGTCTGAAATTGGGATGTTGCTCTAAATATTGCTGACTCTGATATTTGGTCAGTCAAATATTTTTTGAGTCTGATTATTTGCTAAGTCAAATTATGTTGATCTAGATATTGCTGAATCAGATGTTCAGTCTGAATATCTGCTAGGTTGGATTTCTACCAGGTCGAATTTCTGTCAGGTTGGATTTTGATTAGGTCGGATTTTGCTGAGTTTAATATTTTATGTCAAGAACATTTTTGGGTTGGACATTTATAACCATCAGTTGTTTGGTATTTGTATTAGTGGAATTTTTCAGTCAAGCATTTAGTATTTCATGACTTATGAGGTAGTGTGCTTGTTCACGTTTTTTAAATGAGAATTCAACAAAGTGCTCTTTTCCAAGCGGTCTCTTTACATTATCATATTTTTGTAATTTCAGGTTTGGTGACAAGCGTGTGTAATGAGGTAACTTTTGGTTGCTGCTCTTTTCTTTTTGAAACTTTTGAGATACATTTAATTTTGTCAGCTTGTTATGACAATGTGTAGTTGTTAGATGTAAAAGCTTTTAGGTTGCTCTCTCATAAAAGAGCTTGGGTACTATCAAGTGCCAAATATATGTGACAATAGGTAATCCCAACAACTCGCTCTTTTAGTTGCAAGTATCTAAGATTGCATGTTAACCAATATGACCACATGATGCTACTCACTAATTGGGTGTTTTTGTGTAGGTTTCCAGAATATATGAGAAGATAAGTGGTGTTAGCCAAGGAATTCTAGTTTTGATACTACACTAGATTGCAAAGAGAGGTAAGTTTAAGCCTCAAAATTGATACTTGAATACACGTGTTGATGACTTTTGATAACTAAATTGTATGTCGTAATTAGGTTATTTGCCATATCTAAATTGCATGAGACTCGTTGACTAGTTTCTCTTAAATGGTATTAGCAAGATTAATTGTTGTTCGATAACTAGATTGTTTGCGATAATTGTAAATTTTAGGGAAGCTTAGATCTTTGTAGGAAGCTTCATATGAATCTCAATGGATAGACACAACGTGTCCCTACCTTTGGCCAGTGGGGAGTCAATTTTAAGGCCTGTCCACAGCCTATTGTGCCAAACCAAGGCAATAGATAATGACAAGGCCTTCCTGAAGCAGAGGGGCCACAAGTTGACCTATCAAGATCTAATCTACTCCCAGACAGAGCTGCCTCTGTGGTTAATATCACAAGACTTCAAAGTGAAAAATCCACCTCGATATATTGAACTGATGTTGCATATGGTAGTGGTCATGGCCATGGGGCTGGTAGAAAGAAGGGTGGTCAGCTGCGACTTTGGAGATTACATCCTTGAAAATTTAGTGGAAGAAAACATCAAGGGGAGTGATCAATGTGAATCGTACTTGAATTATGGACCATTTCTGACTAGAATAGCCTACCAAGCCTTAGGAATGATCGATGAACTACCACCTATGAAAACACAATTGGAGTTAATTCATAAATCCAAGAGCACTCTCACAATAACCCATTCAAGGAGCTGGCAACAAAGATAGAGATTGAAGCACGGGCAGAGAAGTTCAGGCAACTCACAAGGACACTAGAAAAAAGAACACTAGACTACTAAAGACTCCGGTCATTTGCCCAACAAGCCCAAGCACACAAAGGCAGACAGACATTGCACGAGGACGTGCAATGAATAGGAAGGGGGGAATGTTTGGAGGATGCAGCGAACAGACACCTACAGAGCCGGCTATTCGTCCTACTTCATTGTATTCTATCTTTTTTCCAAAAAAGCCTTGTAATTAGAAAGTAATGATTCTTGAAGTGTATTCATCTAGCCCATTATTCTCTATTTTCCGCTCAAAACCTACAAGCCTTGTAAAGTGGCCAACGGCTGTGGGAATGGGTCCCAAGTCTTTGAGTCAAAATCCTTAGTTTCAAAAGTGACATTATCATCGTCAAAAAGGAGCTTTTGGACGTTGAATGTGAGCTGCGAGTCTGCTACATCTTGTAATCAATTTTTCTCTTTGTCTGGTAATCAAAAATCTATTCTGATTAGTGCATTGTGTTTCTTGTCTCTTGCTCTTGAATTAAGTGAAATCATTCTCAGTTTTTATGTGGTTCACAACAACCTGTTTTGTGTGCTAAATGCATAAAGTTGAGTGCTACTATGGTTATTTTTATGTTTGACCTTGTAAGAGTGTTTCTATGCCATAGAGCTACCTTTTTGAACAGTTTTGTTGTAGCTTTCTGCACATTTTTTGGGATGGATTGGAATTTTGGTACCTCACCGGCGGATGACCATAAAACTTGGTAGGACTGTGCCCTTAAGGTGTTGTAATACTCCTCCTTAAGTTTCATTACATTCTAAGAATGTTTGGATGTCGAAAAGGCGTGATGACCTAGAGTGATGAGATTGGACATAGATAGATATCTAGATTATAGAGTGACAGATTTCTAAAGTAGTCAATTACGTAGTTCCGTAGGTTCACTTCTTGAGACTAAAAATCTCAAAGAGTCTATGTGCCCCATCTTCAGTCACTTCCCTGAGTATTGACATATGTTAGTGCAAGAGAGCTATGCTACACATTGTAGCGACCCGCTAACAAGATAAAATGAAAGTGAAGAGGTTGCAGGAGAAATCTACTTTGGAACTGAAATGAACCAAACCAAAGAATGGCTTAAACATGAGCAATAAAGTAATAAAAAAGCAAAGGGAGCGGACAAGTCAAAGACTAACTCAGGTTGTTTGGTATACTGCAGCCTGAAGTTCCAAAAAGTTATAGGCTGGTAACGTAGGAGCTTAAAAAAGAAAACACAGGAAAACAAGGGGAAACCAACACATGTGAAGAAGACAAGATTCAAGGATTATGTGATCGATGCGAAAGATATCACTTACTCGTTAACTGCACTCAGAATCCAGATAATAAAATAAAACCTGTGGAAACAGACAAAGAGGAGCCACTTACTCACAATATACAAGGATAGATCTCTAGAGATGCAACCAATTCCAGAAGTAGACAAACCATGGTCACAATCATTATGGGATACCATCAAAAACAAAAAAGACGAGAGTGCCACTCTGATATTAGCACCAATCCCTAAAATAAATATGGATTATGAAATCTACCCAGGAGATATTCAGTCATTGTAGAGAGATGCTAGAACAGAGGTCTAGGTAGAGAGCAAACCGTCATCCATAAGAACCTTATCGTCCTTCGTAGGGGATTATGAGACTAAATCCGAGATTAATGTTGTGTCATCCAAGTGGAATTTGATTCCACATGTGACGGATACAAAGAGCTTGCACGATCTATTGTCTTCTTCTATCAAGTGCGCTATCACCCTTACGGAATTGTTGAAAATCAAACCATATAGGTGGGGGCAAATGAGCAAAAAACTGGAAAATATGGGGATAAAAGTCCAGCCAGTAGACAAACTCATGGAAGAAACCAAGCAAACAAACCATCCTAAGAAACCAAAAGCGGAGCATATACCAATAAATAAGGTAGGTGATTATTGTGAAGGTGAAGATGGAAACACCACCGTACCTTTAGAATATAAAGGAGTGATCACCGTTGTGATACTCGATAGTGGGGCAGGGATAGCCATCGCTACAAAAGGAATGTGGGACAAATGGGGAAGACCAGCTCTCAAAAAAACACGATGAAATTGCAATTAGTTGATGGGTATGTGGAGAGACCCTTGGGAATGTTGGAGCAAGTGATAGTATCTTATGCGAGATAGAATACGAATACACCTTTGCAGTGGTAGATTTTGGAAAAAGAAACAACTTTGAAGTTATCTTGGGGCAATCGAATCGTTTATTTGTAAGCTCAAGATGCTTCAAGACTAGGGCTACACCATCTATACTTATGGCACAAGGGAGTTATCACCAAGGTAAACCCCAAAGACCATACTTACAAGGACGTAAACCAGACTCTAATAGATAACTTTGCTATAACTACCGACAACACAACACAATTACCTACTTGGCTAGTGAAGGATACTCACATTTGGATGTGCGGAGCATTAGAATGCGGGAGTCTTAAGAAGCAGTATTGCATCCTAGAGCATGTAATAGAAGATGAGTATTACATAAAGGAACCATTCCTAGAGAAGTTATTTGAACCTTTTGGATGGGATCAAATATTGGAGGACTCTTGATGTCTGTGTAAATGAGGTAACCAGCAACACATTTTGTGACAAAGATGGCTATGATATAAGACCCTTTCTAATGGTTTTTGGCGGTCCAAAAATTTGGAAAACTTTCGAAAGCTACTGGAACAAAATTGGTAAGCGACTGTAAAAGAGGTTTCTATATGTAACCTCTCACCTGATGATAAAGACAAGTACACGATTCAAGGAGTGAGGAATCTAGAAACAATGAAAAAGAAAAACTCCTGGATAATTCTAAATGAAAAATTGTAAAAAAGGAGAATGAGACAATTTTCTTCGCGTTTTCTAATCAA